>NC_060120.1:1061955574-1062260947 GCF_021461395.2 Schistocerca americana | reverse complement strand
AATATAGATAATCTAGAAAAAGATCATTACTTATGACTATAGATAATTTTGAATGTGTAGTTAAGACGTTAAATACCTGTAAGGCTAAGAAGATAAAAAATATTTGCTTCAACTAAAAAGAAAAATCTTTCTCTCCTATACTGATTATGTAAAAGAATGTAAAGTCATAATATCTAACAACAAGCCATTTAATTTGAAAATAAATTAGAAGTAAAAGAGAAAAATTTGACAGAAAAAGAAAGAAAGTTTATATTTAAAAGATGAAGTGAACAATGTCATAGAAATGAAAAAAGATGGGATTAATTACATTGCCACAACTAAATATTATGCAAAGATAACTTATTTTAAAGTCAGTGGAGTTCAGTTGAAATTACATTGGAAGGTAGATTTTCTACATATATTAGTGGTAGGTTAGATAATGATGTATTACTTTATGTATTCATTTCAAAATGTTATAATTACAAATAAATCGAAATATATAGTTGAAAGATATTTAGGTGTACATGAGGATGATACAGAGATGTGTCTAAAACCCCTTAATGATCTAAAATACTATATTGAGTTATTCTTTGAAGATAAGGATAAATATGATGATTTAATAAATTTTCACTGAAGTAAAATATATTCTAATGTATGACCTGAACAACCTATAGAGTTTGATCCAACTGTAATTGAACAAGAAGTTATACACCACTTGAAGATTGGACATAAAATGAATACCTATTGGGTTAGATAATTTACCCATAGAAAAACTGGTTTCTGTTTTATCTTCATTGTTATCAGGACAACGTACAGACATGAATTATGAAAGTGGTAATTTTCTCATTTACACTGTATGGTAATTTTATGTATTAAAATTTTTATGAATAAAAATATTTTTTTCTGCTAGACCTAGGTCCAATTTGTAAAATGAGATTAAGCTAAAGCAGATTTTAGTCTGCAACTACATTATCTCTATGTAACCAGCTGTTGTGTGAATTATCAACACACAACCATTAAATGTGTGCTTCATTATCTATCTTTTTTAAAACCATTTCAACTAGAAATATATCAAGATATTTTCTTTTCTCTAATGCATACTCATAAAAATTTCCTTCCGCTTCTTCACCATTCAGATCTTTCAATTTGTTTGTGATTGGAATAGAATGAATAACATCCTCAATTTCAAAAATTTCTGTTGACCAACTGCTGAATGCCATTTACCAGAAAGTCTTTTAAGTATACTATTTCCAACTGTATCTCGTTTTTAAAATATAGCTTTTTAGTTACATATTTTCCTTAGTCTTACAGTCCTTCCTTAACTTCTGTCGTTTTCGTTTTTATAGCTGGATTCTTTGTGTTACTCCATTCATAAATTAATTTAGAAACTAAGTGAACCCTTGTTTTTGAATCCATTAGAGAGAAAATTTGTTCGACATCTGTTCTTTTAATGTTCTATTAAATCGTCCAAGAAAAGATGCTTTTAATTAACTAAAAGTTAGATAATGTTTAATGTAAAATTTTTCGTAAATACTTTAAATTCTTTGTTATAAAATACTAAACCATTAACTGTTAACAGTTTTCTTGGTTTTCTAACGATAAATATTTTTTCGAATGCATCAACTACGTTCTTACCTATTTTATCTTTAACTGGAATAGACAAAGCAAATTTTTAAAAAAATTTCTGTAACAGTCAATAAATAATTATATCTTTTATTTATTTTTTAAGTTGAAGTTCCTTTCAGACTACCTGATTCCATTTCAACTATATCAGTTTGCCATAATACACCTATTCCAAGAGAAATAACTTCTTCCTTCTTTTAAACTTTTTTCAATGTTTTATAAAATTTATTAATAAACCTTTACATGTATTTCTTTTGTCACCTATAAATTTTTTTCATGGAATGTATTCTTTTCAGTTTTACATACTGTGTAAAGACATTAAATTCGTTGTCTTTCATTTTCGCATGTTACTCCCTGAAGACTATATGTTTCTGCGAAAATTTCACACTTCATAGAGTAGATATGTTTTTCCATTTATATAGGATAAAAATTTAACAAGATTTAAATTATTTCACAAAATATAATAAACTAGACATCGACTGCACCAGTTTTCAATTTGTCCTTCAGTCTTAAGTTAGAAAATATTATTTGTTTATAATTATTCATTGATCATTATTATTTATTTCATATAGTTTATCAGATTCACTTACTGTAAATCAGTACTGTCAGATTTCAGATCTCTTCATATATTCTTGCCAACAACAATAATTCTAATAAGGCACTAATTATATTCATAATTGAATATTTTTAGGTCACTTCAGTCATAGAAGTAAATTTAATTATATCACATTTTATAGTCTATTAAACCTATCTAAAGCTAATGTAAAATTTCTATGCATCCTTTCCATTTATTTATAAAGACTTATAATTTTAAAATCACCTTGATGAATCTACAAAACTTTTCCATTAACTTGTGTTTAATTGACATAATTATCGAATTGTGCTCGAATATTTGCATATTTAACTGTCAGTTACATGCATGTCCTTAGAATATGTCATTTCCAAAAATTTCCATTTATTAAAGTCAAAAATCACACAAATTCGTACATAACATTTTTAAAACAAATAGACACAAATGACCACATACTTTTTCATCAAAATTCAGAATTCATTTCCATTATAGCGCTTCTCACTTGAACCAATATATTTCACAATTCTTTCATAATATTACCACCAAATGAATCAAATACAAATTTATTATTGTTATTATTATAATAATGAATGCAGTGCGTACCAGGATGATCAGATGTATCTAAATCAACTATTTCACTGTCTAATCTTTTTGTTTCATTAGGTAATTCATCAACCACAGAAACGCCACAAAAATATTAAATTTTTAATTGCTTTAATAATTCTTCTACATTTAATCTAGATAAAAGGTTCTAATACTTTTCATTATTTTTTTCGAAATTTTTTTCTACACCAGCACCAGCTGCAGCATGTTTCTGTTTTCTCCATAGCTTGATTATGTCTTTCCTGGTATTCCAATTCTCCATTAGCATCTTTCTTATGTATTACAGTTTTGCGATTGCTGCAGAACCATAGCAGGTGAACCAGTAGTTGCTAGACATGGTAATTCAGTTAATAGTAATTGAACAAATTCGCCTTTATGTTCCTTTTTTTTGTTAGATGTTCGATAATATTTTTCACGACAGGAATAACAAATGTAACAAGTACATTTCCACCAAGTTGTGGGTGTTTTGTCGCTTTCTCTACTGCTCTTTTTAACAATAGTTAAGAATGGTCAAGTATTATTTAATTATTATTTAATCAGTTTAAATTTAATTAATTCTGATTTAGTTTTGCCACTTGGAAGCAAAGTGTAATCAGTTGAAAATATGTGGATTTATACAGACTAAAAATTAATAAGGATTTATAATTTTGTAATACCCATCCATTTTTGACAACCTGCAGCCTTAAGACTGTTACATCTGTGAGCATACCTATTTTTCGTTTACTGTATGTTATTACTCTAACTACAGTTACATTTACTTTTTCAACTTTAGAAGCATCACTTGCCTGTGTTCTTTCTTTCACAGCTGATCAAAAACCTTTATCTGCTTCATGTCTTTCTGTGAATCTTTATTACCTCTATAGGCTCTCTCACGTTCTTTTAAAAGCTTCATCTAATAGATTAATTCCTCGATTCCCAAGTGTTACTCTTTCTTCTAATTTGGCATTTGGTAAAGAGAATGAATAGATTGAGAGATTCATTTGAAATGGTAATTTATAAAGCAAATTGTTTATTAATTCTTTAACATGTTTGCGCTTTACAAAAATGTGTGAGGTAGATTATTCAAAGATATAATCAAATTTGGAATTCCTTTTGGATTATTAACAATAAAAACTCCAAATTTGATTGGTAATATCTCTGTTATTCGAACTTTTTATTATGTTAACTTTTATTTCCAGCTCATTTTTCTCCGTGACTTACTCTTAATCTACCAATTACATCTGTAACATAATTCATCCAAACATATTCAACTGGTTTTTCCGAATATTTTTTACTATCCCTTCACTTGTTTTTGCATGTGAATAATCTGAAGAATATGAATCATGATATATTTTTGGAATGTAGACATTAACAATTTCTTTTATTAGTTTGTTATATTTTTACCTCTACTCATTGTTATTTTATTTAGGTTACTCTCAAAATATAATGCTCCTGAATGGTTCAATGTATCTACATAAACTGGCAAATCAACAGAATCAAATTTTTCACCCAAGTTATCGATAATAATATTTTTTTTTAGTCAGAAGACTCATGAGACCCTGGTTGTAATTTTTTCCAGTAGTTTAGAATTTATTGCCATTACAGTCAACTACAAATGGTCCAACCAATTTAAATTTATCAACAGGTTTTAATCAAAATGTTGAATCTTTACTGTTATTAATATACATCAACATTCTTCACTACCATTAATTTTTACCACATAATGTTTTATTTCTTTATTTAACTGCATCTTTTTATTTTCTAACAACGCCTTTTTCCTTCATATTTATTCAATCCAGTTGGAATTTTTAACTCACGTAATGTAAAGGCATACTGAAACGGTACAGTAGTTTCCGCTCTATAAGCAGCAGGTATCGCTTTTCGCTCGCACGGGGAAATAGAAACAGAGGCGGCTCCGCAGCCCATTTTATTACAAGACGCGGCCGGCCGTGGGTGCAACAGAACCCATGTGGACGGGTAGAAAGAAATGTGTCAGGCTTCGTAATAGGTATTTATATGTGTTGTGTGTTATGCTTTTCTTGTACGTGGATGTGAATCTACACTTGAACTTTCCTAATCGTCCTCATACCTTTCCATAAAGCGTGGCCAAATCTTTGTTGGGAAGTAGTTCTGTAGTATAGTAGTGCCAACCTTACTCCTGGCTAGGGGATCAGAGAGGCAGTACAGGCAGGTAAAGGTCAAAGGCTTTCCTGTGTCACAAGATTTGGGGTGGACAGGTTGGTCACGGCCAAGTGGTTCGACAACCCGCTCCACCGGGGCCCAGGAAGACCTCTGGGTGCCTGCGATATTCTAGGAGTGTTACAGAAGACGGGTAAGTGAGTAGACGTGCCCTCAGTGCGTCTGTCTCAATGTTCACGCATGGAAGAGAGGTATTTGAATATTTGTACTAATTCTTTTATTTCCAGCTTCGGATTGTGTAAGGTAATGAAAGTGTTCGTTTAATTCCAGAAGTTTGACCCCTGTGTGAATGTATCTGGTCCCCAGTTTGCCCATTATCCTCCTCACATAGTGAATTTCCTATGTAAAATATTGGGAGACCTTGGTGGTATACATTTGGCCAACGCAATTCCGTCTTACCCGTAGAAATGTGCGTGCAGATTAGTATATAATATACCTGAGCTATAACTTGTAAAATTGTAATATCTGTAGACTGAAACAATTGCTGCTATCGCTGTAAAGTCGAGTGATAATGTTAAAAATAAATAAGAAATCAACTGTCATCAATCTTTAATATATCTTAAAAATCACAAAGAAGTCAAGTTTAAGGAATTTATTTAAAATAAAAGCTATAGAATGCAGGGACGCACACATTAGCGTGTGAGCCCTCCAGCCCCTTGCCTAGTATCGTACAGAAAGGACATGCTCTCTAGGTACCGCTCTCAACCCCTCTCCCCAGTTATCCGTTGCGCAATTTTGATTCAGGGCTTGACGACGTCAACTTTCATCTGGCGTCCCTAGGCAAGGAGGTAAGACGGTAAACTTTCACCTGGCGAATCGTGCTAGGATAGATTATTTAATCGCCGAATCCTAGGCACTTCTGTAAAAGAGCCAGATAAAATAATCAACCCTCTTGTTTCAGAAATTCGTGTAGATTAGCATAATTAGTAATTTTAATTTCAGGAACTGTTCTATGTTGCTTTGTTGAAGACTGATTAGCGTTGTTTTGCTCGTACTCAGCGTTGTCCGAAACGAGTGTGTAGAGATTTTCAATACTATTGATTTTTATTTGCCATTGATTTTGTGAAAGTTGTAGGGGAGATATTGGAGAGGTAGAGCAAGTTTTGGTTGCTAATTTTGTGGTTGCTATAAGGTAATGAGCGTAATAACTAGGTCACGGGCAAAGAGTATCGCGAACATGGAGGCAGAAAATTTAGTCGAGTTACGTGATGTAGGCGTCTTTCCCTCCCTGAGCGCAGGTCGTTGTCCGAACGCTGGCAGCGATCCGGTTTGTTCTGGGGAGGGTAGACAATGGCCTCAGAGGGGTCGGTCGAGTTTACCGTTAGGAGAAGCCGCTGCGGAAGAGCGCGAGACAGGGGACGCGCTTCGCCAGGCTCAAAAGCAACAAATCGTGATGTTCCAAGTGAGGCTCATGTCAGTGATGTCCCAGTTTGGATGAGCGTTCTTCTGAAAGAAATAGGACAGAGGTTTGATGAGAGAGATAAGAAGTCTAGCCAGAGGTTTGAAGAAATAGGACAGAGGTTTGAGGAGATAGATAAGAAGTCTGGCCAGAGGTTTGAAGAAATAAGACAGAGGTTTGAAGAGATAGGCAAGCAGTTTGACGATTTGAGGGAAGAACGTAATAGGCAATTTCAGGAACAAAAATTTATAGTAGATTGACTACAAGAGAGGGGAATGAAAGGACAGTTAACGAAAGATTCGAGGCAGTGAGCGAACGCATAGAAGGCGTGATTGCAGAGGGCGTTGTAACGACGACTAGTGTCGAAAAGAAGATTAACGAATTTGGTAAGCGACTAGATGCGCTACAGGCGCATAATGTAGTAAGAGATAGTGAGGAAAAGCAGTCGTTTATGAGTTTACGTCAGGCACAAGAAGATGTCAATCGCCAGAACAGGTAGGCGATAGCGAAACTGTTAAGAGATGAGACGGCACAGCGAAATGAAGACGCAAATTCGATGAATGCCGACGATTCCATGGGCGCTCATAGGCGACGCTGCACTGAATCGGAGGAGATAAAGGAATTGGAGGAGCGTCTTTGCGAAATAAGAAAGCCAGCAGCAGGACCCACCGTGGGAGCCCGTTCACGAGAAGTCGATCAAGATGAGGAGGAACGCCGCAGGCACTTTGTGTCAGTACTAAATTACTCGGTATATCCTGACTCGAATAATCCACAACACCCGCGTGTGTGGTTGGGGCAATTTCAAGATACGATGCCGACTTCGTGGGGTGATAAAATGAAGATACCCTTTGTATGCACTCACTTTCGTGACGAAGCAAGTGCCAAGATGCAATTAGCGATAAGAGACTGTGTGACGTATCAAGATTTTTGTAAAGTTTTTCTGAATGAGTTCTGGTCGAAGAGCGTACAGGGTAGGATAAAATTGAATATTTTAATGAAAGAAAATTGCCAGAACCATACTGAGAAGAATCCTGTACGGTACTTTCACGAAATGGTCAAAGATAACCAATACCTGGATGTGCCGTATGGAGACGCGGAGTTGATCAGAATATGCGTGACGAAACTACCGTATAGACTACGTAGGGAGATAACAATCGCGGGAAGGAGAATGCATGAGGTGGCTGCCTACCAGCAATTGTTACAAGAATTAAGGGAAGAAAGTGTGCCGAACCAAGCGGAAGAAGTGCGGAGAAATGAACACGAACGCCATGAGCATAACGGCTATCAGCAAAGGTACAGGAACGTACATTATGAGTCATACCCGCAAAATGGTAACAGACGTGGGAGAGGTTTTGGCCCTTCAAATAACCGGGGACGAAATCAACGGAGGCGGAACTATTATGGTAATGGAGCGAGCCATGCTGGCTACTCGGACTCTCCTGATGTCGAAATAAGGCCAGCAGATCCACGACAGGATATTACGGAGAACGATGCGGCAGTAGTGGCGAGCGAAACAATTTGACAGGCAAGCGCGGCTCCTTAGTCTAATGATAACGGGCATAATAAGTTAGATTTGTACATAGATTGTGGTGAGATGAGGGAAGTTCTTTTGGAAGAACCGGAGGAGTTTTCGGGATTTAAATTACCAATTGTCAGCGTGGATGTAAATAACGCAATAATTCCTTGTATCTTAGACTCAGGGAGTCAAGCGTCTGTTATAAGGGAAGATGTATTTACTTGTTGTGGGGGAGATGTGAAGTGGCCGACGTTGCCACTACAGCGTACGAAGGTGCGAGGTGCTGTGGCTGGGAAAAGCATCGAAGTGAAAAAGCAAAGTCAAGTTGAGTGTGTGTGTGCAAAGAGAAAACTAATATTGTTGTGTTCTTGGTTGTAGAAAGAATGACGGTTGAGGCCATATTAGGGATTGATTTTCTCGGCCGGTACCAAGCCACCTTGGATATGCAACGTGGATTTGCCACCATAAAAATTGGTGACGAAGAAATTAGGATGGAATTCGATGACGCTGTATAAGTAGACGCGCATATAGTCGAGTCTCCTAGACTGTCATGGACACAGGATGTGTCCACTGCTGGTCTTGAAGAATAGAGTACCTCCGGATAGATTAAGAGAGCTGGTAAATTTTCCACCCAGTGGTACGGAGAGGCATCGAGCGATTGTCAACGCTGCGCTCAGAATGAGTCAAAGGGAAACGCTGAGACGCCAAAGGAGGCAGAAAGGGAATGTACGGCGTCTGACGTTGAAACCTGGTGACAAGGCTCTTGTAAAAGGACATCGGTTGTCCAAGAAACACAAGTTTCTAGATAGAAAATTCTTTAATGTTTATGTTGGACCATACCGCGTTAAGAGGAAGGTTCATGAGAACAGCTATAAGATAGAGACTCTGAGATCTAGGAAGAGTCGCGGATTACACCATATATCTAATTTAAAACTTTTCCGTGGATAATTATCCTGGTGGAAGTAGCCCCTTGTTTTTCATGGATGACGTACTGAATATGTTTATGTTAAGAATTTTCATGTAGACTGTTTAGGAAGGTGTTGACGGTAGGGATTGATCCTTTAGATGTGCGGGGACGAGACAAGGTCATACTCGAAGGTTTCTGGTTAATATGTACAAGAATGAGGTTAAGTTTGGTGTAGGAGTTGGCGCAAATATTGCGCATTTGTTCGTAATTTATGTCTAATAATTTGATGTGTTTCAGGAGATAAAGATGTGGCGCCAGAAAGAGCTCTGATTAGTGGGCCATGGGGGCCTGGGGTTTAATTCTTGAAGTTTCCAGAGTGAGAGAGAGTGAGTATCAGAGGTAGTACCCGCAAGGACTAGGAGAAGCCATGAATGCAAATGGATGCATGACTCAGTCGATGGAAAGCAGTGAGGAGGCTGTGGAGATTTGTACGTCATTCCAAGATGAACAGGGAGTACTTTAGATGATGTTTCCTGTGATGTTTTATTAATATAGATTCTTTGGTGTGTCCTGAAATTTGAAACCATGTGGTGTACATTTTGATGTAAGTGAATTTCTTTTGTTAGCAGGTTCTCACGTCATTTTGTAGGTGGTACCAATTTAGTACAAGTGAAGAGAGATTAAAGAATGACAACCAGGCAATGTTTGGTAAGGTGGAAGGAAGTCGTGTTTGCAGATCGAATGGCAAGAAGCAGTGAAAGAATTATCTAGACGCAGTTCGAAAAAAAAAGGGGGGGGGGGGGGGGGAAAGGAGAAGTATTTAATGACTGACAGTTGTGTTGCCAGTAGCAATGGATGTGATGTTGTACTATTTTGGCGTGTTGTGTTCTGAGGGCTTAGAACAGATCTCTCATGTTTTGTAATTTGATTTCATTGGTGGAGGGTTACTCTTCTTGTAAATTTTGGTGTAAGGACTGGAAGTAGTGGAATAATTTAACCAAGCAGCCTAATTTCTTTCATGATTGTAAACAAGATGTGGAAACGGTATCAATGTAGTGATTTGCGGTTGCAGTGTAGCATGAGGGACAACCACAATCCCATTCCATTCCTATGAAACTTCAATACCTTCATCAGTTGATGACTCAGTCATCAGCCCTGATCAGGCGAATGTGTGTTTAGAACACACTTAAGTCTAACTGGCCCCTCAACTTAATTGTAAAAGCTGTGAGGTAAGTTGGCGGATGTCAAATTGTTGTAAATAGGTTTAGATTTAATATCTGTTTAGGCTCTAACTGGTACCACAATTTTATTGTAAACTTATGAGGTGGTCCACAGGACTGCAATTGCGGTTTGATTTTTTTTATCTGGATCTTGTTTTTGACACCTCCAACTCTATAAATCAGGGTCGAAATATTTTTTGTAATAGGAATACTTTTAATTTTACTGTAAATAAAACCCAGTGGATAAGTTGTGATGAACAATGAGAAAGTTGTACTCTGTAAAATCTTATTTCCAAAAATGTGTTTGTCTGTGTGCAAGTCGCTCCGAGTGGTGAAGCGGACGGAGAGTGGCTGGGGCTGCGTGGAGAGGGAGGGACATAACTCGACTACCTACCTGGAGCTGGCTCGTGTCTCGCTCCCTCCTGGCCCTGTCTCCGTCACACTCTCCCACCACCTGGCGGGACGGAGACGGCGAAGCGATCAGCTGAGGGCAGCTACGAGCCCTCCTTGCGTGAAAGGGAAAGTAGCAGGGGGAAGCCTCTGCTGACGTCACTCACCCCAACTGTGCCTACGGCCAGTCTCAGGAGGCCACGCCGCTCTAGCCGACAGCTGCGTCATCAGACACGCCCCACAGCCGGCATCACAGTGGTAGCCGCTGCTGACGTCACTCGCCCCAGCTGAGCGGGCTGACCACGGCACGCCAGTCAACAGCTGTGTCATCAGACACACCCTCACGGCAAGCATCGGCGGACACCGCTCGCCTTAAGTTGGGTAACCCTTGAGGTGAAGCAGCGGACTATGGCGCTGAAGCACCTATATGCAGCGGGGAATGACGATCGGATGACTGTCACCCTGGTCTCCGGTAGCCCTCGCTCATCATTATAGTTGTCGTCGAGACATTATGGGAATGATGAATGATGATGTGTTTGAAACTGCTCTGTCGTGAAGAAGGAGAGAAAGGAACTGTTTACGAGATATGATTCCTGCCAAGACTAAGGTACCTACGAACAATTATTTACTCTGTGGATCGCTAAGTTGGCATAAAGTAAAGAAGGACTGAGACACGCGCCATTGTGAATGGTTCGACAAAGGAAGAAATGATCTGTCAGGCAATACGATTGTGATGACCAAGTTAAAAAGTAGAGCATGATGAACTCGCCTAGTTTATCGGTAATCCATAGCTCAGGTCATAGTAATATTGAAAGTTTACTGACAAAGGTTAACTGGGGAGTTTTGTTCAGAGATAATCTGGTTGGTGATAGGCACAGGTGGCGGAGCTGATGAACAGATGTAAGAGGAGTGGGCCATGCTGTTACGTCGTGTTTCGCGAGGTACATGATCACATAAACAGACAGCATACGGAGTCACCGGCACTTGGATGTGAAGTTAGGTTGTCCTCCAAGTATCTTTGGAAGAATTCCCTCTCCATCCCCCTTAGGCTGTGGTACGTTGTCGACTGGCGTGCGACGATATGAAAGTAGGCAAAGTGCATTTTGTGTTTGTTTATTCTCAGGTCCATTGATTTTTGTAACAACTTTTCTCTGTTCTAATGTTTGCCACTATTTTGTACGTTTGATTTAGTGCTATGTGGCACAGTGTGTTGTTTGGATAATTTATCTTTATGATAGTTCACTTGAAGTTTCTTGTTGACGTTCTTTATCATGTTCATTTGGAATCTGTCAACAGGTTAGGTTAGTGGTTCCTTAATTTTATTATGTAGCTGAAGTATGTGTCTGTTGTGGTTGTTTCTGTACTATGCACAGTGTTTTTACCATTGCAGATAACTTTAGTGTTATTTTCTTTGTGTATCTAGGTTATGAACTTAGTTGTGACGTGCACAATGTGGGCGTTGTCCCATATAGTTTAGAGGCTCGTGTCTTTGTTTGTGTAATAAGGTAACATTTAATTTTAGTATCAAATAACTTGGGTTCTTATAATTGCCATCGTTTCTTGATGTTCCTTTATGTGAATTAGAATAGTTCTATTGTAATTTGTTGATGTGCATCTGCACACGTCCATGTTGGTAAGGATTTAATAAATATAACTTATTTGAAAGGTTTTCTTCTATTTCGTGATATTTGTGATATTACCTGGAAAAAAACTTTTGTCTCCATTATAGAAGTACAATTTTCACGAATAACTTGATATTTCAGATGAATTTTTTAGTTTTGCACTTACATCATAGCTAGATAAGTAAAATTAGTTGTCTTTAAGGTGTGTTTGAGAAATCCTTTGATAATTGATTGCTAAGAGACGGACGTCTTGATGTGGTATAGTGTCGTGTCGTTCCATAACAACATTTTGTTTTATTTTGCCCTTAGTGTAAAACGGGCACCCACTGAATTTTATGCCTAATTTATTTGTTTTAATTTTGCACTTTTCACTCAGATTTTTAAGTGTATGTCAGCATCATTTGATTTTGCAAATGACATTTCTTTGGCTCATCTTAACGTAAATTCTTTCATTAATTATCTTAGCATTATTGGATTTGTTTGTTGATCTTGCACTTTTCACTTAGAATTTTGCATGTGCTTGGCTGCACCATATGAATTTACAAATGACATTTCTGAGGTTCATTTTAACTTAAATTTTCATCACGAAATGATTGATTTTGAATGGACATCACTTGTTTGCCTAGGAGGTTAATTTAGACATTTCCTAAGTTATTCACTTGCTATGTCGTTTACATGCCATCGCCCTATTTCAAGTGGCCGCATGTTTGATCCGCTCATAGCGGGAATATTCATTCATGCCAGAGAGCAGGACGTTGCAAGTTTTTTATCCTTTTCTATAGCACAAACTACTGTTTGCAATTGTTCCCATTTTTCTGTTACGTAAGCATAGAACATAAGACTGATAAATGAAATGAACCAGAATTGTCCTCCCATGAGAAGAACATTTGGGATCATTTCTTTCCATCCACGCATGGGGTGATGAAACGGCGCCGTAGTTTCCGCTCTATAAGCAGCAGGTTTCGCTGCTCGCTCCCACCGGGAAATAGAAACAGAGGCGGCTCCGCAGCCAATTTTATTACACGAAGCGGCCGGCCGCGGGTGCAACAGAACCCATGTGGACGGGTGGAAAGAAATGTGTCAGGCTTCGTAATAGGTGTATATATGTGTCGTGTATTATGCAGTTATTGTACGTTGATGTGAATCTACACATGAACTTTCCTAATCCTCCTCATACCTTTCCGTAAAGCGTGGCCAAATCTTTGTTGGGAAGTAGTTCTGTAGTATAGTTTTGCCAAACTTACTCCTGGCTAGGGGATCAGAGAGACAGCACAGGCAGGTAAAAGTGAAAGACTTTCCTGTGTCACAAGATTTGGGGTGGACAGGTTGGTCATGGCCAAGTGGTTCGACCACCTCCTCCACCGGGGCCCAGGAAGATCTCCGGATGCCCGCCATATTCTAGGAGTGTTACAGAAGACGGGTAAGTGAGCAGACGTGCCCTCAGTGCGTCTGTCTCAACGTATACGCATGGAAGAGAGGTATTTGAATATCTGTACTATTTATTTTATTTACAGCTTCAGATTTTGTAAGGTAATGAATGTGCTCGTTTAATTCCGGAAATTTGACCCTCTGTGTGAATGTATCTGGCCCCAGTTTGCCCGTTATCCTCCTCACATAGTGAATTACCTATGTAAAATATTGGGAGACTTTGGTGGTATACATTTGGCCAACGCAATTCCATCTTACCCGTAGAAATGTGCGTGCAGATTAGTATATAATATACCCGAGCTATAAGTTGTAAAATTGTAATATCTGTAACCTGAAACAATTGCTGCTATCGCTGTAAGGTCGAGCGATAATGTTTAAAATGAATAGGAAATCAACTGTCATCAATCTTTAACATACCTTAAAAATCACAAAGAAGTCAAGTTTAAGGAATTTATTTAAAACAAAAGCTGTAGAATGCAGCGACCCACACATCAGTGTGTGAAACCTCCAGCCCCTTGCCTAGTATCGTACAGAAAGGACACGCTCTCTAGGTAGCACTCCCAAGCCCCTCTCCCCAGTTATCCGTTGCACAATTTTGATTCAGGGCTTGACGACATCAACTTTCACCTGGTGTCCCTAGTCAAGGAGGTAAGACGGTAAACTTTCAATACTTACCAGGAATATTGTCAAACGAATCATGTAGTTTTTTAATTACTGATAACCACCAAATGATGAGAATTCTGTTGATGAGGAATCATTTGTTTTTCAGCCTCTCCATTTTCTTCATAACATTATCACCTAATCCTTAAAAAAAATGATTCAAATGGCTCTGAGCACTATGGGAGTTAACATCTGAGGTCATCAGTCTCTTAGAACTTAGAAGTATTTCAACCTAACTAACCTAAGGACATCACACACATCCATGCCGGAGGCAGAATTCGAACCTGCGACCATAGTAGTCGTCTGGTTCCAGACTGAAGCGCCTAGAACTTCTCGGCCACCAACGTCGGCCCTAATCCTTCGATTCGTTCTTTAACTTCTTCAATACCATCAATTACTGGTTGGTCCTGTTTCTTATATTTCATATCCTATTCTTGGTTGTTCTTCCAAAGCTTGAATTGTTCTTTTAGTTTTAAGCTTTCAGTCTGATCTATTTAACTTCCTTAAAACTCATAGGTCGTATTTTGCAAACATTTATTAGAGATGAGAAACATTAATTAATCATTTTTAATATCTAATGTTTATGTATAACATTTTTGCGCTAGCAAGGGCCCACAGTTGGCTTGTTTTGTGTTTATTTTGCTATGAAATTCCGTATCTTATTTCTGAGCTTACCTTTATTCAGTTTTCTAGTCATGTTTTTCATAAAATTTCAAATTGATCATCCCAACATATACTACACATTTCTTTAAAATCATCAAACTTGAAATAACCTCCAACAAACTCATCATAAATATGGTTCAAATTTGTGTCATCTTGTCTGAAAATATTTAAAAAATTAATATTATCTCTGAATAACTCTTTTGGTATTTTTCAGTAAGTTTGAGCTAAATAAGAACAATCTGTTCCTTTATGTCTTCTTCTAGTAAAGTATTCTTCTACTATATCCTGATTTTAAGAAATGAAGTCATCAAATAGTACTACCAAATTGTCTAGACATTCATCTAATTGAACACTATCTTCATTATTTTTAACAAAAGTAGTAACTTTTTCATTAATTTATTTTCAAGTTTTTCACATCTTTTCATAATTCTGTGATCTTTTGGTTGATCTAAACTTGTAAAATAAACACACAAATGATTATTTTATTCCAGTTCAACCATCCTGGAGTTACAATATAGCTGTAAATCAATAGTATAGTTTTCCCAATACCATTTGGTCCCAAGATTACACAGTGAATAGAATTTGGTTGAGGTGTGCCATGTTCATTTTTGATTTGTTTTTTGGAATTCGTATTTTTGGTTGCCAATCTATTTCTTTAAATAAATAATTAATGGTGATATGAGTAAATTATTTCAATTAAGTAGTAAGTCATTCATTTCTAAAAAAACATTAACCATTCCAATAATAGAAACGTACAAAAATGTTTCACTAGTTGGCTTTTATTCAACATTTTGAACTCCAAATATTATATCGAAAAATATAAACTATATTGTGATGGAGAAACAACAGAAATTCCTATAGGTCAGTACAGTTCGAATAATTCAGAAAAAATTATTCATTTGAAAAATACAGATATCCATATTGAAGAATATAAAATTTTAAATAGAGTGTTTATTCAAAGTGATGTAAAAATATTCGTGGATATAAAAGATAGTGTAGCGAGTATGGTAGGATTTAGTAACCAGGTTGTTGAAACCAATGGAAAAAATGTTGCTAAACTAGTCCCTGAAATTAGTCCATGCGAATTAATAAATATAATTTTTTTCTAGCTGACAGAATGTTTGTTAAACATATTGATCATTTCATAGAGAAAATAGTATCGTTGCTTCATTTAAACTAAATGCTGAATTATAAATACAATAATTTATTAACTACATTATCCTGTCGAAATTGCTATTTTGACCCTTTTCAAGACTTAGAAATTACTATAGCAGATGAAAATGATAATCTGATTGACTTCAATTGCACTTGTGTAACAGTCGTTTTTATAATTTATTAATAAATTTTATTGTTAATAAATCATGAGCAAATTGAGATGGATCAGTTTTACTCTTTCCCTGTGAATCAGAATACAAAAAAAAAATTAAATGCACCCAACAAGGATACAGAAATCGAAATAAATATTGGCAATGGATAGCTTCATCCAAATCATGCACAACAATGCCTGAATTTTAGAACTGTTATAGCTAATCAGCATGGATCAGATTCATATTATCCAACATATGACAGAAAATTCCGTTAAAGATTAAATGATAATTACGTGGCAAAAATATTCGATTTTGTGACCACAAAGAAAGGTAACAGTATTTTATCTAGAATCAAACATTCTTTTATTTCATCAACAACTGTGTTATATTTTACTTAATCTCTTACTGATAAAATAAGCTTGGAAGGATGTATTCTTAATAATGGAAAAATATGGACTAAGAAAAAAAGAGGTACTTTATCCACTTTGAGTACTTGGTGGACTTTTTAAAGACTGTATAGAAATTATGTGAGAAGGAGAATTAACAATAATTTTAACTAGGTCTTCTAGTTCTGGAGATGCGTTTCTTACATTGTCTGATTATAATGATGCTTGAGTTGAAATCAAGTATGCTTTTCCTAAGGAAGGAAACTTGTAGCAGAAACGATGGAAATTTGTCTACCAATTGTTAAATAATATTCACCAAATTATGAGTTATAATAATGAGAAAATATTCTGAAAAACTAAAAGTTCCAATATCTTTATATGAATGACAAACTGCAGAAGTTGCAGGATTGAGTAGTAAGAAAAATTTTGAACTTTATATCACAAATTACTATAGCTCTGCAGAATTTCATATGGCAAATTTCATATTTTTTACATTTCAGAAAAATCGTAAAAATAATGTATTACTTGACTCTTCGCCATTCGACTACGTTAATGCACAGAATATATATTTGAAAATCGGTAGAAACGAAATTATCCCAGAGGAAATGTGGAATATTAATCGTCCAAATGTTTTTCTCAAAGCATACCATTTCTCGACTTTAATAGAGTCACACGACTTAAATCAGACACTGACATCACATACATGATTCCATAAAGAACTATCCTATCCATGTGATTAACATGACTCATAAAAAAATATTGTATCTTCACAAAAAAGGACTATGAAAGTTTTTTCAACGTTTAATAAAAGAATTCCTGCAGATACTTTCAGGTATGTAACAATGCATGGTAAGAAAAATTTAGCTTACGATGCAGAGCACAGTATACTTACTTAGAATTTTTAACTATATAAATGAATAAAGAATTAGAAAAAGTTACAGAAATGTTTACATCAAATCTGCAGTTCATTTTTAAGTATTTTCAGAAAGATAGAGAAAATGAAAACTGAAAAATTTAGTATGGTAATTAGAAGATGATCCCAAATTTAGTCACAGACTAAGTCACAGACTGAGCTATTTGCTGACACAAGAGTCTGACACTTACTCATTATATTTTTCCTGAATAACTCTTGTTATGTAGATTATGTTAGCATTTTGAATTCACAAAAGCAGTTAATATTTGCATGAGATCTATGGACAGCTCCGAAAGTTTACAGTTCGTATTTATCCGGCAGCATGTGTCCTCTAGATAAATATAATACTGACCTAGCACAACACCATCTGTCATCGCAGCCAAGGACAAGTGCCACCTGACTTACAAAAACATTCTCTCGCGCCGTTTGCGCCGTGACTTACGTAAACATTCTCTCGCGGCATTAACTAAACAGTTCATAACTTCATTCAGAGATTGTACTGATGTACACACCATTGCAAATAATAATGCATCAACATATCAATAATGTATCAACATAAACACAAAATGCTTATTTTTAAAGTTGTTTTCATTATTCCCACTAACATTTATATGCAGTTTACAATTCATCTCAAGTAAATCATATATTAACGTCCAAAATAAATGGATGAAAGTAGTGCTTTTGGAACACCAACTATATATACATTCTTGGATCTTCTTTACTCTGTCAAACCTCTTAACCGAGTTCATAGAGTGAAGGATTTTGGCCATTATCTCACGAAGTCATCAAAATTTCAGTGGTGTGGAGAAGATCTAGCCATTTTGTAAGGTGGCTATAATTTCGCACCTTACAAGCACTCATCCACATACTTTGCAGTTATCTACAACCACATTAGGTATCATTTGATAGTAGTACATCGTATATATAACTATTTAAAGTAGACTGACATTGTCATACACGCCTTGTAAACAATTGTTAACGCTTATTGCACGAAAAGTGAGAGATTGTCTTTACTATCATACTAGTAGAGATTGGAACGACCTTGGAAATGAAATGGCAGATGGAACTCAATCCCTGGGTGGAAAGCCCACACAGGTGTGTTGGTCCTGCTTAAACACAGGAAGTAGGAGATGGACGTCGTAACACTGAAGCACTGGAGCACAATAGAGTCGCGACTGGCCAGTGCGTAGCCGAACCCGAAGGATTATACTTCGGAAACTACGGAAATCTTGGACACAGGTGAGAGGAACGAAGAAGCGGGACCGCGGAAACCAGGCAAGCTGGGTTATTTCCAAGGATTTTTACTCAGAAGCGTACCATTGTATATATGTTCTTCCTCGCAAACTCTCCGCGCTGGACGACAAAAGGCTAAAATATTTCTGGCCGGCGTTCGGAAGAATCTTTAGAGAGGGAGAATATTTCGTGATTTCGGATATATGATTCGTTCTAGGAATTACGAAGGTGGGAGGCAAGCCTTGCTGGGAAGCCAGCGCTGGAGAGACGTGGTCTTGTGTTTTCAGCTCCATTGTGTGACAGTTGCCCATATCATCTTTGTTGGTGCAGACGGACTTGCTGTCGTTGCTCTCAGGAGAGTTTATAGTTAGAACACTTAGGCACTGTACTGTAGCGAACCTATATGATTCTGGACTTCACCTCTGGGTTGGAAGCCGTCGTTGAGTACGCGACCCTCAGTAATTGAGAGCACTTCCTCTGCCTACACTTGTTATCTGAACTCCTTCGTTGTTGTTGGAAGTTTGCATCCCTCGTCTTTAGAACACAGAAAGGAGAAGAAATTATTAGAGTACATTAGTTAGAGTACCGCCTTCTGCCGTCCTAGTGTTTGAAAGAGTTTATTTGTTTCTGGAGTTCTTCCATCGTCGCAGACGAGTACGAGAACCATCACTTCAACGCACCGGACGCAGTACATACGGTGGCATCGCAAATTGCTTCGGCTTATTAGGGCTATCAAAGCTAAACAGCTGTGATCACGTTAGTTTATTTCCAATGAGGTG
The DNA here is from genome assembly GCF_021461395.2 of Schistocerca americana. Lineage (NCBI taxonomy): Eukaryota > Metazoa > Arthropoda > Insecta > Orthoptera > Acrididae > Schistocerca > Schistocerca americana. The sequence continues at coordinate 1,062,241,570 of NC_060120.1, read as the reverse complement.
CAACACCACCATAGATCATGTTTCAAAGTAGTGTCTTCTAGTGTTTGGTATGTAGATGATGTCAGTCATTTTGCGTGATTGATATTAGACTGCGTAGTCAAAATAAGGGACAGAGTTGGACAACTGATTAGTAATTTTATTTGGGAAATGTAAACTTTGTAATATAAACTTTGTTTTTAATCGACAATAAACATATAAGCAGGAACAACGTTTGTCATTTAGTAGTATTAGTTGCCTTCATCGTCCATTTATGTTTAGATTGAAATTTATACAATTAAAAGATCGTAAGATCTGCTTCAGGGAGTATTCAGACAGGGCCAAATCATTATTTTAGCGTTTATTATTTTCCGTAGCGCACAATCATTTTACACCCTCCTGGAGTAGCATCGTGGAATATGACAAAACGTTTTTCTACTCACTACCATTCCATATGTGTCTTTAACACCTGTCCTAAAGAGTAGGTGCTGTGTTTCAGCCGGTATTTCGGATTGCACGTTAAACAGTCGATAGTTTTTTTCTGCCTGGATAACTGCATAGCAAAATGCAATCAGTCAAAACGACATCCAGTTCAAACACTTAAGCCAGAATGCTGAGCCACACGAAAGAATCTTTAGATACCCACTCTCATTCTCCTTCTGCACATGATATAAATTAACGTCCAGTGCCACCTAATCCTACTAATGTATGAAGACTCATTTCAGGACTAACTGCAGAGATTTTGATGAAGTTTTTACTAATGGAAACATTGATTCTCCAGAAAAGTTCGCGTAAAGAATTTATAAATATTTGATGCAAATTGGCTGAATTATGATGCATTACAGTCCTCCATTGTGTTTTTCTGCCTGCATGTGAAGGCTGCTCCCCAGGATTGTGATACTCGTAGAGCACTGGCGCGATTGGAGCTCGGTGAATGAATGGGCGTGTTTTATGAAGGTTCGCATTGTTTGCTGGTTGCCGTCGGGCAGACCGCTCGTGCCTTCAGTCGCTGCAGTAGGCCAGCAAATGTCACCAGCTGCTTACATCCTTTAGTTTACATTCCGTAAAAGAGATGCTACTCAGTTACCTAACGTTGATTTATAATCATAACTCTACGTAGTTACCTCTACCCCATGGAAAATGTAGATACTAAGAGCTTCCCTGTGCAAAAGGACGTGGGTCACTAGTAACACCGAAAAATAAATTTGAAGTGAAAATGTGTAAATTGCATGATTTTGAGTTAGTTATGTTTATTTAAATATTAAATGATACAAAATCATCATCTTCATAAATATTTAGCTCTATTTTTTTGAAAAAGTAATCTACATTTTTGGATAAATAACTCACGAACTAAATATACATTCATGTTCCAAGATTCATCATTACAAATTTTAAGTGAATAATTACTTGAACTATGTTATGTGTTATGCACTGATAAACTTCAATGCCATTCTGGAATTACAAAAGTAAAATATTAAGAAAAAATGAAGATAAAATTACACGAATGAAAATACTTTGTAAGTCTACTTTCTACCAGGATTATGTAAAGCACAAAAAATATATAAATTAACTGATCACAAATGTATATAATGGATTACAAATGTTAAATGTGCATATGTACAGTATATACAATTACTTATTTTGTTCAGGGATAAATTCAGAAGATGAAGGTTTCACTTTATACACGTACTCGGGAACATCCCTTACGACAGTCCAGCAGTAATCTGCTAAAATAGTAGTGCTCCACTTTCCGGTATGCCACTTCTCAAATGTGCCAGTATCTTAATAAAATTGCTCTCCATGTTCATCACTTACTGCAGCACGGTCTTTGGGGAAGAAATACATTTTCGGTGACATGTTGCAACCAAATTTTTCGTAAGATAACAACATGTTATCTACAATCTCCTTGTAATTTATTGGTCTTTTGATCCCTAAGAACTGTAAACATACTGTCTTACAACATTCCCAAGCATGCTTCTCATCCCCTTGTATGATTCCATCAAAGGTATGGTCTCCAAAAAGCTCTAGATTCTGTGGGACTTCACAGATGCCCTCCTTAACTGTGGCGTCACTTAAGTAAGGAAACCTTTGCCTTAAGTACTGAAAAACATCGCTATCTTTGTTCATTATTTTACCAAAGTTTTTCATGGAACTTGATGTGCAACGGTCGGAGCTGAATATTTTTAGGTTCATTCTTAATTTTCTTTATACCAGGTTGAAGAGATTTTCTGGTGGCCCATTCATGTTTACTGTAATGAGATGCACGAGCTCGGCTGTCCCACTGACAGAAAAAGCAGCAATACTTAGCAGACCCTAACTGCATACCTAATAGCAGTGCAACCACTTTCCAGTCACAACAAATCTGCCATTGAGAGTCATTATACTTGATGGCTTCTAGAAAGATTTTCATGTTTTGGTATGACTCTTTCATATGCACACTATGCCCAACTGGAATAAAAGGAAGCTCATTACCAATATGTAAAAGTTCTGCTTTCAAGCTCAACTTTGACGAATCAATACAGAGTCTCCACTCACCAGGGTTGTAATTAATTCTGAGAGCCTTCATTAGACCATTTATGTCTACACATGCCATAAGACTATCTTGGATGTTAAGAAAAGGAGTGAACTGTTGCTCTATTCTGCGGCAGAATGAAACATTTACATTGCATTACAGAAAATTGCGCTGCTGCAATGCTGATGCTAAAATCTCAGTCTTAGTTTAGAGAGCACCAAATCACTAATGAGATCACTTAACTCATTTTGAGACAATTTTTGTGGATTATTAGTTGATATATTTGGAAGAAACTCTGGATCTTGTGATGTACATGGTTCAGGACATTCAGAATCCCTATCAGAAGTCATCTCGTACTCTGTCGGTGGTTCAGGTTTTGGCAATCCTTCCCCATGTAGAACTGGACGCAGGGCAAATAGAATGTTAGGATAGATCACCGTCCACTTCGTCTTCTTAGATATTCCCTTCTTGATAGGAGAAATCATACAAAAGCAGCAGTCATTGACATGGTTAGTTGGCTCACGCCACATCATGTGCACTGGCAAGGGCATTGAACGTCCTTTTGCATGCATCCAATTCCTGAGGTTGCTGGCAAAAGTGTTGCGGATTACATGTGGAGCCCATGGTTTATCCTGATCACCTATTTTGCACCCAAAATAACAAATGTAAGCTATTTTAACCAATGGAGTTCTTTGGTGTTTTTGTGAAGCAAATGTCACTTTTCGACACACATAGCAAAATGTGTCAGTACTGTTAAAAGAAATCGTGGCAGTTTTGTTCACTTCAGTTGCAGTCAACTTGAACAACTGGTAGTTAATTTGAAAACAAATGTGCAAAAATTATTACATGTGTTAATAAAGTCACTGAAGTTGAAGAAGAGGGAGACAAAAAGATAACTAAAATTGGTATAAAAATGTTTCTATCCAAAATATTGCACACAAGTAAGACCATGGACAATAATATAATCCATTGTTGCAAGTTATTATGACTTTGACAAACAATTACAATATTTGCTTTTAAACTTAACATAAAAATCTGTATATAATCATCTCACCGTAATAAAACAGTGTAAAAGTGAAAAATAGAGCTAATTTTGAATTTGTGATATTCGCGATCAGCACATTAGAACTGATAGGTTTTGGCTATTTTGATTCTATTTACATTTTCATTGATGCACACTGTAATACATAAACGTGCCCTTTTACGATACAATTATTTCAATTATCTAGCTGAAATGCGTTATATCGTCAAAGAAATTGCATGTCGCATCCCATTACCGCGCTTTGTTCGTCTAGCTAGCGAGCCAGAACGCTGGAAGTGAGCTGACTGTGAGCAGCTGGTTGCTCGGGCGGAGTGTAACGCGGGGTGACATGCCACGCCGCGCGCCACTGATTGTTTGGCTATTTTGATTCTATTTACATTTTCATTGATGCACACTGTAATACATAAACGTGCCCTTTTACGGTACAATTATTTCAATTGTCTGGCTGAAATGCGTTATATCGTCAAAGGAAACGCATGTCGCATCCCATTACCGCACTTTGTTCGTCTAGCTAGCGAGCCAGAACGCCGGGAGTGAGCTGACTGTGAGCAGCTGGTTGCTCGGGCGGAGTGTAACGCGGGGTGACGTGCCACGCCGCGCGCCACTAATTGTACCGGAGGCGCTGTCAGCGGCGGCGTCGGCAGAACGGGCGCCGACGGCTGGGACCGCCTCACGACGCAGTCCTCAGCACCCGTCGCGACGTCTCAAACCAGAGGCATGGGTTGGGGGGCGGGCGCGGCTGTGGCACAGACACATGCGCTGTCACACTCTACTGCATTCAAGAGGCGCTGCTTTAATTGCAGGAGCAGTACCGGTACCGGAGGGCACATCGCTCCAAGTCCCCTACTTGCAGTGTCGTCTACTCACAATCCTATGCTGATCGCCGTCGTAGCAGCTGCAAGGGACAGTAACCTAACAAGCCGGGGGACCAGAAAGGTATGTCTCCTCATTCTGTATCACTAACTGGTTGTAGGTACCTCTCACGTTAAAAGTAAACTGTCACAATTTTACTGAGATGTAGCGATTCATGAGAGAATTCATTATTTCACTCAGAACCCAGTTATTGTAGGGAGATCTGTGTGGAAAATCTCCTGTCAGTGACAAAAAGTAACCTCGATGAACTGCTATTATTATTATTATTATTATTATTATTATTATTATTATTATTGTTGGCGGATTTTCCCTAAATGGAAATCGTTTAGCTTATGACTTTGAGGGCTTGTTCTTCTTGTCCTTCCAGTACTCCATTCTCTTGGAGAGGGCCTCTTTTCTCTCCTCAGACCATTCTTGTTTGGTCCGCTGTTTATTATTATTATTCATTTAGTTACTGCTTTGATTTTATTATCATTATTATTACTGATTCAAGGAATTGGTTCATTAATATTCAGTTTCTCTAAGAGAAGAGTTTAGGTCTTAGAAATGAATAAATAACCAAGCAGATCTCATTAGACGTCGTTTATGTTTAGTGGATTGTGCATGGTAGACTACAGATCTGCTACTGCACGCTGACAGTAAGCTCTGCTCGATGTCTATGGCGGTCGTCGCACTGCGTGCTAAACCTGAAGGAATCTTAGTCTACGTTAACCACGGTCCATTCCTCCTTCCTGTGGAAGCCTGACCGTCGAAGTGGATTTGTTTAAAAGTATTTACTTTAATGACCATATAGAGTTTGCAAGTTCGAGTTTCCGCAGACCAAAGAAATGTCTCGTAGGCATGCAAAAATCTTTGAAAATGTGAAACCATATGATGGAGAATAATTTACGCAATACACACCTTGTTTATGCTGCCGAGAAATTGGTTTATTGGGCTATTATTCTCGCACAAAATCAGAAAATGCTTTTCAATTAAAGATGGTGGCCTCACAACAATGCCTTCTCTCTTAAGCTTACTTTCGTCCATGCTCATTAAGGCCAGAAGCTAGACTATCTTTTCACAATAGTTAACAACGAACCAAAGCTCTCTTAATTCAAGGAACAGAGAGAGAGTCAGCGATAATGCTGCTTTCTCGCAGTCAGTTGTCTGCGAGTACGGTTCAAATAATATCTTGTTCGTCACATCTGTCTCTCGCGCATGTGAAATCGCTCATGTGTTTCAACTAGTCACACCTCACCAAATCCTGATTTGCAAATTGCACACTAAGGGAGACCAGCGTTAACGTAGTTTGATTTTCAGTAGTTCATGCATTTATTGTCCTAAATTCAAACAGAAAGTCCTAAATATGAGTGTCCGTTTCAAAATTTATTGATTAATAACGCGTTTCGCGCTGTTAGCGCATCGTCAGATTAACAGCCAAACGTGAGTAAGTAATTATTGCATGAGCGTTTTGATTGACGAATCTATCTAAACAATTAAGTGGCAGAAAAACCTAATGGTGTGAGGATGCATATATTCATTAAAAAGGCAGCAGATACCGCATTACTTAGAATTGAAAGCCATGGTGGCAGTCATTTTACTCAGTATTAATATAATGGAAGAAACGGCTGAAACGGAAACTCAACCGCCAGACTGAAGATGATAATCCTGCAACGAGAAAAGAATGACCACTTAGGGACAAAATACACGAGAAGTCGAGTTCTCAGGATAAAGGAAACAAATGAACTCAGCACCTCCCAGTAACAAGCAGCGTAGATGGCCAGCATTCACAGGCATGCGCACGACTAATAAACAAATACTGCAGCTGGTGAAATGTATGCTGAGCAATGGTGGACTTGGAGTCGAATAAGGTTGAAGCGGAAATAGATGGGAGGCGTTACTAGTGAGGGTAAGATGAACTAAGCTATAATAATGAAAATAATGAAATACACGGCAGGAAATGATATAAAATCGAGAAGTTAATTAATGAGTGTAGAAAAATAGTTCCTGTTACATAAGCAAGATATGAAAAATAATATCAGTTGTAAAATGTGAGTAATAGTGAGAACAATGACTGGTAATATATGAATAACAACGAAATGACATTAAAATGACTATCAGCAAAGTAGTAACCGAAAGTGCTGTAATATTTCTATAAATAACCTATGTGATAATGTATCCTAAAACTTTGAAATATGTTGGGATGACGTATAATTAAAATACTGGCGGTCGTATACCTCATATAGCTTGAAAATGGCAGAATCATGTAGACCACGAGGTGCAAATAAATGTAACGAAGATATGTCGGACCCGGTGGAAGTATAACTTCAACTTGTAACAACTTATGAGGAAGTGTGGAATTTGACACGTGACTTTACAGTAGGGTACAGACCACCAGCTGTATAGGTAAAAAGGAACAGCTGCCACGTAAAGTAAATGAGGAACTAAATGTTTTAAGGAACTTTGATCTTTTATGCTGTCACTCCTTGCATTGATTAAATATAGTTACCGAAAGTATTACCGTCTCTGAGTCTCATGAATCAACAAGATAAAAAAAAAGGGTGCGGTAAGACAATTTGAGGCTCAGAGCAGACGTAATACAACAGCAACACGTAGAACAGCTCATTTATTTTAAAACTTCTTAGCCCCAAATATATTTTTGTGATGTGACAAATCAGTCCTATATCGCTTCAGAAGTATCATCAGCTTATACTTGCGTGGCATATGAGACGCTCCCATTAGTTGTAGATCTGTACGTATATTGAGAAAAGAGTCACAGGAAAAAGGAAAGAAGGCGACACGTAGTTAGATATGATAATAACTTACATGTCAGCTACAGTCTGGTTTCAGATATTCCACACACACAGACTTTACACCACTAGTATTTAAAAAAAAAATGGAGGACAACCGAGGCTGCCACACCCGTAGTAAAATTTGTTGCGTAACAAAAAGACTTAACTGTGCTTCACTGGAGGGCAGACTCTCTTAATCATAGAATGTAGGTATTCACGGAATGTATTGACTTCACTTAAATCTTCCGGGTTGACGGGCCGCGCTCGATGCATAAAACTTTCCCCAGACAATAAATAGCAGATCCATCAGGAAGATAAAGGGATCTTTATGATCGGCATAAGGTATACGACATCCTTGGCTACCCCGGGTGTATGTAAAATTCTATGTGGTTGTGGGCTGATTTATACTGGTACCACGAAAAGAAGTGTTAAGACCAGTCTGGTGAACACAAGAGGAACTGCCGCCTGAGGCAAAGAGACAAATCGGCTGTAACGGAACGTGAGTGGATGATCATGAAATAAAATTTAGTTAGACAAGCGTCATATCGAAAACATGGTATTCTCATGCGCGCATGTAGAGATTTATAAACACCATTACAATATTAACAGGAAAGGGGAAAGTATTAAATTAGATAAAAATTTGGATGTCAAAGTTGCACCGTTAGAATGACGATCAATTGTTTTCAATCAAGAATGTGGGCATTACCAGACATGCTGTCGTAGCCTACATCATGTGATGCACTGCGGTGTCCTCTACACTACCTACTCATCGGCGCTCCCTCGAGTTGTGGCTGCAGTTCGCAGCGTTAGCTATGAAGACCTCTCCCGCAGTCGGACACGAAACGTTAGGGCAAATCAGTTTTATACATCGACCACTGCCTGTCAACCTGTAAAATTTTTATATGATGTCTCTTTATTATGATTGAAGGAGATTTGAGCACTACCCAGTGCGATCTAAAAAATATTTTTTAACGGTTCAGTTACATATGTTTATTTACCCCCCCCCCCCCCTGAAATATTAATTCCAAACATATGACACGATAATGAATTATATAACTTTGCTGAGTGATAGGGGTTCGGTAGCAAGTGAGGAGGAAAACTTTTTATTAATCCTATTGTGAAGATTAGTGTCATACTCTCGTTCACTGACATTTTCCGAGCCGCCATTCATCTTCCATGACCGGGGAGAGAATTATCTGCACCAAGACGGGAAAACAGCTGAGGCCCCGAACCCTTACCCGATAACAAGGCCTCGCGTTTGCCGTGACCAAGGCAACGAAAAAGATCTGATAAGATTTATTCTTGTGGTCATTGTTTCTATATCCGTTACGGACTACCTATTCGGAAATTCCCGTTACAGACTTAAAGGACTGTAGAGGGGGGTGAGTAGATAATATTTTGAATTGAAACCCATGTCTGAAAACATGTTGGTAAGGCGACCACTTTTACAAGTACTTGATTAGGCGTGACTCAGTACATCACTTCTTTTACGATTCCACTCACTAACAGCCAAAGAAATTGCTCTCGTACTCATTGCCGGATTCTCTACAACGTGGCGCAGTGTGGTCTCTTCCAATTCCGGTGTGCGGGGTCTCCTTGGAGCACCATTGTCACGCCTGTTGACGGTGGAGCTACTCTTTCTCGAGGCAGTTACATAAGTGTGGCGAAAACGGTATGCTATGGAATCGGACGTTTTGGAGATCGATAAAGGCGACAGTCAGTTCTTCGATTATTGTGAGCTTAGCCATTCAGAGGGATCATGGCGGTGTATTATGCAAACTTGTACTCAACCATACTGGTGAAACTAAGAGATGTAGGACGGACGTCAAATGACATGAGTCGATCCGATTTAACCATCCCCTGTTGCGTGCCTACCTAGCAAACATGTTTTCAAACGACTGTAACACGCTAATGGTATCCGGAAATGGGTTCCTAGTCAAAATATTACGTACTGACTGCCCTCTGCAAGTCCTAGATGTGGTGTCACCGCCAGACACCACACTTGCTAGGTGGTAGCCTTTTAAATCGGCCGCGGTCCGGTAGTATACGTCGGACCCGCGTGTCGCTACTGTCAGTGATAGCAGACCGAGCGCCACCACACGGCAGGTCTAGAGAGACTTACTAGCACTCGTCCCAGTTGTACAGCCGACGTTGCTAGCCATGGTTCACGGAGAACTACGCTCTCAATTGCCGAGACGATAGTTAGCATAGCCGTCAGCTAAGTCAATTGCTACGACCTAGCAAGGCGCCATTTATCCTTTGCTATGTATCTAATGAAGCATGTACAGTAACAATGTACAGTACAATTGTGGATTAAAGTTAAGTATTCCAAAAGCTACGTACTTTTCTTTATAGCATTCATTACCTATCCTGTTTCAGACCTCACGCCAGCCTGCGTGAGTTTAAGCGCGTGCCTTTCGGATTCCTCATTGTGTCTAGGCTGTCTTGTCTAGACACAACACTAGAAGTTTTTAACAGGAATTTCCGAACGCCCTGCATATATGCCACGTATTGCAGTTGTTTTTCAATATTGTTCAAAAAATGATACTAGAGTCAACATTACTAGGCAGAACATAAAACGTGGCGCAAATAAAAGTGGCCCAAAGAACAGAGTTCTAGCGTGTAAAGAAACACAGCACTGGAAAGGAAATACAGCGCAAACCTGACTATTGCAGATGCTGTAATTGACCACCACTCATCTCTTCGCACTTTTGGGCCCTGGTCAGAAAGGTGCTGAAAGACGGATCAAAGCAGAGCTGCTGGAATTGCTGCAGTCTCATCTGAAATGTTCTGCTGTAGTTTTTGAAGACTATGAGGATTGATGCGATAAGTCTCAGACTTGAGGGATCCCCACACAAAGTAACCGCACACAGACGGATCAGGTGACCTGGGCGGCCAGCTAGGGCTGCGACCAGACTGACCTTTGCTAACAACTCTGTGAGGCGTGAAGATTGTGTAAATGTGCTCCAAGGTTCACGTGGTCGTCGTACACGTGGTGTGGGCGTCGCTGGGTGTGGTTGCATGCATACATTCACGTCCAATCGTACACACTCGTCCGGTCCCACCCAGTGTATTAACTGTTTGATGTAGTTCATCATTTCCTTTACAAACAAGATGAAGTGAAAGGGTGATTAGTTTATTTCCAAATGATCTCGGAGCAGTTTTTTTTAGTAATTACTTGGAAATATGACACTCGTTTATTCTTACTATTACCAGGGAGTATTCTTTGCTTTTATCAGTCACGCCCAAAACTGAAGGATTTGTTTGTCGCAGTGAGTCGGACGTTTCATTAAGATTGAATTTTTGTGTCCCCGTCATGTTTTTATTTTTTTAAATTTTTGAACATTACTGTCTTCAGGGTATTTTTACGTTATATCCCTAACACTGTTCGTACGCCTGAGATAACTTTTAAACTTTTGCGATACGCTCGGAAACTGAAGACTGAAGTACGCTACTTCCTAACAAACTCGACACCTCATACAATAAACGAAATGCCACGATTTCCGGAGCGGAAGGAGTATCTGTTTACTTTTAGATACGAAAAACTGGAGGAAGCGCGAGCGTAATAGCTGAAGGAAAACTTGGAGTACACATCACAGTAGAAAAGTTGAGCCCTCCTGTACAGGAGCTGCGGAGGATCGCTAATTGGTGGTTAGTCTGTTGATGGTGCAGCGTCAGCGCGCCGAAACTTCTTTAATGAGCCCCACCGTACCCGAGCGGTGCTCTCAGCGGATCATTGGAGGGGTAAGGGGCGAGGGGGAGGAGCGTTCCCAGCACTCTTCTGACCAAAGGAAAACTCTTCAAGCTGTGTGAAAATGTATGGCTTTTCTTTTGGCTAATTCAACAACAGTATTTCTGACATTTTTCAACAAGAGCATTCTTCGTACAGTAAAGTGTAATATATCAAACGCGAACGAATTAAATCTCTGTCATTACACGCCTGTTCGAAAAATGTTTACATATGAGTGGTTTTCACAGCGCACGGGCAACAAGGATACACAAAAATGCGACAGAACTGATTAACAAAATACTCTGTTCTACAAATCATTTGCGTTTTTAGAAGAATTGTAGAACAAGTTTTGTGTTGATCTAATATTATCTACTTATAATGAAGTATCTGTTCCATGGAAGCAAACACGGTCTGGGAAGACATCTGTCATTCCGATGGTCCCCTGGCACCTGCTGGGACCCACGATAAGGAGTGGCGAGCTGCGGGATAACCCTATACTTACCTCCCATTCTATCCTTGACTGCCTCTGTATGAAGTATTGTCCACGAGATTCCTCCTACAACTCGTGTAAGGTGGAATATAAGTCGTCAGTTCCCTGTACAAGGGGGCTTAATAAGTCACGCATTATTACGGCAGCCGAAGTAACTTTTATTGAGTGCTGCACCACACACCATGGTGACAAAGGTGCTTGACACCATTTTTCAAGGTGGTCACAAAGTCTCCGTGAAAAGCGATCGGAATTTTTACCAGTCATGGAATTTTTACCAGTCATTCAGATCTTTGACTGTAGAAAAAGGCTCCTTGGTCACTGAGCTGTTCGAGAACCTCTGTGTGTACGTCCTCTTGGTTGGAAAATATCTTTCCCTCCAGATGTTCATCCAGCTTTCCGGAAAGATAGAAATAGTAATTTGCATGATCGTCCTTTGTTCCCTATCAGAACCATGCATTTCTGTGCGGCTTTGGTCAAATTGTGGCCATCATTTAGCTTCGGCTGGATGGGACATCGCATTTCTCTATATAGCGTCATACTTTCGCTGCGAATCTGTGTACAGTTTAGAAATGGTTCAAATGGCTCTGAGCACTATGGGACTCAACTGCTGAGGTCATTAGTCCCCGAGAACTTAGAACTAGTTAAACCTAACTAACCTAAGGACATCACACACATCCATGCCCGAGGCAGGATTCGAACCTGCGACCGTAGCGGTCTCGCGGTTCCAGACTGCAGCGCCTTTAACCGCACGGCCACTTCGGCCGGCCGTACAGTTTAGACTTCAGGTAGGAAGAATCGTATTGTCCTGCCTGCTTCAACTTTGGAGAAGGCTTCCATCTGTTCGGCATTTCTGCCCCATACCTTAATTGACACCTGTTATGCTTACCGCAGCTGAATTGTGTATACAGGAAAGCAGAAACATATATACTCTCTTCTGACAGTGCTGTACTCTTGTTGCGGAATGATTTTAGCGAGGGGTGACAAATGCATCTTGCTTTCTGAAGCCCCTATGTATTAATGACGCAGAGGATGGTATCAGTTGCCATCTCAGACATATACGATGATACTATTAATTATGAATAAGCTGAAAGGAGTCTACTGGGCCACACTTGTATGTGGCACCCGAATACGATAACAATATTAATTTAAACTAAAATGAAACTAGTATACTATAAACGATGTATGTATCTGATAGTTTTTATAAAGCGGATCGCTGTCTGTGCACTATTGCAGAGCCAAAGATAGTGCTTCTGGTCTGAGATAGTGTTTTAGTAAGAGAGCACTGGGCGCACAGTTGTAGACGTTCGAAAAAGGATGGTGTAGACAGTTTTTGTGGTGTGCTCTGTGAAGCCATCAAATGTTAGAACATGGAAGCAGAAGTCTTCATGCTAGTGAGGTAAAGATGTTAAATATTTATCATTTTCGTTCTGCCAGGGCGTTAGTATAGAGGAGTTGGCTGATAATTTGTAACTGTTGAGTAACCCCAGAATGTAAGTAAACTAACTGATAAAAAGGCTAGTTACATATTACGCTTCTGTAATGTTTCTAAGATTTGTTAACAGACCTATATGTAATTTGATGATTTGCATTTATGCTGCTTTAGTGAGGTTAGATAATACTTGCTGTTTAAATCTCATTGTTCGTGAATCATTTAGCAAATATGATGAATTTTGTAGCTAATGTAACTTCAATTGTCAGAAGTTTCTGAAAAGATAAACTTAACTTTCAATATAATTTTGCTAAAAAACTCAGTGTTAGAAATTCGCCATAATCAGTACCGCCTACCTGTCCAGGTCATATGTTTTCAAAGAAGTTGGATTTTAAATGTTTCGATTTATCAGCCAAAAGACTATCATTTGCATTTCAAAGTATTAAAGCCAGCATTGCACACCGTTGAGCCTGTAGAAAGCATATTTTCATTTTTTCGTGAGAGAGCAGAATATATCGTTCCACCGTTGCTGCTTTCGAGGTAAGACAATTTCCTTTATTTGTTATATGCACAGGGACCAGCATTTTCAGTTTTTAAACGGACCAGAGGATTCAGTGCTAGATGGGGTGGATGTATTTAGCAGTCACTCTATTTCTTTGTTGGTATTGGGAGTTCCATTGCCCAATCAGTTTGTATAAAGTTTTACTAACAATAATGGATAGTAAGCACACCACTTGAAGTTACAACACGTTATACGATAATTTGAGTTTTGTATCAGTTCCACAGCTCAAACATTCATTCAACGTAAACGTAAACATTTAATTTAACTTAAAGAACCTGACTACGTGCACATTTCATCCAAAGTAATACAAAGATTATTATATTTAAGGAACGTTACAAAGTTTGCAATCGCAAAAAATCATTATCATTAAAATCGACTCGCTACCACGATCTAAACATTACGACCACTTGTATAACAGCCGCTTGGTACAGGTTTGAAACGCAACGATTCTCATTAGGTTAGATTCGACAGTTCCTTGTTATGTGGCAGGTCACAAAATCGACATAAAATGCGGGCCGGAAAATTGTTGGTCCAGAGCCCGGTATCTTCCTAGCATTGTTCCTCTGGATTGAAATCAGGAGAGTATGGTGGCCTAGACATCAGCATGAGTTCACTGTCATGTTTTCAAACCTCAGCAACACAGTTCTTGCTCCGTGATACATTCAGTTATACTACTGCAGGATTATATCGCCATCAGGGAATAAATCTAGCACGAAGAAATACTGGTGATCCGCAACAACGCCCACGTAAGCAAAAGCTGTCATTTTGCCTTCGATTACCACCACAGTTGCTAGGGAAGATCAGAATGTCCACCACAGCCTAAATACTGCCCCCACGAAAATGCGACCGATACGAGGTGTATGTTTGTAGCACACGTTCGCCTGCATGACGGCGTATTAGGAGCGAGCCTGATGCCTGGTGTGACGAGGAACGTAATTCAGTTGGTAGAACGTATCCCTATCAGAAAGGGAAGATTCTGAAATTTAGACTGAAATGCCGATACTACATTCTTGCGAAGTCTAATTTTTCGGATGTCGAGACATTTCATAATGACCACTGCAGTAACAGATAATTCCGTGACCATTGTATTTCTATTACAATTGATCTTCACTATCAGTTTTAACCCATTTTTTTTGTTTCTGTTTTCAGTTTCATGTAACCAGTATTCAGTTCAAGACTGGCTCATCCTCAGATTCTAAGATCTCCCAGAAATACGAGGGTCATTCAATCAGTAATGCCCCACATTTTTTTTTTCCAGAACATATTTATTGTTAAGTCATAATTTGGTGACAATATACATCATCATGTCTTGTCCATGTCTTATTTTTCTACGTAGTCTCCATCATCTTATATGACCATACGCCAACGTTGTGGAAGAGCATGTATTCCCTGCTGGTAAAAGCTATTCTCCCGTAGGGTAGCCATGTTTTCACTGAGTGACTGACACTCACGTCATCTTCACAGTGTGTTACTTGTAGAGAATCTTTGAGCGGCCCAAAGAGATGGATGTCCGAGGTGCCAGATCTGGATTGTAGGTTGGATGATGCAATGAGGTCCAAACCAGTTTGACTATGTGTTACCGGCTTCTCAGACCTGTGTGTGGGCGTGCACTATCGTGTAGGAGCAAGATATCTGCTGTATTCTTGTCCGATCGAATACATAGGAAACGATTCTTGAATTTATTCAGAGTCTTCCCGTATGCCTCTAAATTGATGGTTGACCATCTTGGCATCACATCCACGAGAATGACACCATCACAATCTTATATCACTGTCACTATGACTTTTCCGGCAGAGGGGGTTGTCTTGAATTTATTATTTCATGGTGAATGAGGATGATGCTACTCCAAGGAATGCCTTTTTGTGTTGTCCATACAGCTTTCGTCCCCCGTAACAAACCGCTACAGAAAGGTCTCTCCGTCTGTCTCAAAACGCTCTCACGTTTCATATGAAATGGCCTTTCTTGTGGTCGCTGTGAGCATTTGTAGAACACATCGTGAGCACCTCTTTGAATATCCGAATATTTTTAAATCTTGATCATTGCAGACGCACTTCCAATGCTGACCGACAACTGTATAGCAAATTGTCGAGTTGTGATGCGCCGGTCGGCACGAATAAGGCATCCGCATGATGCAGGATGTCTGGAGCAGTGGCTGTGACAGGAGGTCCCGAGCGTGGCTGATCATGGAGCTATGTTTTCATGTGGCTGTAACTTCCTTTACTTACCGCCCAACCGTTCTCCTATCAACTGCAGGATCTCCATACTCTGCACACAAACGTTTATGGATGTTCACCACGGTTTCTTTTTCTGCACACAAGAATTCAATAACGGCACGCTGCTTTTAACGTGAGTCGTATGCAAACGTCACTTTTACGCTGTACTAAGGCTCTTCCATCTACCAGATCGCTTCGAAACTTCACAGGCGCACAGAACAATTATAAAATGTGAAGCACCAACAAGGAAGTTTGTGTGTGTTTATTAATGGCTTTTTTCAAAATGTGAGACATTACTTTCTTAACGACCCTCGTATTACAGATCAATCTTGTCGACATGTTGTACACAAGCTGCAACTATAACAAAACTACTGCACACTAGTTTGTCAAGTATATAAAACTTGCTAAGTAAAATATCCGTAGTACCAATAGGAGGTACACGAGCAAAAACAGATACATCAGTAAAGACGATGAGTCGAACACAATTCACAAAGATCGAACAGTGATCGAATATCACGCAAATGAACTGGGGATGTGACAACTCGTGTCTAAAAATATATACCAATTTTTAGTCTGTTACATTTTAGACCCGAATTTACACATCCCCCAGTAACCTGTAGGATATTCGGTACTTCTTGACTTTGTCTCAGGAGTAGGATTCGGGTACTTTATCAACCTTTCAGCTTTGTCCTTTACTCCTCCTTACAGCTTATGGAAAATACTATGATGGTATTACCAGATACTCGTTTTGGTGTTCATTGAGTTCTCATTGATGTCGACCTAACATCAGTTAAAAGTTTTGAGTTTGTGGGTCACTGTTGTAAGACATAAGCGACTTGAGACTCTATGCATATCTGGACTTTATTTCATCGCCCTAGTCTCCTCCTTTACTTCCCATGGTTTGAGTAGTACTGTTCATGAGTACTGTATATTATGATTTCAGTTAATAAGTTCTTTACTGCGGAAAACTGTCTCCCCTTCCCCCTGGTGCACAACTATAATATTTAATTAGTGGGCTTAAACCTTCGTGCTGTTTTACTCTTCGCACACTAACATATCATTTAGCTGTATCCATATTCGCATTACCCTGATATGTGTCAGTTCCTATTTAGATGGGTTTGTCATTTTATAGATATGTCGTTAGGGTATACTTATACTCCCAGGGAAATAGTATGACGTTTTCGGCTGAGAATTTCGAAGACTCGTCTTAGTTAAGTTGGATTTCAGACAATTGTTTGTCTCGTCGCAACAGTACCCGCTTGTTAAGTGAGATAAAGGATACCAAGTCATATCTTTCTGATTTGATTTGGTGTATAACGTATGCTCGCAAGGTATTTGTGAGTATTCTTCGGGTGCTCTTTGCAGTCCAGGTCTCTCTTAATGTGCTGTCTGCCGTTGGATTTTGCTCAAGTTGCATTTTTTACGATGTGACAGCTAATTATATTACCAGTTGTGGTAGTACTTAGAGACGCACATTACTGTACTTTATAGATTACAGTCTGACATTTTACATTAAATGAGGATAGGTCCTTATAATCACCAGGGGCTTTCTTATCTATAAGAATTATATAAGATTTTTATATTAATAAAGAGACAAACTCTGTTCGCCAGATCTTCTGATTATATTCTGTCTAGTTCTGGTCTTTTTAATGTTTTGCGTGTTCTCCTATAAGTTCGTGATATTTAAATACTTTCATGACTAACAAGTATGTACACATATTTTATTCTGTTGCGCTGGGTGTACATAGAGATTTTTCCTAACGCTGCTACTTTCATGCTGTAGCTTTAAGTGCTTTTGTTATTGCTCGTCACATACTGTGAACCTTGCTGTAATGCACCTTGATATCCACTGTAAGCATGCTCTTTTTATTGTGCAGGGGGCTGAAGATGGCATAAGGAATGCCGAAACTGGTAATAAAAATACAATAAAATAGCTTCTCAACTGCACGGCTGCTGGCGAATTTCATTGTTGAAAAATAACACTTGTCCGATTCCTCCAAACCCTCATTACTACTGGAAGATTACAAACTGTGCACCATTATTTTCCCATACATGGGCTTTCTTTAATGACATGTGATCGTAATTTTGGTGTTATAAACAGGAAGACTCGCATACCAGCCAGAATCCATGTACTGAGTGAATATGAAGAATTAGTAGCAGTTTCTAACGAGAACAACCGGTTTACTGTTGAAATACAGTAGTACATACAGCAGACATTTTTGATTTTAATAACTGCTGGCCAAAATACTTCAAGAAATAAGTACTTTCAGGGATGTTTGTGGGAAGAAGAGTGATAAAAGGCGAAAAAGTAATATTCCATGTAAGTGAATTTATGGAGTTTTAGTATGAAGAAGATCGTGCCAGAGGAAGGAATTGAATTCATTAACTTGTTGTTCATAAAGTTAAACTGTTGCTTTCTACAATCACTGCCCATTGCTACCACGTGCTCCTGCTTATCCACACAGCTATGTCGAAGTAAACTAGAAGATACCAACATAAGGAAATCGCAGCCACAGATCCAACAGATTATTGTGAATTTTATAATAAAACTTCACCTTTCGCAACAGCTGGTGATAAATTATGTTGATGAAGCTCCATACATATATATAAAATTTTTTTCATCTTCTCAGTCTGTACTAAATTTCGAAATGCGTAGTTTTATGATATAACAAAAAACGCCTTAGATCTATTTTCTTTTCATTTCAAATAACATACCCAGTGTCGAAATTTAAGTCATAAAAGATGGTAAATTTTTTTGTTTTTAAGAACCCCTGGGATAGAATAGGAAGAATGGGTCCTGTAGCCTATATCGATTTAAAACTTCCCTGTAGTAAGACGAAACGTTTCTGAAGTCGTTACAGACTATTAATACCGATTTAATTCATTATATTTCCTAAGTTATTATCTTTTAATTCAGAAACAGTACCTGTTCATAAATTTAAAAAAAATCGGTATTAAAACATTATGTCTACAGTCCTGATGTGTAGTTATGTGTCAGGGAGATCTGGGGATGAAAGCTAGTTACTGTCGAAACTACTCATGAAATAGACGGTTTTGCATCAATCGATCTTGGCTTCTAATATTGTAAGTTACGATATTAGATACCCCAAGAAACCTTTGTAAATTACTCCTATATTTATTTGGTAGATGGTCTTCAGGCTCAGAATCTTTGTTGGCGAGCAGATAAGTCTGTCGACGGCAGACCGAGATTATGTGAAATATAATGCAACAAAATTATTTGCATCACATGAGAAAACGTGAATCGGACTTCGTTAAGAAATTTAGACTGCAAGGTTAGGTTTTTGCTACATCTTGCAAATCTTACCTTTCACTAATTACACGTAGCGTTTTTTTCGTGTTTCAGCGTTTATTGCGTCGGCAGGAGGTCTGACTGTTGACGTATCGATTTGCACGACAACCGCGCGCCATTACGGCGCCGTAATGGCGCGCGGTTTCCGTGCAAATCGATACGTCAACAGTCAGACCTCCTGCCAACGCAATAAACGCTGAAACACGAGAAAAACGCTATCTGTAATTAGTGAAAGGTAATAATATCATTTATGCTCAATAAAACATTGATTCAACCAAAATTACACTTATCATTTGAAATATGCTACGAACAAATAACATGAGATACTTAACACTCTGAAAAGCAGAAGAACGTGCCAGGTAGCAGATAGGAAGAGATTCATGCTACTCTTATTTTGGAAGATGAAAATAACAGCGACGATGGCTTTAAAAATATGATAATGGTACTGTTCAACGTTATCCATACGAAACGAAATAATTAATTATATTGACTGGGTGACACATATCAGATGAACAATAGTCGAATTTCGATGACCATGTGCTCTCTGAAATGTAACTGATGATGTCGCTGGGCCGGCATGGAAACATAGGATTCGGAAACAGTATTCTATAGCGCGGAAAACAAATTCACTTTACAAAGAATAGAAATGAACGCTCTGTTGTTCAGGGAAATAAGTTTCTCAATTGAGGCGATAGTGGAAGAAGTGAAAACCCTCGCAAAACTAGACTGACGTGACGTTATTTATATTTCTTTATTTGCAGTTAAATGTATGAAGTCCTGGTACATATTATATTCCTGCGCCACAGTGCCTTAACATGCCTATACAGGAGCCAAAAATAATTGTGCACCCAGTGAAGAAGCGAAGTACCCTGAGGTAATTCGCTTTCTATATTTGAAGGGGAATCCTATTGCCAAAGCGTGTTTGCATGACGAAGACTGTGGAGGCAGACTACATCTCACTAAAGGACCGGGAACTGCAGCGTAAGTGGACGCTCTGGTGTTCCGAGAAAGGAGTTCCACAATCGAGGCTATAGTGGAAGAAGTGAAAACCAGTCACCATCGTTCTTGAACATTCTTCAAGAGATTCTGAACATGATGCTCACTGGATAGTGCGACTGCTTGCAATCATTCAAGATCCCTGCTGAATCAATGCAGAGGTGAAAATGTGGACGTGTTTGACTTACTGTGTACTGCAGTTGGATTTGCCACTATAACATCTCAACCATGGAGCAAAGCACGCAGAGGAAACGTATAAATTCACGACCGCCGGGAAAGAGAAACACACAAGCGTCATTGGTTAAGGTACTGCTGAGTGCACTTTGGGAATGCCATGGCGTCGTGCTCAAAGATAAGTTATCAATTGCCACATGACCCAACTACCAAACTCTCCTAACAGGGCTACAGGCAGCTGTCAAGGCGAAGCAATGTGGGTAGCTGTCCGACGTTTTTTCTCCATAGCAACGGTCCCTCTTGTTGTGCATAAGACGGAACCACAAAAAAATTCAAATGGCTCTCAGCACTATGGGACTTAACATCTGAGGTCATCTGTCGCCTAGAACTTAGTACTATTTACACCTAAATAACATAAGGACATCACACACATCCATGCCCGAGGCAGTATTCGAACCTGCGACCGTAGCAGTGGCGCGGATCCGGACTGAAGCGCCTAGAACCGTTCAGCCACAGCAGCCGGCCTCGGAACCACACGTGCTCCTTCTTTGGGCTATCGAATTCTGCCTCACTCTCGCGTATTCCCTTTACTTGGCAGAAACTGACTTTTCCTCTCTCCTTGGACGAAGCAAAGAATAATGCCAGTTGTTTCCAGGATGAGGACGGGGTAACTTTCGAAGTGCGACGTTTCCTGAAAAGCGAAAAGCCTAAAACTCCACCATTTCATCCATAGAGATGAAAAATGTCTCGAAATAACGGGTGAATACGTAGAAACGACTTACACCATCATTAACTTTCACAATCGCTGCGTGATTGCTTGGAGGCGATAACTAAAACTTCACTACTAAATACGGTATTGAGTGGTCGTGTCAAGAGACCCTTCTTTTTTCTACTCCTGCCAACTAAGTGGCATGTAAAGAATCACTTATGATTCAACATTCCTGATACCGTTTCTGTTTCTTTCTTACGAAAATTTCTTCATCAAATTACTGTCTTCCGTCCTCAGCTCCTCAGTGAAGATTTTTCTTTCTCTGCTGTTCTCTTAATACCTTAAATTTCATAATTTAAGTTCTGACCTTCTCCTGTTCCCGAAGAAAGTGGCATGCGTATTCCAAATTATGTTTTCTATAGAGTTCTTCGGTGCTCGTGTGTATACAGGGTGTCCCAGAAATCTTGCGACAGTCTTCTGCTGGTTGTTGTGGGTGTCTTGAGGAATAAACCGAAAACAGGAACCAATATCTGTAAACGTTATCCAATGACGCTTCAGAACATCGAAGGTATAGGCTCCGGCGTCTGTCACTACACCACCCCTTCAGCAGCAAACGTGACATTGTACGCTGATGGAGCGTAGGTGGAACATTTTGTAAGACGTCGTGGTCTCCTGACCTTCATTGCTTACATATTCCGACCTCACAATCATATTCCGCACATCAAGACGCTTCATTCGAACCCAAACTCGATAAGATAAAGTCAATGTTGTATGAATTCATGTAAACGATATGCAATTGACAAGTGAGCGCACCGTGGTTGAAATACTCGAGGCTGGCGTGCACACATGCATTCCAGACACGACCGTCACAGAGGCTTTTAGTTAGGGAGAGAGGCCACACAGCGGGACGCCAGGCCCTTCAGGCCCGAGTGAAAAGGGGGAACGACCCCGTGTTTGGCTTAAAAGCAAATTCCGCTACATTGTGTGGGAGCGGCCAGCATGCGCATTCATTAGACATAGCACGCAGTTTCAGAGATTTTCACAGGGAGACAGCAAACGCCAAACGCCAAAGCTACATGTTTTCGGGTTGGTCGCCTTAAACGAAACGTCGTTCTCCCGTTTTAGGAGAGCAATGCTGATTGGCAGACGACATTTCTGACGCCTTGAGCTGAAGGAATAATGGAAGAGACCGAAAGATATACCCCTTCACGTCTGGCGTGGAGAGGTGCAGTTCTGTTGTCGCTCTTGAGGCGAGAACACATAACGAGAGCGTGTGCACTCGTGCGTGTACTCGAAAGAGTGTGGAACAAATCTCTCCTCAGTACTTCACTGGGAGAGCACCTCTGTCGAGAGCGAATCAAAGGGCGACTCTATACTGAGTCCTTGCGATTAAGCGTTGTTCAGTGTGTTGGGCGACACACTTATTGTGCGGTGTGAACGGACAGAGTTATAGATAAACGCCTGCGAGCGAATTTTGAGTGGCATCGCGGTGGTCTGGTTATCTGACCGGTGTACCACGCCAATAGTTAGACTAAGGACGAATAGGAATCCTTGACTTCATCAAGGCATAGGGAGAGTTTGATTGGCGAAGGTCAATCCAGATAGAACGAGAGTTATCTTATTTGTCAGCAGCGAGCGGCGCAGACAGCAGTCATCGCAGCTTACGGTATTGTGCGCTACAGCTTTTGCGACCCCCATATTTCCTCCACAACAGTACACTTCACTGCAGTTCACACGCGACAGCCTCGACCGTAGTACCTAGCAACATTCTAATGGATAATTATTCATGTTGAGTAGGCGTGCCTCTCAGCCATCCTGCCAAGGCAACACGCATCTTAAACTTTGTGTAGAAATTTCATTAGCGAATCCTATCCTTGAAAGGTAACTTCACATTCCGAAAAGAACCAGGATATAACTTGTTCAATTCATAACTAAAAGTGTCATTGTGATTTCGCAGAATTTTTGAAAAATAAGTAATAACTTTCGTTAGTTTCATGTTTTTCTTACACGAACTAGCACTACTCCAGTACCCAAGTATCCCACTAGTTACGTACGAAATTTTGTGAATTCTTGTGTCATTTCCTTACACCGGACGACTCCAGAAGATATTTATTGCTGAAAGTTTTTCAGGCATTTCTCTTTAGAACTTTAGGAGCGTCTGTCTGACTTCTGTAGTAGTGTGGGGGTGGAAATTGAATCTTGCGGGAGCCACAGGGTAAAGGGTACATCTCAGATTAATCCGTTGCGCAGAATAACAGAATAATAGATGAACCCCAAACCTCAGAATCACACAACGTTGTTTGTTACTCAGTGATCCGGACTAACCGTCAACATCGCCACTGGAGAAGATGGACCTAGCTGTTGCATACGCAGACCATGTCTTGTATTAATGCGATGCTGTGTTGCCTAGATGGGTGAAGGTTTCGGACACTGGTTTCCATCCACATTTTCTTTTTCTTTGGAACCATCTAAAATCTCCATTGTTTTTGGATATAAAGGAGAGAAATAAATTGCAGGTGGGCTCCCGTCTCCGAAACCGTCGTCAGCCTAGGCAACTGAGCGTCGCATTCATACGAGGCAAGGTCTGTCTACACAGCAGCTAGTTGCGTCTTCTCCACTGGTGATAGTGGCAGTGAGTCGGAATCACTGAATAGCCTAAAACGTTGCAAGACGTCCCGCCTACGGTTCGACATCATGCAAACTGTCGTTTGGTGCCGAAGTTCTGGAGTAGTGGCAGGTCCCTGCACCTACAACCTCAACGCGCCATAGCGTTGTACAGTAGCTTTTCCCGAAAACGCGTTCCTATCCTCGATTTGCTCCCCAAGACACAGCTTAAAACCCCTCGAAATTTGTCCCAACATTTCTGGGACACCATGTATATTTCGCGTTTTCATTAGTTTTCGGCCCTGTAAGTTTTGTCCCGTTTTGCTTCTATTCAGCTCATTCTGATATCTTGAGGGAAGCTACTCCTGCCGTTGCGTAGGGTGCTTGCGATCTAGTGCCCAATTTTTGTGTTTTCGAAGAAAGATCTTTTGTTACAAAAACTTTGAGAGTTGGTTCACAATCATACTGTTTCGTGTGGTGATGCCAAATGATTTGCAGAATGTCTCCAAGATATTTCATTTTTTTTAACTTTGTTGACACAGTCAAATTTGTTTTAGGTATACAGGTTGATCATATACTTCGTTTTAGATGTAGATATTTGTTGGTCTGTTTCCTTAACATTTTCTCCGACAATATTTACCCGAATCCAGACTGACATTGTGTCTTTGGCAGAGATTGCTCGGTCATCTGCGAAAGAAGGCTCTTGATTTAGACTCCTTTTTGACCTACTTTTAGTGGGTTGCTTATTGCAGGTTCCTGGAGTTCTTTTTCCAAAGTGCCTTATAGAGCAACGCTGATATGCCAGGTGCTAGTGTCACATCCATTCCTCATTCTATCGGTTTTGAAATTTCACCGAGGAAATCAGCCACATTCTATTTTATTATCTGTGTCAGATGCGGGGCACACATGAAAAAGCTATTGTGCCACGCACGAATTCCACGTTCCGGTGAGCGTAGCAACAGACAGGCATATTTCTTTACTTTTCCTGTCCTTCATATATCTGGACCATGTTTCTGTCAACAATATCCTGTTGTCTTCTTGGCTAAATTAACACAGATGAGACAGAAATGGGAGTTTTACTATCAGAGTGCTTTAACACACTATATTTAATTTTAATTGTTTTGCTAATGTTTGAGACGAATATTTTATTTCTCATTTTAATTAAAAGCACTGCGTGTGAGTAATAGGCAACAGGTCGACTGAGCCATGAATGAGAAAACTTTGTGTAATATGATAGTCCGTGATTTTAGTTAATAAAGGCTGTATGGCCTTTTATCAATACTTTGCACGTCCAGAAAGTAAGTTCCGTTTGCATTCCTGTCCACGGAAGCACTAAAATCGCAGTTTGGAGCATGCCCTGTAGCTGTTTGAGTCATGCAAACGTAAATGATGCCTTTTTGAGTTGCGGTATAGTATTTGTTTGTAGTGGACAAGCTGATTTAAAATCCAGGTTTATGGAGGATATGCAATCAGCGATGCAGTGCCAAGGATATGAGTCCGACAATTGAGTGAAAGATGTTATGAACAGCATGACGACGGAAGTAGTTGGTATCCATCTCTGGTTAGTGAAAATTTGGTTCGTGCAGTTGGAAAACTAGTAAAGGAAAGTTCACTGCATATGATCTCTCTAAGAACTTGCTCCTTGTTTAGAAATTGCTTCTGAAATGCTGAATTTTCGGAAACTGTATCCTCATCAGGTGCCTAAATTCTTATACAGGAACTCGAAATACAGCGTGTGGGCGGTGAACTTGGCCTTTTGACACGTTACAAAGAAGGTGGCGATGTTTCACTAAGCAATATAATAACCGGGGATGAGACCTGAGTCGGTTATGGAACCCCTCAATCGAAACTACAATTAATGGAATGCAGGCACACTGCGTTGCCAATAAAGACTAGAGCCAAGCAAATCCTGAAATCTCGAAAATTATGTACACTTTCCCTCTATCTCTCTCTCTCTCCTCTCTCTTTCTCTCTATCTCAGTCTCTCCATCTCCAGTTTTTCACAAATATACATTAACTGCATCAGGACAGAGTTCCAGATACATTACTAAACACTCTGTTACAAACTAGCAGCACCCAGACACTTTTTGTTGCGGATCAGTCTGCTTAAAAGAAAGTGGTGATAAGTCCTACACTCCTCCTCTCTTCTGTCTATTTCATTTCCCCTTACTCTTTCTTTGTCCATCACCTCCTCCCACTCTCTCTGTACTTCATGTCCTCCAGTTGTCTCTGTCCAACTCGTCCTCAAACTCCCCTCCCGTCTCTTACCATCTCTTTCTGCACAGGCACACTGTCCATTTCCTCCGCAACATTTTCTATGTCCATTTCCTCCGACCCATTTGTCCATCTCATCTTCCTCCTCTGTCTAACCTCAAGCTTCGTTTATTTTTATGGCTGATTCAGATTCTGCAATAAGATTCTTATCTAAACCACTAAGACATAAAATCAACTTTCCTGTTTCGTAATAACGTTTAACCATTGTGTATTTTGAATATATTTTTATGTATTAAAAGTATATAGTCTCTATGAGTCTGAATGTTGATAAAAGTAGCAGAAAGCTACATTTTGACATTATTGGTAACTATGTTTTCCCTTTATATATTACATATATATAATTACATAATAAATATTTTAGGAATATACATATAATAAAGAATTAGTTACATAATACACGCCCTTATTGGAATTCAAAGTTATGTCAAAATTTCAAAGCTATCCATCAAAGAATTTGGGATATAAACGATTTTGAAGAAACCAAAATATATGAGTAATTTTTTATAACGTATTTCAGTGGGTATACAAAAAGAAACCAATTTATAATTCAACATTGTGTCAGAATTACACAGCAATCTACGAATAATTTTAGGAAATACTTGATTATAACATTTACATTATTATTTACGAATATCAGATGTAATACGACATCCACCAGAAAATAAGATCCGTTTGGGAATAAATCTAAAACGACTAGAGATACGGATTTATTAGATAATAGCTACAAAACTTAAACTATGTTTCCAAATAGTTCCCACAGTATTCTAGGTATCTGCCTCACTCTAACACAGGTTACTGATTTGTCTTAGCGATAGAAAGTTGTCACCTGTCCAGGATTCTACAATAATACCCACCAGTACGCCATCTGGTTTACATGTTTTTTTTTTGTTTTTTTTGTTTTTCTTCAGTCCAGAGATTGGTATGATGCAGCTCTCCATGCGCTACTCTATCCTGTGCAAGCTGCTTCATCTCCCAGTGCGGAATGCAGCCTACATCCTGTTGAATCTGCTTAGTGTATTCATCTCTTGGTCTTCCTCTACGATTTTTACCCTCCACGCTGCCCTCCAATACTAAATTGGTGATCCCTTGATGCCTCAGAACATGTCCTACCAACCGATCCTTTCTTCTAGTCAAGTTGTGCCACAGGCTCCTCTTCTCCCCAATTCTATTCAATACATCCTCATTAGTTATGTGATCCACCCATCTAATCTTCAGAATTTTTCTGTAGCACCACATTTCAAAAGCTTCTATTCTCTTCTTGTGCAAATTATTAATCGTCCAAGTTTGACTTCCATAGATAGCTAAACTCCATACAAATACTTTCAGAAACGACTTCCTGACACTTAAATCTATACTCGATGTAAACAAATTTCTTGTCTTCAGAAACGCTTTCCTTGCCATTGCCAGTCCACGTTTTATATCCTCTCTACTTCGACCATCATGAGTTATTTTGCTCCCCAAATAGCAAAACTCCTTTACTACTTTCAGTGCCTCATTCCCTAATCTAATACCCTCAGCATCACCCGAGTTAACTTGACTACATTCCATTATCCTCGTTTTGTTTTTGTTGGTGTTCATCTTATATCATCCTTTCAAGACACTGTCCATTCCATTCAAGTGCTCTTCGAAACCCTTTACTGTCTCTGACAGAATGACAATGTCATCGGCGAACCTCAAAGTTTTTATTTCTTCTCCATGGATTTTAATACCTACTCCGAATTTTTCTTTTGTTTCCGTCACTGCTTGCTCAATATACAGAATGAATAACATCGGGGTGGGGCTACAATCCTGTCTCACTCCCTTCCCAACCACTGCTTCTCTTTCATACCCCTCGACACTTATAACTGCCATCTGGTTTCTGTAAAAATTGTAAATAACCTCTCGCTCCCTGCATTTTACCCCTGCCACCTTCAGAATTTGAAAGGGAGTTTTCCAGTCAACATTATCAAAAGCTTTCTCTAAGTCTACAAATTCTAGAAAAGTAGGTTTGCCTTTTCTTAATCTCGCTTCTAAGATAAGTCGTAGGGTCAGTATTACCTCACGTGTTCCAATATTTCTACGGAATACAAACTGATCTTCCCCTGAGGTCAGCTTCTAACAGTTTTTCCATTCGTCTGTAAAGAATTGGCTTAGTATTTTGCAGCCGTGACTTATTAAACTGATAGTTCGGTAATTCTCACATTTGTTAACACCTGTTTCCTTGGGATTGGGATAACTATATTCTTCTTGAATTCTGAGGATACTTCGCCTGTCTCATACATTTTGCCCAAAAGATGGTAGAGTGGTATATGTGTAATAGAGCGATATCTTTTTTTTTTTTTGGTCACCAGTCTACTGACTGGTTTGATGCGGCCCGCCACGAATTCCTTTCCAGTGCTAACCTCTTCAT
This sequence comes from Schistocerca americana, assembly GCF_021461395.2. Taxonomy (NCBI): domain Eukaryota; kingdom Metazoa; phylum Arthropoda; class Insecta; order Orthoptera; family Acrididae; genus Schistocerca; species Schistocerca americana. The sequence continues at coordinate 1,062,213,516 of NC_060120.1, read as the reverse complement.
CTCAGAGTAGCACTTGCAACCTAAGTCCTCAATTATTTGCTTGACGTATTCCAATCTCTGTCTTCCTCTACAGTTTTTGCCTTCTCCCGCTCCTTCTAGTACCATGGAAGTCATTCCCTCATGTCTTAGCAGATGTCCTATCATCCTGTCCCGTCTCCTTATCAGTGTTTTCCACATATTCCTTTCCTCTCCGATTCTGCGTATAACCTCATCATTCCTTACCTTATCAGTCCACCTAATTTTCAACATTCGTCTGTAGCACCACATCTCAAATGCTTTGATTCTCTTCTGTTCCGGTTTTCCTACAGACCATGTTTCACTGCCATACAATGCAGTACTCCAGACGTACATCCTCAGAAATTTCTTCCTCTAATTAAGGCCGGTATTTGATATTAGTAGACTTCTCTAGGCCAGAAATGCCTTTTTTGCCATAGCGAGTCTGCTTTTGTTGTCCTCTTTGCTCCGTCCGTCATTGGTTATTTTACTGCCTAGGTAGCAGAATTCCTTAACTTCATTGACTTCGTGCCCATCAATCCTGATGTTACGTTTCTCGCTGTTCTCATTTCTACTGCTTCTCATAACATTCGTCTTTCTCCGATTTACTCTCAAACCATACTGTGTACTCATTAGACTGTTCATTCCGTTCAGCAGATTATTTAATTCTTCTTCACTTTCACTCAGAATAGCAACTGTTGTGACTTGGCAAGACAGTCAAGCCACTAGGAAGTAGCCGAAAGGCACGCGTTTAAGCTCACGCAGGCTGGCGTGAGGTCTGGAACAGTTAAAGGAGGTGAGTCTAGTAAAAAAGTACGTAGCATCTGGAATACTTAACTTCAATCCATAATTGGTGAACATCGGTCGGACGGTGCATGCACCACAAGATAAATAGCAAATGAAAATGGCGCCTTCCTAGGTCGTAGCAAATGACGTAGCTGATGGCTATGCTAACTATCGTCTCGGCAAATGAGAGCGTATTTTGTCAGTGAACCATCGCTAGCAAAGTCGGCTGTACAGCTGGAGCGAGTGCTAGGAAGTCTCTCTAGACCTGGCGGCGCTCGGTCTGCAATCACTGACAGTGGCGACACGCGGGTCCGACGTATACTAACGGACCGCGGCCGATTTAAAGGCTCCCACCCAGCAAGTGTGGTGTCTGGCGGTGAGACCACAGCAATGTCATCAGCGAATCGTATCATTGATATCCTTTCACCTTGTATTTTAATTCCACTCCTGAACCTTTCTTTTATTTCCTTCATTGCTTCCTCGATGTACAGATTGAAGAGTGGGGGCGAAAGGTAACAGCCTTGTCTTACACCCTTCTTAATACGAGCACTTCGTTCTTGTTCGTCCACTCTTATTATTCCCTCTTGGTTGTTGTACATATTGTATTTGACCCGTCTCTCCCTATAGCTTACCCCTACTTTTTTCAGAATCTCGAACAGCTTGCACGATTTTATATTATCGAACGCTTTTTCGAGGTCGACAAATCCTATGAAAGTGTCTTGATTTTTCTTTAGCCTTGCTTCCATTATTAGCCGTAACGTCAGAATTGCCTCTCTCGTCCCTTTACTTTTCCTAAAGCCAAACTGATCGTCACCTAACGCATTCTCAATTTTCTTTTCCATTCTTCTGTATATTATCCTTGTAAGCAGCTTCGATGCATGAGGTGTTAAGCTGATTGTGCGATAATGCTCGCACTTGTCAGCTCTTGCCGTCTTCGGAATTGTGTGGATGATGCTTTTCCGAAAGTCAGATGGTATATCGCCAGACTCATATATTCTACACACCAACGTGAATAGTCGTTTTGTTGCCACTTCCCCCAATGAATTTAGAAATTCTGCTGGAATGTTATCCATCCCTTCGCCTTATTTGACCGTAAATCCTCCAAAGCTCTTTTAAATTCCGATTCTAATACTGGATCCCCTATCTCTTCTAAATCGACTCCTGTTATCTCTTCTATCACATCAGACAAATCTTCACCCTCATAGAGGCTTTCAATGTATTTTTTTCCTCCTATCTGCTCTCTCCTCTGCATTTAACAGTGGAATTCCCGTTGCACTCTTTATGTTACCACCGTTGCTTTTAATGTCACCAAAGGTTGTTTTGACTTTCCTATATGCTGAGTCTGCCATTCCGACAATTACATCTTTTTCGATGTCTTCACATTTTTCCTGCAGCCATTTCGTCTTAGCTTCCCTGCACTTCCTATTTATTTCATTCCTCAGCGACTTGTATTTTTGTATTCCTGATTTTCCCGGCACATGTTTGTACTTCCTCCTTTCATCAATCAACAGAAGTATTTCTTCTTTTACCCATGGTTTCTTCGCAGCTACCTTCTTTGTACCTATGTTTTCCTTCCCAACTTCTGTGATGGCCCTTTTTAGAGATGTCCATTCCTCTTCAACTGTACTGCCTACTGCGCTATTCCTTATCTATAGCGTTAGAGAACTTCAAACGTATCTCGTCATTGCTTACTACTTCCGTATCCCACTTCTTTGTGTATTGATTCTTCCTGACTAATGTCTTGAACTTCAGCCTACTCTTCATCATTACTATATTGTGATCTGAGTCTATATCTGCCCCTGGGTACGCCTTACAATCCAGTATCTGATTTCGGAATTCTGTCTGACCATGATGTAATCTAATTGAAGTCTTCCCATATCTCCCGGCCTTTTCCAAGTATACCTCCTCCTCTTGTGATTCTTGAGCAGGGTATTCGCTATTACTAGCTGAAACTTGTTACAGAACTCAATTAGTCTTTCTCCTCTTTCATTCCTTGTCCCAAGCCCATATACGCCTGTAACCTTTTCTTCTACTCCTTCCCCTACAACTGCATTCCAGTCGCCCATGACTATTAGATTTTCGTCCCCCTTTACATACTGCATTACCCTTTCAATATCCTCATAGACTTTCTCTATCTGTTGATCTTCAGCTTGCGACGTCGGCATGTGTACCTGAACTATCGTTGTCGGTGTTGGTCTGCTGTCGAGTCTGATTAGAACAACCCAGTCACTGAACTGTTCACAGTAACACACCCTCTGCCCTACCTTCCTATTCATAACGAATCCTACACCTGTTATACCATTTTCTGCTGCTGTTGATATTACCTGATACTCATCTGACCAGAAATCCTTGTCTTCCTTCCACTTCACTTCACTGACCCATACTATATCTAGATTGAGCCTTTGCATTTCCCTTTTCAGATTTTCTAGTTTCCCTAGCACGTTGAAGCTTCTGACATTCCACGCCCCGTCTCGGTGATTATTCAATCTTTTTCTCATGGTAACCTCCCCCTTGGCAGTCCCCTCCCGGAGATCCGAATGGGGGACTATTCCGGAATCTTTTGCCAATGTAGAGATCATCATGACACTTCTTCAATTAGAGGCCACATGTCCTGTGGATACACGTTACGTGTCTTTAATGCGGTGGTTTCCATTGCCTTCTGCATCCTCATGTCGTTGATCATCGCTGATTCTTCCGCCTTTAGGGGCAATTTCCCACCCCTAGGACAAGAGAGTGCCCTGAACCTCTATCCGCTCCTCCGCCCTCTTTGACAAGGCCGTTGGCAGAATGAGGCTGACTTCTTATACCGGAAGTCTTCGGCCGCCAAAGCTGATTATTTATCAAAATTTAGGCAGTGGCGGGGATCGAACCCGGGACCGAAGGCGTTTTATTTATGAATCAAAGACGGTACCCCTAGACCACGGGGAAAAACATCACATTGCTCCTGGGACACAGAAGTCCCTCTCTGTTGCATTACTATCAGCATCCTCAAGTGACCTCTCCATGACACTCTGGCTGGTGTTCTAGAAATGAATTTCCATCACATTGCTAGTGGCCTACAGTAAGCGTCTCTCAACCACACTGCTGGGGACGTTCTGCAAGTGCCTCTCCATGACACTGATCCTGGTATACTGCAAAGGACTCGCAATGGAACCTCCTCTGAGTTCCCAGTAGTATGTCTCCAAGGCACAGCTGATGGCTGTCTGTAAATATTTCTCCATCGTATTTCTGCTGGAACACAGAAAGTGTGCAGCTATTGCACTACTGTAAGCATTCTCCAGAAGCCTCTCCATGACACTTCTCCAGGCGTCCTAGAAATGTCTCTCCATGATACGGCTTCTGGTGTACTGAAAGTGTCCCTCCACAACACAGCTTGAGTGATTCTGCAAGTGTCTCTCAATGAGACATTTCCTTGCATAATGGTAGGGTATCAGAACGAAATTTCTGCTGGGTGTCCAGCAGGTGCTGGTATTCTGTAGCTACCTTTCCATCACATTGCTGCTGGGACACAGAAACAGCCTCGCCATTCCACTACTACAGGCATTTTGCATTTGCACTTCAATGACTCTCCTGCTGGCGTTCTATAAATGCTAGTCCATGACATGGTTGCTGCCATTCAGCAAGTGGCTGTCCACCACACAACTGTAAGTGTGTCTCCACGACTCTACTACAGGCATTCTGCAAGGGTCTCACCGTGAAACCTCTTATGGGTGTCCAGTAGCCAGTCTGCAAGGCTCAGCTGCTAGGTTTCTGTAACTATTTCTCCATCACATCGTTGTTGGGACACAGAATGTGATTCGACATAGCACTGCTGTAGACAATCTGCAGACGAACCTCCATGACATTCCAGGAGACGTTTCAGAAATGCCCCTCTGTAACACAGCTGCAGGACGTGCAACTGTCTCTCTACCGCATAGCTCGAGTCATTCTACAAGTGTCTCTCCATGACACTGCACCTGGCATCCGTCAAAGGCTTCACGATAAAACGTTTCCTGTTTGTAAAGAAGCTTTGCTCAAACACACAGCTGGTGGCTTTCGGTAACTGTCTCTCCATCATATTGGTGTTTGGGACACAGAAACTGCTTCGACATTGATTTACTGCAAGCATTCTCCAAACGTCTCTCTATGATACTCCTGCTGGCGTTCTAGAACTGGAACCCCATTACACGGTTGCTGGCCTACAGCATCAAATATCGGGAGCCATTCTGCAGGAGTCTCTCCATGACACTGCACCTGACATGCTGCAATCGTCTTACCATGAAACCCCTTCTGGGTGTCCAGTAGCCTGTCTCCAAGGCATGGATACTGGCTTTCTGCAACTCTCCGCCATCGCAATGCTTCTGGGACACAGAAATTGTCATGGCATGGCGCTATTAGAGGCAGTCTGTGACTGCAGTTGCTTCTAAAACACACTGCTGGATTCATTGTGGAAATGTCTCTCTATGACACTGCTCTGCAAAGGCTTCAGCATGAAACCTGGTATGGGTGCCCTCTGGTCCACCTCTGAGAAACAGACTGAGCCGTGGTAAAAATTGCTGTTTTGAAGAGCGCGCCGTAGCGCGTAGTGTGAAGCAGTCACCCTCCGTTTCTGGCGGTGGCACCGCAGTGGCAATCGCAGCTTTGGTGCCTCCCTCTGGTGGGAAATGGGGAAAGGTTGCTGTTAACGTGCGTTTAAGGGGCGCTACGAGCTCGCCAGTCAGTCAGTCGGGGATGAGTCTGGGTCAGACTCTCGTCCTCAGCTTGCTAGTCTGTCTGTGGTTCGGAGTGTTAGTATGTCTATCGTTCGGATCAACATTTAAGGCCGGCAAAATGAGAGTCTTTCCACTCCGCCAGTAAGAGAACTCAGCGAGTGGTCGCCTGGTCGGGGCTTAGTTCCTGCATCTTAGTCTGCGCGTTAGGCCGCCAGTCTGCTCGAGTTTGCTCAGGCAATGATCGTTGGCGGTTGGATCGATCAGTTGCTCGGTCGCGCACTCAGACACAAGATGACTTGACGGTCTTGAGCGTCGGCGCATGTGAGGTCGCCACGTCAACCCAGTGGGCCGCGGCGTATAGCGACGGGTAGTGACTTCACGGTCGACATGAGAGCAACAGGACATTAGTCTGGCCGGTGCGAGCAGCGACGCCGTGGTGTAACTGTTTCTCCGAGCGCTTCTGGGCCCCTTCAGTTACCCTCTTGTGGAGCCTGGCTCGGTCCTTTCCTGATGCAGAGACGTCGTTTTCCCAGTGGGCGTGTTTCCTCTGCCTGGTTGGGTCGGAGCCAGTACTTCCGCCGTCGTGTGTCTGGAAGTGAGTGGGAGACGCACCAGCAGTGCAGTCGAGACGGAGGAGCAGTCGCGGACGGAGCAATGGGCAGTCGATCGGTCGGTGCGGACCAGGAAAGACGGGAGATCGGCGCGCCTTCCTGCGTCCGTTGAAGCGGCTGGCAGCAGATGGTTCAGGAGAGTGATTTGGGGGTGCTGCGCCAGGTATTTTCGAGACGTCGCAGTTTATTAGAAGTTAAGTAATTGGTGATATGTCGTGTGGATTACTCTGGTTAAATTCTACTTGTTTTCTTGGTCAGTCTCTCGTCCCCAGCTTGCTCGTCTGTCTGTCGTCCGCATTTGTTTGGCAGTTAGTGTCTGTCAGTCGTTCGGAGCTGCCTCTGTCATGATTGTCGGATTTGGCGTGTTAGTGAATTTATTGCTTGGAGTGTAACGGCTTAATACCCGAAATATGTTTCGATCTTGCCTATGATTTTCAGAGGCGGAATCTGTTTACTATAGAGCATCTTAGCTGGTTTGGCCAACCTTGCAGAATTTTATATAAGATTGTATTTCATGGGCTTTTTATTGAAATGGTCATTTTAGTATATAAAGTTGCCACCCTTCCACCGTAAGACTTTTCATAGAAGTTAAAATGAAGTTGCACCTTCGGTGGCAAATTTAATATTTTAATTTTAGTGTTTTGTACCATTTCCATCCCTCCTACGGGGTGCATAGTTTGTGTGCTTGTGGGAATTGTTAAAACTTTTAGTTTAAAGTAATCTGGTGTGTTGCAGATTTGCACCAGTTTAGGCTTTCAGAGGTTGTTGTGAGCGGTCGTAACTACGACCGTGTCAAAACGGAACGGCAAGATTCTCAGCTCGAACGCTCATATAGTCAAACATTTGTTTCTTTCTGCCTCTGAATAAATTGTAACGTGATATTTAGAGCGTGCTTTCTGATTATAATCTTAAATCTGTTTCTTTTAAAAAATGCTTTAGGGTCCATTAAAGTGAATAAATTACCATTTGTTAAAAAGGAATTTGCTTATGATTTCATCAGTTACTCCCTGGCAATTACTTCCACGCTCACCACTTAGTGTGATTAAATGTGTTAACGTTCTTGATGAATCGCTAGTAAATAAAATAAATTTTTAAGAATATTTCTTGAAAATAAATCACAGTTCACAGACGCTTGCCAATTGTTGCCATCTCTCCATCACAATGTTGGCCATCTCTCCATCACAATGTTGCTGAGACACAGAAAGTGCATCGCCATTACACTGTTGCAAAGCAGTCTCTATGACACTATTGCTGCTGTCCTAGAAGTCCTTCCCAAGACGTGAATCGTGCTACTGTAAGTGTATCTCCACCATACAGCTGGTGTTATTCTGTAAGTGTCTCTCCATGGCACAACTCCTGCCATTTTACAAGGGTTTCACCATGGAACCTTTTCTAGGTGTCGAGAAGTCTGTCACCAAGGCTCAGCTGCTAGCATTATGTAACTATCTCTCCATCACATATCTGCTGGGACACAAAACGTCCCTTGCTATTGCGCTGCTATAGACATTCAGCAGTCGCACCTCCGTGACACTCTAGCTGGCGTTCTAGGATGAAGAGTCAGCTACAGCAGGTATGTCAGCGACAGGCATCTGCACAATGCATGTAGTAGTGCACTGTCACGAAAATTTCTGTGTCCCACCAGCAACGTGATGGAGAGAAAGTTATAGAAAGCCGGCAGCTTTGCCTTGGTGCGAGTGTTCTCTAAACCCAGAAGAGATTGTAGGGTCAGCATCATGCAGAACGCCAGGAGCAGTGTCATGGAGAGACACTTACAGCATGACTCCAGCTGCTTATTGGAAACACATGTGCAGTACGCCAGCAAGCCGTGTGATGGAGAGGCGTTGATAGAACTGCAGCAGGAGTTCATGGAGGTGCGTCTGCAAAATGCCTACAGGAGTGCAATGGCGGGGATACTACAGTGTCCTAGCAGCAATACGTTGGAGAGACAGTTACAGAAAACAAGCAGCTGTGCCTTGGAGACAAAGGGCACCCAGCGGGGGTTTCATGGTGAGACCCTGGCAGTATTCCAGCAGTAATGTAATGGAGACGCACTTGAAGAATGACTCAGTGTCATGGAGAGAAACATGCAATAGGCCAGCAGCCATGTCATGGAGAGGCATTTCTGGAACGGCAGCAAAAATGCCATGGAGGGCATCTGCTGAATGTCTATACCATTGCAATGACGAGGCAATTTCTGTATCCCAGCAGCAATGCGACGGTGAGAGTGTCACAGAAAGACACCACCTGGATCTTAAAGACAGACTACCAGGCACCCAGAATAGGTTTCATCTTGGGACACCTGCTGAGTGTGAGGAACATTCTGATGGAGAGAGACCTGACTCCAGCTTTGTATCGGAGAGACCCTCGCCGTACAACAGTAGCCATATCATGGAGGTGCATTTCTAGAACGTCAGCACGAGTGTCATGGAGATACGTCTGAAGACTGTAGAGTAGTGCCATTTCGAGGAGCTTTCTGTGTCAAACCAGGCATTGATGGAGATTTAGTAATAAGAGCCAGCAGATGTTGCGTCCAGAAGAGGCATCACGATGAGAACCTTGGCGAACGCCAGGAGAAGTGTCATGGAGAGACACTATCAGAATGACTGTAACTGTGTGGAGGAGAGGAAGAATGATTTCACTTGAGTAGGGGAGAGGCACTTGCAGTAGCCCAGCATTCATGTCATGGAGGCGCTTTTGGAGAATGGCAGGAGGTGTGTCACGAGGAGACATCCTCAGAATGCCTATAGTTGTCTTATGGGGAGATTCTTTCTGTATTCCAGCACTAATGTGATGGAGATACAGTTACGTAAAGGAAGAAGCTGTCCCTTGGAGACAGACTGCAGGGCACCCAGCAGACTTTTCGTGGTAAAATCCTTCCATCTACATCTACATCTACATCTACATGGATGCTCTGAAAATCACATTTAAGTTCCTGGTAGAGGGCTCATCGAACCACCTTCACAATTCTCTATTATTCCAATCTCGTATAACGCGTGGAAAGAACGAACATCTATATCTTTCCGTACGAGCTCTGATTTCCCTTATTTTATCGTGGTAATCGTTTCTCCCTATGTACGTCAGTGTCAGCAAAATATTCTCGAATTCGGAGGAGAAAGTTGGTGATTGGAATTTCATGAGAAGATTCCGTCGCAACGAAAAACGTCTTTCTTTTAAAGATGTCCATCCCAAACACTGTATCATTTCAGTGACACTCTCTCCCATATTTCGCGATAATACAAAACGTGCTGCGTCTCTATGAACGTACTCTGTCAGTACTGTCTGGTAAGGATCCCACAACGCGCAGCAGTATTCTAAAAGAGGACGGTGTAGTGTAGGCAGTCTTCTTAGTAAGTCTGTAACATTTTCTAAGTGTCCTGCCAATAAAACGCAGTCTTTGGTTAGCCTTCCCCACAACATTTTCTCTGTGTTCCTTCCCATTTAAGTTGTTCGTAATTTTTAAATCCTAGGTGTTTAGTTGAATTTACGGCGTTTATATTTAACTGATTTATCGTGTAACCGAAATTTAAAGATTCTTTTTAGCACTCATGTGGATGGTGTCACACTTTTCGTTATTTGGGGCCAACTGCCAATTTTTGCACCAACCAGATACGTTTTCTAAATCGTTTTGTAGTTTTTTTTTATCTTCTGATGACTTTATTAGTAAATAAACGACAGCGACATCTGCAAACAACCTAAGACGGCTACTCAGATCGTCTCCTAAACCGTTTATACAGATAAGGAACAGCACAGAGCCTATAACACTACCTTGGGGAACGTCAGAAATCACTTCTGTTTTACCGATGACTTTCCGTCAGTTACTACGAACTGTGACCTCTCTGACAGGAAGTAAAAAATCCAGTCACATAACTGAGACGACATTCCATAAGCACGCAATTTCACTATAAGCCGCTTGTGTGGTAGAGTGTCAAAAGCCTTCTGGAAATCCAGAAATACGGAATTGATCTGAAATCCCTTGTCAATAGCACTCAACATTTCATGCGAATAAAGAGCTAGATGTGTTTCACAAGAACTATGTTTTCTAAACCAATGTTGATTATTTGTCAATAGACTGTTTTCTTCGACGTAATTCATAATGTTCGAACACAACATATGTTCCAGAATCCTGCCGGATATTGACGTTAGTGATATAGGCCTGTAATTAAATGGATTACTACTACTACCTGTCCAACTTTCCAGTCTTTGGGTACCGATCCTTCAAAGAGCGAACAGTTGTATATGATTGTCAAGTATGTAGCATCAGCATACGCTGAAAGGAACCCAATCGGTATGCAGTCTGCACCAGAAGACGCTTTTCTTAAGTGATTTAAGTTGCTTCACTACTCTGAGGATATTTACATGTACGTTACTCATGTTGACAGCTGTTCTTGATTCGAATTCTGGAATATTTACTTCGTCTTCTTTTGTAAAGGCATTTCGGAAGGCCGTGTTCAGTAACTCTGCTTTGGCATCACTGTCTTCGATAGCATCGGCATTGGAATCGCGCAGAGAAGGCATTGATTGTTTGTTGCCGCTAACATACTTCGCATACGACCAGAATCTCTTTGGATTTACTGCCAGGTTTCAAGACAACGTTTCGTTGTGGAAAGTGTTATAAGCATCCCCCATAGATGTCCGCGCTAAATTTCGAGCTTCTGTAGAATATCGGCAATCTTGGGGATTTTGCATCTGTTTCAATTTGGCATGTGTGTTTAGTTGTTTCTGCAACAGTGTTCTGACCCGTTTTTTGTATCAAAGAGTATCAACTCCGTCGTTTGTTAATTTATTTGGCAGAAATCTCTCTCTTGCTACCGATACTATTTCTCTGAATTCAAGCCACATCTGGTCTACACTTACATCATTGATTTGAAAGGAGTGGAGATCGTCTCTCAGGAAGGCGTCAAGCGAATTTTAATTTGTTTTTTTGAATAGGTATTTTTGGACGATTTCGAGATTACAATATTCATTCTCGCTACGACAACCCTGTGTTCACTAATCCCTGTATCGGTTTTGATTCTCGTTATTAACTCAGGATTATTTGTTGCTAGGGGGCAAGTGTTTTCAGAACTGTTTACTATTCGCGTGGGCTCATGAAATAACTGGTCGAAATAATTTTCAGAGAATGCATTTAGCACAATTTAGGATGATATTTTATGCAAACCTCCGGAATTAAAAATGTATTTTCGCTAACATGTCGAGGGTAAATTAAAGTTATCACTAACTATAATCGCATGAGTCGGGTATGTGTTTGAAATCAAACTCAAGTTTTCTTTGAACCTTTGAGCAACTGTATCATCTGAATTGGGATATCGGTAAGGATCCAATTATTATTTTATTCCGGTTGGCAACAATGACCTCTGCCGATAATAACTCACAGGAACTATCTACTTCAATTTCGCCACAAGATAAACTACTTCTAACAGCAACAAACACGCCACAGCCAACCGTGTTTAGTCTATCCTTTCGGAATACCGTTAGGTTTTTCGCAAAAATTGAAGGTCAGCTTATCTCCAGCTTTCAGTGCCTATAACGATTTGAGCATTAGTGCTTTCTATTAGCGTGTGGAGCTCTGGTGCTTTCCTAAGCTACGACAATTTACAACTGTTATAACGATGGTGGAATGAAACTAAGAGTGCCACAGAGAGGTACTTGCTGAACGACTCCAGCTGTGTGGTGGAGAGACACTTCAGTAGACCAGAAGTCATATCCTAGAGAGGCATTTTAGAGCGCCACCAGGAGTTTAAGGGGGTGCGCCTGCATAATGGATATAATAGTGCAACGACATTCGGTATGCGTGTCCAGGCAGCAGTGTGCCATTATCAGTGTCATGGAGAGGCACTTTCAGAATGACTCCAGTTGTGTGGTGGAGTGCCACTAGCAGTAGACCATCAGGCACGTCATGGATAGGCGTTTCTAGAACGCTACACAGAGTTCCATGGAGGTGCGCGTGCACAATGCCTATAATAGTGCAAAGCCCATACACTTTCTGTGTCCCGGCGGAAATGTGGTGGAGACATAACTACAGAAACCCAGCAGCTGCTCGTTGGAGATAGACTACTGCTCACCCAGGACGTATTTCAAGGTGAGACGCTTCCAGAATGCCTTTTGAAGTGTCATGGAGACAGTCTTGAAAAATGACTCTAACTGTGCGTTGGAGAGACACTTTGAAGTGGGCCATCAGCTATTTCGCGGAAAGGAACATCGAGAACGTCAGCAGGGATGTCATGGAGAGATGTCTGTAGAGTGCCTACAATATGCCACAGCGATGAACAGCAGCAATGCGATGGAGAGATCGTTGAAGAACGCCTGCATCCACGCTACTGAATATCCAGAAGTAGTTTCATGGTGACAACCTTGAAGAAATCAAGCAGGAGTGTCATGAGGTAACATTTGCACAATGACTCCAGCTGTGTGGTGGAGAGACACACTAGGGAAGCAGTCGTCTCATGGAGAGGCGTTTCTAAAACGCCAGGGAGCGCTTGCTGAATAACTAAAGCCTTGTGGTGTAGAGAGACTTGCACTAAGCCAGTAACCACGTCATGGTGAGGTATTTTTAGAATGCCAGCGGGAGTATCGTTGAGGGGAGCCCGCAGAATGCGTACGTCAGTGCAATGGCGATGCAATTTCTATTTCCCAGCAGCCTTGTGGTGGGCGAATAGTTACACAAAGAGAGCAGTTGTGCTTTGGAGACAGGCAACTGGGCACCCAGAATGTTCAGGGTGAGACCCTTGCAGAGTTCAAATGGCTCTGAGCACTATGGGACTTAACTTCTGTGGTCATCAGTCCCCTAGAACTTAGGACTACTTAAACCTAACTAACCTAAGGACATCACACACATCCATGCCCGAGGCAGGATTCGAACCTGCGACCGTAGCAGCTCCGCGGCTCCGGACTGCGCGCCTAGAACCCTTGCAGAGAGTCGGGAGCGTTGTCACGGAGAGACATCCGCAAAATGACTTCAGCTGTGTGGTGGAGAGACAGTGCACTAGGCCAGCAGCCGTGTAGAATGCCAGCAGATTGTTATGGAGAGGCGTCTAAATAATGCTTACAGTAGTGAAAAGGTGAGGCACTTTCTACGTCCAAGCAGTAGTGTGATGAAGAGACACAAAGTAAGTTGTTGTGATATAAGACAGACTAAAGGGCATCCAGAAGAGGCTTAATGATGAGAACCTAGCAGAGTCCCAGGGACAGTGTGATGGGGAGACAATTGTTATGGAGAAGTGTCAAGATAATGCCTGTAGTAACTGAAATAGTATGGCAATTTCTGTGTTCCTGCCGCAGCGTGATGGAGAGAGAGTTAAAGAAAGCCAGCAGCCCTTTCTTTAGAGACAGATTATTGGGCCCCCAGAAGAGGTTTCATGGTGATCCCCTGCAGAATGCCAGAAGGGGTGTCATGGAGACACACTTGCTGAATGACTCCAGCTGTGTGATGGACAGACACTTGCAGTAGGGCAGCAGCAATGTAATGAAGAGGCATTCCTAGCATGCAAGCACTAGAGTCATGGAAGAGTGTGCGTAGAATACGTCTAGTAATGCAATGGTGAGGCACTTCCTGGGTCCCAGCAGCAATGTGATGGAGAGATAGTTGCAGAAACCCAACAGCTGTGCGATCCAGACTGATTCCTGGACATCCAGAAGACGTTTCATCGTAAGACACCTGCAGAATACCAAGAGAAGGGCCATGCAGAAACACTTGCAGAATGAGTCTAGAAGTGTAATGAAGAGACACTATCAGTAGGCCAACACCTGTATCATGGAGAGGCGTTTCTAGAACGCCACCAGGAGTGTTGGATAGGCGTCTGCAGAATACCTATACAAGTGCAATGGCGATGCTGTTTCTGTGACACAGCATCAATTTAGATGGAAAGGCAGTTGCAGAAAGCCAGCAGCTGGAGCTGGAGAAAGACTACAGGACACCCAGAAGAGATTTTATGGTGATAGCGTTGCAGGTGCCAGGAGAAATATCGTGCAGAGACACTTGCAAAATGACTCTAGGTGTGTGGTGTGGAGACAGTACAGTATTTTATGTACGTAGACTGAAGTGCAAGTGAAGGTTTGTTCCAAGCCCTGGAATCGTACCAGGTTCTCCTACTTAATGGATGGTGTGTTATGCACTATGCCACCTTCACATAGAGGTCCAAAGAACTGCACAGGTTACCTTCGCATGCATCCCTCCTCAATTCAAATTCTCACGGCCGCCCCAGTCTACACTCCTGGAAATTGAAATAAGAACACCGTGAATTCATTGTCCCAGGAAGGGGAAACTTTATTGACACATTCCTGGGGTCAGATACATCACATGATCACACTGACAGAACCACAGGTACATAGACACAGGCAACAGAGCATGCACAATGTCGGCACTAGTACAGTGTATATCCACCTTTCGCAGCAATGCAGGCTGCTATTCTCCCATGGAGACGATCGTAGAGATGCTGGATGTAGTCCTGTGGAACGGCTTGCCATGCCATTTCCACCTGGCGCCTCAGTTGGACCAGCGTTCGTGCTGGACGTGCAGACCGCGTGAGACGACGCTTCATCCAGTCCCAAACATGCTCAATGGGGGACAGATCCGGAGATCTTGCTGGCCAGGGTAGTTGACTTACACCTTCTAGAGCACGTTGGGTGGCACGGGGTACATGCGGACGTGCATTGTCCTGTTGGAACAGCAAGTTCCCTTGCCGGTCTAGGAATGGTAGAACGATGGGTTCGATGACGGTTTGGATGTACCGTGCACTATTCAGTGTCCCCTCGACGATCACCAGTGGTGTACGGCCAGTGTTGGAGATCGCTCCCCATACCATGATGCCGGGTGTTGGCCCTGTGTGCCTCGGTCGTATGCAGTCCTGATTGTGGCGCTCACCTGCACGGCGCCAAACACGCATACGACCATCATTGGCACCAAGGCAGAAGCGACTCTCATCGCTGAAGACGACACGTCTCCATTCGTCCCTCCATTCACGCCTGTCGCGACACCACTGGAGGCGGGCTGCACGATGTTGGGGCGCGAGCGGAAGACGGCCTAACGGTGTGCGGGACCGTAGCCCAGCTTCATGGAGACGGTTGCGAATGGTCCTCGCCGATACCCCAGGAGCAACAGTGTCCCTAATTTGCTGGGAAGTGGCGGTGCGGTCCCCTACGGCACTGTGTAGGATACTACGGTCTTGGCGTGCATCCGTGCGTCGCTGCGGTCCGGTCCCTGGTCGACGGGCACGTGCACCTTCGGCCGACCACTGGCGACAACATCGATGTACTGTGGAGACCTCACGCCCCACGTGTTGAGCAATTCGGCGGTACGTCCACCCGGTCTCCCGCATGCCCACTATACGCCCTCGCTCAAAGTCCGTCAACTGCACATACGGTTCACGTCCACGCTGTCGCGGCATGCTACCAGTGTTAAAGACTGCGATGGAGCTCCGTATGCCACGGCAAACTGGCTGGCACTGACGGCGGCGGTGCACAAACGCTGCGCAGCTAGCGCCATTCGACGGCCAACAC
The DNA here is from genome assembly GCF_021461395.2 of Schistocerca americana. NCBI lineage: Eukaryota > Metazoa > Arthropoda > Insecta > Orthoptera > Acrididae > Schistocerca > Schistocerca americana. The sequence goes on along the minus strand of NC_060120.1, from coordinate 1,062,197,939 downwards.
CGCGGTTCCTGGTGTGTCCGCTGTGCCGTGCGTGTGATCATTGCTTGTACAGCCCTCTCGCAGTGTCCGGAGCAAGTATGGTGGGTCTGACACACCGGTGTCAATGTGTTCTTTTTTCCATTTCCAGGAGTGTACTTTAAATTCCCCCCTTACACACGAACAGAACTGCTAAGGCTCCACACGTTCTGGAATAGTACCTCAGCATCGAAATGAGATGTGGGATCCTGCCTGAGACCTAGGCATGAAATGACACAATTTCAGAGAGTTTACAGAAATGACATTATGCATATGAACTACAGCGCCCAGTGAAAATTTGTACGGTAGCCAGAAACAGTGCCTGCGTATCTTGCTTACTGGGCAGGTGCGTCAGCCACTAAGCCACCTTGGCATAGCGGTTCACACAGCTGCTCGGATTACCCTGGCATGCATTTCTCCTCGATCCAAATTCTCAATGCCATTCTAGGTACAGACTAACACTAAGGAGGTGACCTGGTCAATGTTCCTGGACTTGATGCAAATCGTCACTTGCCACTTCAGTGCATAAACATAAAATCACGACTCTCTGAAATTATGTCAATTCATTTGTTTAAGTACATACTCCTGGGTTTTGGGCATAATCCCACATTTATGTTCGATGCTGACGTACTAATCCACAACATGGAGGTTCTTCACAATTCTGTTTGTGTGTAAAGGAAAATTTAAAGTAGACAGGGCCGGCAGCCTGAGTTCTGATCGAGGAAGGAGGAGTGACGGGACAGTCTGGGCAGCTGTGTAAAGTGGTACGACATTTCACTCGCAGCTTCAGTCTATGACCATAAAATCATATCTGCATGAAACCAGAAAGTTCTCTGAAACTAAGTCATTACACTTACAGAGGGCCAGCATCCGTGTGATACAAAGGCATTTCTAGAATGGCAGCTGGAGTGTCATGGAGGTTCGTCCCTAGAACGCCTGTGGTATTGCTAAGGTGAGGCATTTTCTGTGTCCCAGCAGCAATGTCATGGAAAGGGAGTTAGAAATGCAAGCCTCAGTGCGTCTCAGACGGACTGCAGGGCACCCAACACAGGTTTCATCGTGACATCCTTGCAGATCGCCAGGAGCAGTGCTGTGGAGAGACACTTGCAAAGTGACATCAATTGTGTAGTGGAGAGAAATTTGCAGTATACCAGCAGAAATGCATTGGGATGGCATTGCTAGAACGACAGCAAGGGTGTAATGGGCGTGCGTCAGCAGAATGCCTATAGTAATGAAATGGCGAGTAACTTTCTGTGTCGTAGCAGGAATGTGATGTAGGGATAGAGAAAGCAAGCAGCTATGCTTATGGCACTCACAACAGCTTTCATTTTCAGACACTTGGAGTAATCCGTCGATCTATTCGATATCAATGATGTGGCACCGGGCAGGTGGAAACGAGGGCGAGAGTGCCAAAGATTCGATTCTTGAGCTGGAGGGTTAATCACGTATTTTTCCATTGAAGCGAGATCTTTTAACGAAATTTCAGTCCCCCACCTACACAGGAAGAGATAGCCATCGTAATAAAATCAGCTATATTACGTAATTTATAAAGTGATACGTGGCATTAATTTGATATTTATGACTGCTCAGTTCTGCTACCTTAAGAGACTTCGTAGATGAGGCATTTGACTATCTTAGGAAAGCTAAAAAGTGAGAAAGCATCCGTTGGCAGATTTAGAGCACGCTCTTAACAGTCCGTTAAGAGCCGACAATGAGTTTGATATTCTAGTACTTTGATGCGGGACGTAGCAAATATTGAGCTGATGTGAACAGATTTGTTTACCTGATGAGTGAATACTTAGAGAAAATATAGCTTGTCCCATGTTGTTGTACAGGATATCCACAGAACTTTAGCGGTGTGAAAACGTGTGCATGCTCTGATTCTTCTGTCTTCGTAAATCATTCTTATTAAAGGGAAGAATCTACATTTCCTGCGAGAAATTCTAGGTATATGAACAACAACATCCCCCTTATCAGATGGCGTAAAGTGGATTTTTGAAACCTTGGGAATCCATGTCGGTGGTGGCGTTGCGGTAATAACTCTGCACCCAAGCCGTGCCTGGTTTTCTCACAGTGGTCTAGGCGTTAACAGAGCCAGTCTGCGGTCAGAAGCCGATCTGAAGATGCGGCTTAACCTCCCACGACAGAGTGGTTCAAAGAAAGGCTTCAGCTAGTTGGATTTTGATCGCAGCCATGTGGACAAGTCCTGGCGGTGGCGATTGCTGAATAGTGAACTAACCAGTATGCTGGTTGAGCAGTGACTGAATTGGACGTGTGTGTTGCGTGAGGCGATTCTTTATCAAGAGTGTTTGCGGTTGGACGACTCCTCTCCCCAATGAAACGGCTCATTTGATGACTTGGTGGTTATCGTGACAGTCTCTCTAGCCCCTAAGTGTCTGGTGGAGCTGGTGTGTGGATATCGGGACACATCCACACAACTGCCAGCGTGGCCGGTGTGGACACAGCTCCCTGAAAGTCGTGCAGTCGGCAGATGGTGCACGGTTTGTGATCACAAGGTGTGTGTGTTGTCAGAAGATCTTTTTTTTGCCTGACTGTTTAGTGTAAGGTGGAAACATTATTGTGGCAGACGGATGTGCTTGTGTTCTTAAATATCAGTGCATACAAGACCCAAGATATATTTAGCACTATGGTCTACTTGGGGCAGAAATTTAATTACTTCATTGGCAAAATGTATGTGTGTGATTATAAATATGGAAAATAAGTTATATTACGAAGAAGAATCGTTGCAAAGTGTTTTAAGCTGTCTGTTTCACTTAGACCTTCCAGAGCATTTTTCCCTACCTCGTCTCCAATATACAGTTATAAGTTAATTTGATAGTGTACTGCAGATGGACCATTTCGCACTATTTTTGGTGTCTCGTTTGTGCCAGCTCCCCATTTTTTCCAGCATTATCCGACAGAAACACAGTATTCTGAAGCTGGATGAAAACACTGGTCTGTGTTGGCTCCTGCAGGTGTTCATATAAACAGGAGGTAACCACTTGAATGAGTGAGAGACAGGAAGTGTGTCCAGAATTCCCAGTCAAATGAAAGCTGCAACTTGATGCTTTGTTCAGAGACTGGAAGAACACATGGAGGTCCCTCGAGTGAGTCGCTGTATGTTTCTGCTTGGACGGGTATTGGTGTGCAGCTCCCAGTGGTGACTGGCAGTGCGGCTTTCAATAGCAGTTTCTCTGTGGTGGGCTGTGTAGTCCATGACCGGGGGGTTTCCCTCCTTGCAGTCAGCACGGACGACGGGAGCGCTGTGTATGTGAAGTCTCACGACAGTTGCGCCAACTGCTGTGCAGTGATGCTAGTGGCGCGCGCCGGCACTCGTGGTCTAGCAGGTTTCCACACGAAACATAGCTGTCAGTGCTCGTCACTCTGCCGAATGCCTGGCGGTGCCCAGCTAGCTGACACACGTGCCAGTGATCCAATATGGCGGTTAATGTATTGCAATTCATTCCATTGATCGGTGCTCGCAGTTATCATGACATCGAAAGTGGAGGGGTTGGAGTTTGTAGATGTGAACTCTACCCACGTGGTGGGGGGAGGGGGGCGGGAGGGAGGAGACCTTTCTCCAGCAAACTGATTAAACAAAGAAAGTTCAAATCTAATTCAACAATATATTACTATGTCACTTGACAGAGATTTGAATATCATTTGGCGTGATCCTTCCCCTATAGCAGCTCAGCACGATGCGTTTTTCCCAGTAATTTCGAGATAGGGTAGGGGCAGCTGGAACTGCGGGAATGGAGAGGAGGGCTTGGTGATTTCTCAGGGAGGAGGACCAGAACTGAAATTGGGAGGGGTGACAAAAAGGTGTCCTTTTTCCTAGAGGATGGGGGAGGGGTTGCGAGATGGGAGGGGGTTGGTGGTTCTTGAGGATGGATTACCCCACGTCTTAAATCAATCCCCATGTGATCATATACTATTTAGCAGAGGAATAGGTTAATGGATGGGGAAGGGGGGGGGTGATCGTTTCATTGCTCAATTTAATTAATTAACATATCAATTTGGTATGAAAAGTGTGTCAGAATTGCCTCCATCCCACTATTGTCCATAGCTGGTATCTCTGAACTGCTACTAATACGTGAGTGTAATGATTTCACATATTCCCCATGTACTTTAGCAAACAATAAATCTTGAGTTAGGTGGAAACTTATTAAAGGTGTAGTATATTTTCGGCAGTGTATCTGTTAATAATAGCCATTGAAGCAGCTGCAGACGACATGCTGTACGCCGAGGAAACAGCAACAAAACATAGAAAATATCCCATAAATAATGCCAACTGGCGTAGAAACCATGCGGTGGCTTAAAGTAAGTAGCATATTATAAAACTATTCTCAGAATTCAATATTTGGAAACAAACAGAGTAATGGTGTTTTGTAATGTTTATAACGATGATAATTTTGCATGTTTTAGAGTAAAGACGAACCCACAGATGGCGCGGTATTGTGGTTGAGACTAAATTGGGAAAGAAAATAAATAAAAGAAAATAGTTTAGCATCATGGTGGGCCCACAATCCCGTATTGCTGCTTTTATGCAAACTTGGACCAGGGTAGAGTTTCAAGATAAAATGTCCACCTCAGCTGTGCCCGGCGTCAGAATGGTTGAACACCACCTGCATCGGTTCACGAATAAGTCTTCCCTGGTGGAGCTTCTATTTTCCAGCAGAAAATAATATGCGTGTCACAAGACCACAATCGTCCTCCAATGCCTTGAGGAGCGTGACAGTAAAGTCATATTGATGACTTGACCACCAGTTTTGTCAGATCTGAACTCTGTGGAACACATCTGTGGCAGTAGCGGCTGCCATCTATATGCCCACGAAATACCGGTCCGGAACTGTTGGGAGTTGCAAAACATCTGCGTCGACATGTAGCGCCCCATACCTCCAAAAACCATACAAAGTACAAGTCGATTTTTGCAAGGAAGAAATCAGAAACCATCCACCATCAATAAAGCTATTTATTTACAGAAATAGCGACGTTAACGTTTTCAAACCGACAGTTTCATCTTCACACGACTGTTAATGTCGACATAGCCAAAGTTAAGTTTTTGATTCTTTACTCCCTCTCGTGGTGAAAGTTCCTTGCCGTGGTGCTGTCGTCGAAAAACCAACATCATTCTTTTCCAGTGTTGTTTACTTGTGCGTGTGGTGTATATACAGGGTGTCCATAAGTAAAGCTTCAGTTTCAAAATACTGTAAAAAGAGACGTCGGATCAACTTCTTTTCTGCCCCTGCCACATTGCACTTCAAAAGAACTTGTGTTTTCGAATTATTTAATCATTTTGTCCAGGTCCTTAGCAGATATCGGACCAATACCTTTTTATCATACCTTTGATTGTACGCAACTTCTTCAGAGCTACTGGCGCACAATCACCATTCTTGTAGAAGAGCTTTATCAGGAGCACGGAATCCTTCATAGAGATAGTCATGTTCAGCGTCTCGGACGCAAACTGAGGAAGACTCGTGCGTCTGTTGATGTGCATATTGAGACATCTGGAGAGCCACCTATTGGTCAATTTTCTTTTTTTTTTTTTGATCACGTTTCTCACTGCCTCAAATCTGACGTCATAGTTAGCAGTGGTTCTCTTTCAATAGAGTTTTAAAACTAAAAGTATAGTTATGGACACCCTGTACACTCATAGATTTTAAAGCATCATAGGTACACACGTATTCACAGATAAACGAAAACACACACGCACCCAAAACGTGGGAAAGTGTATACACAAATGCATCAAACACTTCAATATTTGGTGAGTACAGGGAACAGAATGATGCGGGATTTTCGACGGGACCCACCACCCCAAGAAACTTTCACCACAAGGGGAGATAAAGAATCGTTATGTGAACATCAACCAGTCCGTATCTTGAAGAGCCGCCTGATGTTCAACACGTCGATTCGAAATCGGTAAGAGCGCTATTAACGTGAATAACGAGCGTTAATCAATAGTGGCTGGTTGCTGTTTTCTTCATTACAAGTTTCATCCAGAATTTTGTACGCAGACACGGTCTCAATATGTCAGTTTCCACAATACAGCATCAGCGTGCCAAGGACTTGGCGAATCCATGTCACACGGAATTGCTGGTGTACTGTGTGAGCCTGACGAAAACAACGTTCTTGAAGGACGTTTCTATGTTAACGATAACAGCTGTGCTACCGTATTATCTTGGAATGTCGTGAATAGAAACTTCGAACATTCGAACAAGCAACTATGCGTAGTAGTCGGCGGAAAGTACAGATCAGATCCGTCAGCAAGAACGGTAGCAGAAGTCAACCACAAAAATACCGCCCAATGAAATTAATATCCTTCTTCTGTAGAGTCTTAGATGATATTCTGACACCAAACGGTTGGGTTATATCGGGCTAAGTGTCCTCACCTGTACAAATCACTTTGGCCATACGATATCCAACTGGCGCTTTTCTCACATGTATCCTGACATATATGGATCAGGGAATTCAGATGGATGCAGCACCACCTGACGTGCAAGAAGTATTTGCTTCGGTACAACACCAAAGTTTATTAGTAAAAACACGACCATTACGTGGTGGGTGGTGTGGACGCAATATGTTATCCTGAACGAAGAGCAACTAATGGAAGTTCCAGAGTCGTAAACAATGCCCCAAAAATATTTCTTACAGTCGTTAACATACATGGGAAAACGTACTCGTAGATGCTTCAAATTTGCTTTCCTTCTGCACGTGTACGAAGTTTCGAACAACTTCGGCAGATGGGAAAGCCGCAATGAACATTCGAAATGGCGTGTACATAAGACACTCGTTACAAGCATCGTGCTTTAATTCAGTTCTTGGTTGCAGAAAATGAAATCGTGTTGAACTTCCACATACTTTTGTGTGCAGCGTGTTGTAATAATGAACTTGATGTTAGTGCTGTTAGGAGACGGGAAAGGAGAGTTAAAGCGCCAGGAAGTGCACAGGTTGAGCCCCGCGTTCGGTACGTCCCGTTGCACGCGGCATAGTGAATCACGCGGATGCCATTATCCGTGCAGATGGGAGCATGTCAATAATTGCCTCTAGACTAGCGGTGAGCGTGGGAAGAGGTGTGTGCAACGATTGAGACTCTTGGAAGTTCAAAGGTGTACTCGAGATAGGTTCCACAAATGCTCATAACAGAGCATAAGACTCATAGAAAACTAATTTTATCTGAACCGTCTGAGCAGTTTGAGGGGAATGGAGAGGCCTTTCTGGCACGGAAAGTCATGGTGATAGTCCTTTTGGATAGTGATGGTGTCATTCTCGTCACTGTATTTCCAGAACCTCAATCATTAATTCAGAGTCATTTGTAAAGATTCCGAACAAACTCAAAAAACCTTTCCTAGCGCTTTCAGTCTAACAAGAATACAAACGAAATGATGTTCCAACTCAACAATGCACGCCGACACACACATAAGTCACAGTAACTGGGAAAACATCACAACACTGGATCGGACATCTGTGCGTCATCCGCCGTATAGCCTAGGCCTGACGACCTCGGACTCCCATCTGTTTGGACCAAATAAGGGTTTTTTCTCTACGTGGGGCAGGCACTGAACTCGGTGCCGAAGTGGACCAACACTTTATCAGGCGGATAGTGATGATGTGCTGACTTATCGGAATAGATACTGGCTGACTTATGTATGCTGTTCCTACATCCGAGCGGAAAAAAATGCCTCGGAAAAAAAAGTAATTTTACTTTTTGTATCGCGCGAAGTAACACGAATGCTGCAGCGTTGTTCAGTGCTTCCGCACAGTGAGCAGGGGTGTGGTAACGGCCGTGCGACGCCATTGCACCGGAACACATCGTCGGCCGCTGTGCGGAAAAGCGTCGGCACGCGGAAACGGCGGGGTGTATCGGCTGCGGCAGCGGCAGCGGCGCCATCTGCTAATTGCAGTCCGGGCGGAAATGTGCTTTGCGGAGCGGCTAATTGTGGAGAGTGGGGGGGGGGGGGGAGGGGAGGTTGGGAGCTGGGCAGTCGCTGCGGCACTTGCAAAAAGCGGCGCTGCGATTAGCACGGCGAGCCTCCTACCCCCACCATCTCCAGGCACTGCCGTCAGGCTTTATTCCGGTAGCTGTCGTTTACTCGGCCTCCGCTGCGAAGAAAGGGCACAACCGAGAGAAACTCGAAGAATGCCTTGTCTGTGTTTCCGGCGGTAAATTCCGCCCGCGATTCAGTGGAGCATGGACAGCTAGTCTGAGAGCGTAATTATGCCTCTCGGTTAGGCGGCAATCTGAAAATTTCGGCGAAACGACTCTTTTTGAAAATGTGTTAATGAGACACAATGGAAGAAATTATTGATGGAAAGCCCTGAAGTGCTTTCGTTGTTCGTCCCCACAAATTAGTTACTACGACTCGTAATAATGAGACGAATTGGTAAAAAGAAACCGTTAGTGTCCTTTTGGTTTACTGAATGACTAAATGATTCACATACTTACAGCACTGCATAGCTTTGAACTTTTAAGTTCGGCTTTCCTGCAAATATTAATTTCGACACACACTCTCATCATTGTATTAGGATAGGTATTTGTTTACAGATGTAGATTAATATGACATCTTTCAGAACAATGAGGATGCATGATATGGACTAACTGCTTAGAGTAGTTGCCCGAAGTAATGACCAACAAGCGTATACCGGTGTCATACCAAAGCTTTTAAAACCTCATCCGTACTTTTAATCAATAATACCCTGTAGACGGGTACATCTATCTATTTGTATCGCCGTATGGGTACTGCCATCAGTAGATCAAAACTGACAGTGTCAATATAATCTTTGCCTAAGCAGAAGCTCCTTTTAGCCATAGGCTTTTTGGTACATACACAAAACTTTTTATGTGATCTATACATCTGTACTCACAAAGTATTGTCAATGATCGCATACCATTTCAGGAAAGACATTTTGTACATTACAAAGCTTCTCAGATGTCGCTACTGTCTCTTTATCTAGTTCTCGACTTTACTCCCAACTTATTCAGTATAGAAAATGGTTCAAATGGCTCTGAGCACTATGAGACTTAACATCTATGGTCATCAGTCCCATAGAACTTAGAACTACTTAAACCTAACTAACCTAAGGACATCACACAACACCCAGTCATCACAAGACAGAGAAAATCCCTGATCCCGCCGGAAATTGAACCTGGGAACTCGGGCAGTATAGAAAAGGAACTAATCTTGTATTGCGAAATCTGTATCATAATAATAAATTAAAGATTGGTCTGCCTTTTTGCAGTTACACAAAATACTGTTTTGTTTTATCAACCAAACCTCTTTCACAACAGTTGCGGCGTCCTCAGTGGGATTTTAATTATTTTTCTTTACTTTACGTTTTTTGTGTCCTGTGGTTGAGTTTGGTTGACAGCTACAGGACACATAAAATCTAAACTACAAGAATTATAATAAAAAAAATCACTGAGGATGCCACAGCTGTGTTGAAAGGTGTCTGCGTTATGAAACAAGATAATAGTTTGTGTGATTGCAAAAATCCGAACCAATGGTTGATTCACTGTTATTTTTCCGCAAGCACGGCATCTGAGCTCAAAACAATATGACAGAAATCTATATCACGTTGTTAAAACGACCATTTTGGCCAACAGTGACGTGAGTATGAAAATCAGATGATGACGAAACTACGTGAGATCAGGAACAGAAGCCTTGTTGTTGACGGAGCGGGTGAATGACGCCGACGAGAAAGTTGCACCGACACAAGAGGCCGATGAGCATTTGCACGTTAATGCATATTGATTGTTTTGTGTTAAGAGCAAAGCCATTTCATCTACGTGAAGTCTATATTCACAGGCCACTTCCAACTTCATTCGTCTACGAGAAGCACCACCATGTCCACATCATTATCTTAATTTCAGGGCAATAATTACACCTTATGCATGTTTTGTTTTCTCATTTTCCTCGTCTGTACGGTGAATGACCAGTCAAACTTACGAATAATCAATATTGCACAGTAGGGTAGTATGATTTACGCTAGGGCTCACTAACGCTTGTGGCATGGAAATGTACTTCGTCATGCTGTAGTGTATTGTTTACAAAATTAACAAATTGCAGAACTACAGTGAAACCACACTACACTACCACAAAAATCGTCCAATACATGAAATTTATTTTAGGCTAATTTACCATCTTACAAGACTAGTTTTTATTGTTATAATTATCTTCATCAAATACAAAAGTAATGTCATTTCCTCTCGAATACATTCTCGAAACGCGTTGTGCATGAAAAAATACACTGATCAAGCAAAACATTTTGAGCACCTGCTTAATAGCTTATTTGTCCGTCTCTGGAATGAAATAAATCACTGCCTCTGCGTATCAGAGATCTGACAGTTTGTTGGTGGGTGTTTGGAGGTATTTGACAGTAGATGTGTCGGAAACGTCATGTATTTCTCGTAAATAGCGGGCCGCTGATTTGCGCAAGTGCTGATGGTGCCTGATAGCGACCTAGATTGGTTCCATAGGATCTACATCAGGCTAATTTAGTTTAAAATGGTTCAAATGGCTCTAAGTACTATGGGACTTAACATCTGAGGTCATCAGTCCCCTAGACTTAGAAGCTACTTAAATCTAAAAAACCTAACAATATCACACAAATCCATGCCCGAGGCCGGATTCGAACATGTGACCGTAGCAGCAGCGCAGTTCCGGACTGAAGCGCCTAGAACCACTCGGCCACAGCGGACGACGGCGAATTTGGTTACGAGACATCAGAATGAGGTCACTATAATGTTCCTCAAACCACAGTACCACGGTTCTGGCCCCAAAACACGGACAATTATACTACTGAAAGATGACATCGCCATCGGGGAAGATATCGAACATAAAGGGATGCTGGAGGTTCGTAGCTGTCAGAGTGTCTTCAGTTACCACCACAGATCCCATGCTACGTCAGGAGAATGTCTCCCATAGGATAATACTTGTCCCACAAGAGTGCGTCGGTGGCGCGCTGCACATTTCAAAGCGCCGTTCACCTCGATGATGGTGTTTCTGGAGGCGACCATCAACGCAGTGTAGCAAATACGTGATTCGCCCGGAGAGCCGACACGTTTCCGTTGATCGACGGTCGAATCGCGATGGTCCTGTGCCCACTGCAGTCGTAATTGGCGACGTCGTTGGGTCGACATATGAACACATGGGGGAAGTCTGCTGCGGTGCTCCATGCTCTACAATTATGATGGACGGTGTGCTCTGAAACCTAGTGAGTGCATAAATCACCCTCTATCCTGCTTTAAAGAGCAGACATGCCTTCGAACCCCACGTTCTGTGAAGAGTCCTAGACGTCCAACCATTTAGCGCCAAATGGTAGTTTCACTGTCCTCCTATCTCTTTCCGTATATGCCCACGACATTTGCATGTAAACATTCGACCAGCGACGGCGAGTTTTCGCTATAGTCGTCCACAGGTTCTGCGTAATACGAGGGTTGTTTTTTAAGTAAAGGCCGTTCGCGCGTATAGTCCCGTAGTTCGTGCGGACGCCACAACAAACCACCGCGCCACTTGCTGGCATCCTTCCCGTTCACACTGATGCAAGTTGCAGCTGCGTAGCTGACATGTACGCATCGCTGTGCTACTGTATAATGTTTACGATTATTGAATCACCGCCGCGTGTGAGATACGGTCAGTGATACGTTTTTTGACCGCGAGAAGCCTATCAGCTGCAGAAATTCATCGTCAGTTAACAGAAGTTTATGGCTTGAATGCAATGAGTGAAGGTAAAGTGCGTCAATGGGTTAGAGAGTTTAAAAATGGCCGTCAAAACGTCCATGACGAAGAACGCTCAAGCCGGCCCTCTGTGATCACTGATGATTTGGTGGCTGCAGTCGAAACAAAGATTCGTGAGGACAGAAGATTCACAATTTCCACTCTTTCTTTGGAATTTCCACAAGTTTCAAGATCGGTTTTGTACAAAATTGTGTTTGAAAACCTAAACTTTAAGAAACTGTGTTCTCGGTGGGTACCAAGACTCCTCACAGAGGACCACAAAGGGAAGAGATTTGCCACTTCATTGGACTTTTTGATTCGTTACGAGGAAGAAGGGGATGACATATTGAGTCAAATTGTCACTGGAGATGAAACATGGGTATCCCATTTCACTCCCGAAAGCAAGCGACAATCGATGGAATGGCTACACACAACCTCACCCGTCAAAGTCAAAGCCAGACAGACGCTGTCAAAGCGGAAGATTATGGCAACTGTGTTCTGGGACCGGCGCGGTGTTTTGCTAGTGGACTTCATGCCACGAGGAACGATAATCAACTCAGATGCCTACTGTTCAACTCTAAAGAAGCTCCGCAGAGCAATTCAAAACAAAAGGCGCGGCATGCTGACAAAAGGAGTATTGCTCCTGCACGATAACGCTAGGCCTCACACCTCTCAAAATGGCTCTGAGCACTATGGGACTCAACTGCTGTGGTCATCAGTCCCCAAGAACTTAGAACTACTTAAACCTAACTAACCTAAGAACATCACACACATCCATGCCCGAGGCAGGATTCGAACCTGCAACCGCAGCAGTCGCACGGTTCCGGACTGCGCGCCTAGAACCGCGAGACCATCGCGGCCGGCAACACCTCTCAAAAGACTCGGGATTTGATTGATTCTTTTGGCTGGGAAGTTTTGGACCATGCACCATACAGCCCCGACCTTGCTCCTAGCGATTTTCACCTTTTCCGGTACCTGAAACACCATCTTGGCGGGCAGCGCTTCAATGACGACGATGAAGTGAAAGCAGCCGTGAACTCTTGGCTGCCGGAGCAGGCGGCCGAATTCTTTGAAGAGGGAATTAAAAACTTAGTTGTACGGTATGCTAAGTGCTTAAATAAACAAGGCGACTATGTAGAAAAATAGATAAAAGTGTGTAGAATCAGAAAATAAAAGTTTTTTTACAAAAGTATTTGTATCTTTTTTAAAAAATAAAAACGGCCCTTACTTAAAAAAACAATTATCTCAATGGATTTCCCCATTTGCAGCTCACATCTCCTCTAGGGTAACACGAGTCCGTGTCTCCTCCGCTTATATAGTCTGCTCCCATTAGGTGAGTGGTCAGCGTGGCGGAATGTCGCGCAAGGGTTTGATTCCCGGCTAGGGAAGGAGATTTTCTCTGCTCAGGCACTGAGTGTTGTCCTCATCATCATTTCATACCCATCTCCGACGCGCAAGTCGCCCAATGTGGCGTCGAATGCAATAAGTACTTGCCCTCGGCAGCCGAACTTCCCCGAATGGGGGACTCCCGGCCCACAATGCCGTTCGCTCATTTCCATTTCCGCTTATATACTTTTGTTACTGCGTCACGTGCCCGCAACACCGCCAGACGGCATCCAAGGTCGAGGTGGGCAGCAGTTATAACGTTTTGGCTTGCTCGGATGGGCCGTACTGTTTAACAGTTACGTATGAGACTCCCCAAGCAACAATTTAAACGTAGCTGGAGGGTGATTTCAGTCAGCCTCCATTTCACTCTCAGACTTTATTTAGGCTATTTTTTTGCAATCATTAATCAATCAATATGTCCTCACAGAACTGTGCATTTTAATAGGAGGTTGGCTGAGGTCAATGTACATTAAGCAGCATATCTGCGTGAGTTGATTTTCTGGTTAGGAGTGATTTCTGGTTGCTCTTAGTTGAGACTGGCTGTAGGTCAGCGTGCCACAAAGGCAGGGGTGACACGTGGTTTTTCAGAAAAGTGGCTGTGCTGGAGATAAGACTGTGCAACAACCTGCCTCACTGGCGCCACACCCCTCAGGGGCAGCTAACATGTAAATGTACGCATTGGTCACACCGGAGAGTGATAGAGCTCACTTTTCTCGAGCCACTGCAGTGCTTTGGGGAGAAAATGGTGTGGGTGACGCCACCAGACCCCACGACGATGTGGGCAGAACACTGGCTCCCAAGACAGAGTGGCGTGAGATGGTTTTACATCACCCTCGCGAGCAAGATACGTTTCCCGCTGTAAATGGTGATTTTCACTTTGACTGGCTGTGTGGCTGATGACATCTAAAGTATCGTAGAGCTGCCTGGTTTTCGTGGGCAAAGCTCCAATTGGCTGATCTTCTGTTGCATAGACAATGGAGGGAGTATATGTGTTGGCGCCAGATGATTCAGTTGGTGCTGAAAAAGCACGGTGTCACTCTGATCAGCTGAAGGCCTTTCTGGCACGGTCCTTATGGAACTGCGTGGACGAGCAGCGCTTTGCCACGGGAGATTGTCAGACGGGAGTCGTGCGCCGAGTACATAATTTCGATAGTGACAACGGTGCGGTGCATCGGGCAAGCAAATTTGTTAGAGAAAGGGTTCGAGGCACCGAATGAGAGACTTTGATTCAGACAGGGGTAGGACTCTGTGCTCTTAGTTTTGGTTTGCGCCCGGGCGCGGCGAGCGAGGGTAGCCAGCACAGTGAACACAGATAAAGAGCGAATGTTTCCTGGAACTCCATTTTTTGCAGACGTCTGTGTCTTTTGGTAAGACTATTTGGAGCTTTGCAGTTAGGAAAAATGGACATTAGTTGACTGCCTGTGTAGAGCTCAATTCCACCAGTTTTGAGTTGAGCAGAAAGTTATTACAAGGGCATTTTGATGGTTCACAATAACGCTGAACCCTGAATACTACTTAGTCAGACTTCTTTACCCAACATTTCTATCCATGGGGAGTACTGGAATTCATTTCCCTTCCTATCATATCTTTGTCAACAATAGTTCATGATGCTTGTTATGTGCAGAGTTTATTCCACACATAGTATTTTTAACTAAATGTTTGTGTTGTGCATTCTGATCTTTGGGATAATAAAGACTTTAGTTACCCTGTAGCTGATGTTCGATTTCAGAAGAGTAAAACTGTTTATCCATTATTTTAGATAGGTTTAATGTTTTGCTCACAGATTTGCGAGTGCACAGTTACTTACTGGGAGTGACTGTCTCTAGTTAGCATTACCACTGCACGTAGATTTCAGTAGGTTTATGGTTCAAATGGTTGAAATGGCTCTCAGCACTATGGGACTTAACTGCTGAGGTCATCAGTCCCCTAGAACTTAGAACTGCTTAAACCTAACCAACCTAAGGACATCACACACATCCATGCCCGAGGCAGGATTCGAACCTGCGACAGTAGCGGTCGCGCGGTTCCAGACTGTAGCGCCTAGAACCGCTCAGCCACTCCGGCCGGCGTTTATGGTTTTTTCTGCTCTGGAGCAGGAAGTCGTAATACACACATAAAAAAAAGGTTTTGCTTCACCCCAGTTCCCAGAATTCCTGAAGATTGACGTTGACTGTGGATATTGCACCACAGACACAGTCCCTTTGACTGTTCAGAGGTGTCACTAAACCCGCCCAAAAATATAAACAACCATCCACGTGCAGCGTCTATTAGACGAGGGGGTCCGATACCCGATCAGTTCCAGTCATTCCAACAGGCAGGAGGTAGACGGCTCGTGTTGTCTGTAGTTCAACCATGCCTAAACGGCCAATACCGCGGTTCGATCGCGTCCGCATTGTTACATTGTGCCAGGAAGGTCTCTCAATAAGGAAAGTGTCCAGGCGTCTCGGAGTGAACCAAAGCGATGTTCTTCGGACATTGAAGAGATACAGAGAGACAGCGGCTGTCGATGACATGTCTCGTACAGGCCGCCCAAGGGATGCAGTGGATGACTGCTGCCTACGGATTATAGCTCGGAGGAACCCTGACAGCAGCGCCACCATGTTGAATAACGCTTTCTTGCAGCCACAGGACGTTGTGTTACGACTCAAACTGTGCGCAATAGACTGCATGATGCGCAACTTCACTCCCGACGTCCGTGGCGATGTCCATCTTTGCAACCACGACACCATGCAGTGCGGTACAGACGAGCTCAACAACATGCCGAATGGACCGCTCAGGATTGGCATCACGTTCTCTTCACCGGTGACTGTCGCATATGCCTTCACCAGACAAACGTCGGAGACGTGTTTGGAGGCCACCCTGTCAGGCTGAACGCCTTAGACACACTATCCAGCTATTGCAGCGAGATCGAGGTTCCCTGCTGTTTTGGGGTGGAATTATGTGGGGCCGACGTACGCCGCTGGTGGTCATGGAAGAAGTTATAACGGCTGCACGATATGTAAATGCCATTTTCCGGCCGATAGTGCAACCATATCGGCAGCATATTGGCGAGGTATTCGTCTTAAACGACGATAATTCGCACCCACATCGTGCACATTTTGCGAATAACTTCCTTCAGGATAGAGACATCGCTCGAGGAGAGTGGTCAGCATGTTCTTCAGACATGAACACTATCAAACATGCGTCGGATAGACTGAAAAGGGCTGGACGACGTGACCCACCAACCACTCTGAGGGATCTACGCCAAATCACCGTTGAGGGGTGGGACAATCTGGACCAACAGTGCCATGATGAACTTGTGGATAGTATGCCACGACGAATACAGGCATGCGTCAGAGCAAGAGGACATGCTACTGGATAAGAGAGGTACTGGCGTGTACAGCAATTTGGACCAGCACTTCTGAAAGTTTCGCTGTATGGTGGTATAACATGGAATTTGTGGTTTTCATGAGCAATAAAAAGGGCGGAAATGATGTTTATGTTGATCTCTATTCCCATTTTCTCTACAGGTTCCGGAATTCCCGGAACCAAGGCGATGCAAAACTTTTTTTGATGTGTGTAGCTGCACAGAGGCTACCATCATAACGCCACACTCTGCACAACGAGGACCCATTGCCGAGATCGTGCCTTGTGGCGTATATAAAAGAAAAGATGCCGAATATGAGCCAGCTAGACCATATTTATATTTTCTCGTACCACCAGAGGTATGAGTAGATAGTAGTACACACCTCTTCGAAATTTATTACCAACCTTGCGGCCAAAGGACATGGAAGCACTTTGCAGATCATGCTCTGTACTGATCACATACCCTTTTAAGAACCACGTCTCAGCTTTTGTAATGCCCAGGTGATCATCATAAATCGAGCTGACCGCCATGTAAATATTGCCTTTGAGTAACAGCGTCTTATTTATGCGTCTCATTGAGCGTTTCCCTCAGCTGCTATACTTGATATACTGTAGTTCTTTCTAAGTGTGGTCCAAGTGTCACCGAACTGTGTTACTTGGCAATGACGCATACCGCGAAAATTACTTTCATTCTTAAGTTCTGACGTACAATGTATTTCATGCACCTAAAAGTAGACAACTCAGCTGGCACCTTCTACATCTTGGCCGAGCGATGGAAGCTGGGTTGCCTACGTTAAGGAGCATGAAATATTTTCGGTCGGTTCTATTAAGTCACCATGAAGAAACTGGACTCCCCAACAGATTCTACACATCATTTTCTTTCGCTGGACATGCTGTCAATTTATGTGATTCTATTTAGCCAGTTATTTCTCCCGTGACACGCTCAGAGCCAGAAAGCGATCAGAAGTATTTTTCGTTGCGTAGTCTAACGTACTTACACCAGTGACCTAAAATTATATGTATGCTAAGTAGAAAACTTGAAAATTGGGGGACTGGAAATGCATTACCCTCAGTATACAGACAACCTATCTGAAATTTTCCAACATGGTAGAGTAAAACAAAAATAGGATCATATTAAATATGATTTATACTGATATGAAGCAGGGGAGAATATATTTGGGACAACGATAAACATAAACAGGAGGAAGCGGATTACAGCAGATTTTTGCAGCTTATTGATAACAGATGACGGCAGTTGACGAATAAGTAAAAGCTCAGTGTTGAAGACTGAGGAACCTAGTCAATTGAGAAGGCAGGAAAGGAAAATAAACGTTTATTGAGTAAATGTATAGTGAAATGGAAGATCTGAAACAGCCTACAGAGCAACTAACAACTTTTTAAGAAACGCAACACAAAATTCTTGAGTACAGTGGAAAACAGAGATGGAAAAAAGTAATTTGGGAAGACATGGTGAAGCAATGAAAATGATACATTTGGGAATCCCTTGGCAGAACATCTTTATCTGAGAATGCAATAGGAAAAGAAGAGGAAACAGATCAAGATGAAAAAAGAGACGACATTCTGCAAGAAGAATTTGAGCGAGCTCTTAAACACCCACGGAAGAGGAAAGCAACGGCTAATGATGACATTTTTGCAGATGTAATTGTGAGTGCTGGCGACAGCTTGAAAACGAAACTGCTGCAACTAATTACATCCATCTACAGCACATGATAGATACCAAACGAGTTCCAGAAGTTTATCATGGTTCCCTTACCGAAGAGTGTGACAGGCATCTACATCTACAAACGTATTCTGCATGTCACCGGATAGTACAAGATGGAGTGCACTTTATACTACTACTTCTAATTTCTTTTCCTGTTCCACCCTCAAATGGAGAGAGGGGAAAACGACTGTCTGTACGCTTCCGTAGAAGCCCTTACTTCTCGTATCTTCTCTTAGCGGTCCTTACGCGAAATGCATGTTGGCGGCAGTAGATTCATTGTGTAGTCAGCTGCAAATGACAGTACTCAAAATTTTCTCAATAGTTTCTCAATAATGTTTCCCGAAATGAACGTCTTCTTCCGTCCAGTGATACCAGTGAGTTCACGATACATCTCCGTAAACGTTGTGTGTTCATACAACCTACCAGTAACCAATCTGGGCGCAAACCTCTTTGGGATACGAAATAATCGATCATTACTAAAAAATGTGTCGCACTAGTGTTTCATACGCGTCTCCTTCATAGATGAGACTTTTTCACTGAAACTGTCGCAAAAAACCAAAGTCATTTTCCTTATTACCGCTCTTGCATGCTCGTTCCATTTCATATCATTTGCAAAGTTACACCTAGATAGTTAATCGACTGTTCCAAACAGCACACCACTAATATTGTATTCTCTAACTATAAGATTGTTTTCCCTACTCATCTCATTAAGTTACATTTTTGTACATTTAGGGCAAGCTGTCATTCATCGCATGAATTAGAAATTTTGCCTAAGCCATCTGGTACCCTCCTACAGTCAGTCTACGACAACTGCTCGCACATTACAGCGACATCAGCAAACAATCGCTGATTGCTGCTCACCCTATCTGTCAAATCATTAACGTATATAGAGAACTAAGACAGTCGTGTCACACTTCCATGAGGCACATTTGATAATATTATCGCCTCTGATGAACACTTGCCGTCGAGGACAACGTGCTGGGTTCGATTACTTAAGAAATTATCAAGCAACTCACATATCTGGTAACGTATTGCGTATGCTCGTACCTTCGTTAACAGTTTGTAATGTGGTACACTGTCAAATGCTTTCCGGAAATCTAGGAATTTGTAGTCCGTCAGTTGCACTTCATCCAGAGTCCCTAGGATACCATGTGGGAAAAGAGCTAGCAGAGTCTCATACCAGAGATGATGTCTAAATCCATGCTGAGTTGTGGACAGATATTTTTCTCTATCAAGGAAATTAATTATTTTTAAGGCGAATAATTTTGCAGCAACGGACGTTACAGATGTTATTCCGTAAATTCACGGATCCTTTCCTTTTCCTAATGGCTTGGGACTTTGCGATGGGCGAAAGATTCGCGATGTACGAAATCGAGATAAGGGTCCAACGCTGTAGATTACTCTCGTTATAACCGAAAAGCGATTCAGACCGAACCTGGAGACCTCTTCCTCTCTAACTCTTTCAGTTGCTTGTCAGCGCCAGCGATGCATATGTCTACGTCTTCTATGTGGAAGTATGTGTCACGTTGAAACAACGGTATGTTCGCACGATTCCATTGCGTGATTGACTTCGGAAACGCCAAATTTGAAACATCAGCTCTCCTTTCACCTTCTGTTGCCATTTGATAATTTTATCTGGAAAATAAATTTATCTTAAGAACATATTTTGTGTGTCTTGTAACACAATCACACTCGATGTTCATCCTCGTCCAGTAATTTTCCCTTCTAAATGCCATATATAGTATTTCAGGTGATACCACTGCAGTTCCTCCTACTTACGTAGCTGGCTGTGGTTTATACTAATACGGGTTTTATTCACAGCTGAATATTTTTCGTGCTGCATAACCCATTAATTGGCTCTGCCGTTATACAATATTGCCAGCCATTTCCGCAGCAAAGGAACAAGGCACCCACCGTTCGGTAATTCGACCGCTCATTCCCGCTCGCGTAATCGAACCGGCGCTACGTCGGAGGACCTGTGGCTGTGTCCTGATAATTTTACCGCAGCCGTTACAGTTATTGGGAGGTGGGAGGGATAATGCGGGAGGCAGTTAAGTGGACCAGATAGCGGCTACGGCGAACCGCTGATGCGGCGCCGGATTCATTTCCTGCAGTAGCGGGATAATTCAACATTAGCAGGCGTGCGGTATTCCCGCAGGGCGACCGAAATCTCCAGCACCGGTGAGAAGCCGATAGGCAAGCGGCTGCGAACGGGCACGGCAGCACGGAACCACAGGCAGTTCGCGCTGCGATCTCTGACCACAGTCATGTGCCGAAACAAGTTGACACTCTTTTCTGTAGTCCAGGGCTAAGAAGGGTGAAGTCAGTAAGCAGCAGTTTGCAATCGAATACTTTTTATTATTCTGTTTCGGAAGATGTGTGAAGTTTAGGTTAGATGATTTCTTACTCTATGACTGAACACAACTGTGTAAGCTGTAATGACATTGTTTAATATTGCAATTTGGTCACGGAAATACATGCTTTTACACAGTTTACAATGTGACAATGTTAAGGCAGTTGTCAAAATGAACTAATCCTAAACACAACAGTATTAAATTGTAACTCTCAGAAAGTTAAATAAACCTAAACACAACAATATTAAATTTTTACTAGAATTTACTTTACAAAATTATTCTTGTGATTACGTTATGATGATAGCCAGTACTAAAATAAACCATCCTATTCCGTTTCAAAGTTCGGTGCTATTTTTAGGATGACAATCAAGTATACAGAGGATGGTTAGTTTTGTGACAATTCGAGCAAAAGATTACCCAAGGTCGTTCGAGTTTACAGCGGACGCAAGCTGGTGAACCTACATGTTTATGCCTCTATCTGCGGAATTTTCCTTAGGTAGGATGAGCTGTCGCCTGCATGGCTGCTTTCGCCAACTGAAATTCCTATAACATCTAATTAAGGTTTTGTTGAATTTTCCAGCAGAAACTAAGCCTATGTTTCTTGATATACAAGAAAACATGAACACATCCCTAGTTCACATAAATTTCTAATCTGCGTCATAGAGAGTGTTATGCGCTCCGTTCTGCACTTGACGCCAGTTCAGAGAGGAGTCCCCGAAAATTTCCGTCTTGTTTTTCTTGTAGCCGAACTCTCTCCCCGTCTGGGTTCTTTCGTTCTCCACGGCTTTTTTTCGACCAATAGGAGCGTTCCTCTTATTTTGTGGAAACTCTCTCTACCAGTCGCAAGGGTCCTACCAATAAACTGCGTCGAAGTCTTGGCACTTTACTCCTTCCTGGCGCTTTTCCGCCTATCGGACGTTTTGTGCCTACCCCAGATGACTAAAAAGTTACATGTGTCTATCACATGTGTACCACTTACCGTGGCCGGCCGCTGTGAACTACCGATTCTAGGCTCTTCAGTCCGAAACCACGTGACTGCTATGGTTGCAAGTTGGAATCATGCCTTGGGCATGGATGTGTGTGATGTCCTTAAGTAGTTAGGTTTAAGTAGTTCTACGTTCTAGGGGATTGATGACATCATATGTTAAGTCCCATAGTGCTCAGAGCCATTTGACCCACTTGCACTTCACGTGATCCAATGGGTCACTGTTTTTGTTCATATCCATTTGGCATTCCGAAACCCAGTTTTCTAAAGCTTATTTCTGCCCTACTTCTAGCGGTCCGTTACTCGCCCTGATGTATGCGTCACCTGTCCGGTCGCTGACCCACCGCTGCAGGGCGTGCCCCCTTGAGAGCTTTCTGTAGTGCCTCCCGGAATGCGGCCTCTGCGTTTGCCCATGCTGGCTTCCACATAAAATGTTTCCTCTTGCTGCTTGTTTCACCTTCTGATCATTGACATTACATACTTATAGGCAAATCTGCTCATTACCACCAAAGTATGATGACATATTCACCTTCCAATTCCGATGTATAAAACTATTTTGTAAGGTGCGAAATTGTCCATTTATTCTGCCACATTACAGATCTCAGTCCTATATGAAATGAACACTAATAGAAAAAATGTACGAATATTTCCTACTATTTGAATTCGATTAATGTACTGTAAATAAACTCATTGGACAAATAATTACTCATTCTCAAGACACATCAGGTGAGATCCTTAATGAACGAATTCTGCTTCGCGATAACAAAAGGACGCCCAGGCTGTAATATTATCTACGACAGGCGTTCAATACGTAATGCAAGACACCTCTTTTTCCCGGCCAGTTTCGGTCGAAAACATGCGCATTGTGTTGCAAAAACTGTGGAATAATCCTGCTTCAGCCTCCAATAGGTGGCTATATGTAGCCTTCAAAATTGCGTTTGTAACGAAGATGCGTTCCAAGCAGAGAACTGTCACTGACTTCCTTTTCGCGGAAAACCAGAACATCGCAGATGTTGCTAGGCGCTTGCAGAATGTCTACGGAGATCTGGAAGTGAGCAACAGCACGGTGAGTCGTTGGGCGAGGCTTCTGTTATCATCGCAACAACATCGCGCAAACCTGACCAATCTCCAGCTTGCCGGCCGGTCTCACATAGCTGCGACTACTGCAATGTTGGAAAGTGCGGACACGCTCATTCTATGTGATCGACCGATTAGAATCTAGCACTTCGTTGCACAACTGGGCTTCTGTTGGTAGTCCTGACACATTCGCCAATCAGTTCGGGAACTTGAAGGTATGTGGCCGCTTGGTTCTTCGCAGCCTTATAGAACATGATAAAGAGCAACGAAAGGCCATGTGTCTGGAATTGTTTGGGCGTTATAAGCCAGATAGTGACAATTTTGCTGTCGAATGTAGTCATAGATAATGAAACATGTGTTCATCACTTCGAGTCGGAAACAAAACGTCAGTCCATCGAGTGGCACCACGCCGATGAGAAAGTTCAAAGCCGCACCGTCAGCCGGCAAAGTCGTGACGACGGACTTCTGGGGAAGCGGTTATTCAGTTTGATGTCTTCCGTCATAGTGCAACGATCAACTCCTAAGTGAAACTTCCTGGCAGATTAAAACTGTGTGCCAGACCGACACTCGAATTTGGGACCTTTGCCTTTCGCGGGCAAGACGAGGTACCGGCGGAAGTAAAGCTGTGAGGACGGGTTGTGAATCGTGCTTGGGTAGCTCAGTTGGTAGAGCAGTAGCCCGGGAAAGGCAAAGGTCCTGAGTTCGAGTCTCGGTCCGGCACACAGTTTTAATCTGCCAGGAAGTTTCATATCAGGGTACACTCCGCTGCAGTGCGAATATTTCATTCTGAGAACTCTTAAGTGTATCGTGCTACCTATAGGAAACTGAAGAAACGACTTTAGCCTATTCGTTGCCACAACAAAGCAAACGAACGTCCCCTTCCCCATGGCAACACATGGCCTCACACAGGCCTGCGCATTCGAGAGGAGCTCACAAAACTTCATTGTACTGTTCTTCCTCATCCACCCTACAGCGAGGATCTCTCAACTTCCGATTTTCTTCTGTTGGTTTATTCAAGAATAAACTCCGCGGGGAGCAGTACATGCATGATGGGGAGGCTACTGACGTTGTTTCTGACGTGGAGAAGTCGAGTGGTACCACGCGGACATACAAGACGTCATTGGTCTTTCCTATTATGCATATAGTAATAAGAAAGTGTAAAGGGAATTGTGAGAATTAAATATATGTTTCTTTTGTTAGTAAGTACAGTTTTGTAATCTTTACTATTGTTAAAGACCACTCACCTCTCACGATCAAGCCAAAGGAAGGCGCAAAAGGGGTGGAATGGGAATGCTCAAGTATCCTTTCCTGCCACGGATCGCGTTCAAATTTCTTTGAATGATTTTGGGCAGTTTCCGTTGGTTTCAATCTGCACAGGAGA
Organism: Schistocerca americana; assembly: GCF_021461395.2. Taxonomy (NCBI): domain Eukaryota; kingdom Metazoa; phylum Arthropoda; class Insecta; order Orthoptera; family Acrididae; genus Schistocerca; species Schistocerca americana. The sequence goes on along the minus strand of NC_060120.1, from coordinate 1,062,173,959 downwards.
GCAAAACCTGTGGTCGTGCAGTCGGTAAAAAAGGGATGGGATAACGTGTAACTGGGAAGCAGACCCACAAATGACGTTAGAGAAGGGTTAAAACGTGAGAGAGTGTCAGCAGCGTCAACGATTACCAAAAACGTCCTTCAGTTGTTCAACGCACTGGAACTGTCGTTTTCGACCTCGAAATGTGTGGGAATCAACGCCGCAGGGAAAGCGTCGGTTTCATTAACGCCTTTTATGGCAATCTCTGAAGCGTTTTTGTGCCGATTCTGAGCAATGGTATGTCTGTAGTATTTTCCTCGACCAGCCATAAGAAAACTGCGAGTTTTCGACGCTGGTCGTCGCGGTTCAAACCTCCATAACAGAGGCCTCAAAAGAAGGGATGAAATGAAGGTAAGAGAGGCTGTGACGACACATCCGCGATGGCGATGGGCGGAAGTGTGGTGAGGTTTGGTGCCATTGTGACATTATTAACACACTTTACACGTCACATGAACTTCTATACTGTGGTCTTTCTTCTGCATGTGTTAACACCTTTCTGTTTGAAACGTCGGCAAAACTGAATGTGACGTCGTAGTGTACCACGGTTTTGCGCCAATAGAGAGGAAGACTGTACGCAGGAGCCAAATTTCAAAGTTATGCGCCTCAATGGGTGAGAATTACGGGGTTTCGAAAAAGTGATCCTTTAATTTTGTTGCGCAGTGTAGTTTCTGGAGTAATCTACGTACCAATATTTCGTCGTTGAACAGACAATGTGACATCTTCTCTTTATCCAGTCACAAATTCAGAAACGTTTGTTCATTTCACTTTGCGTATATCTGATGAGGTGGTGCCCCACAGCTCCTAAAAAGTACTCCGTCTTCAGGCCACAAGTGGCCTACCGGGAACATCCGACCGCCGTGTCATCCTCAGTGGAATCTACGGATAGGAGGGGCGTGGGGTCAGCACACAACTCTCCCGGTCGTGAGATGGTATTCTTGACCGAAGCCGCTACTATTCGGTCGAGTAACTCCTCAATTGGCATCACGAGGCTGACTGCACCCCCGAAAAATGGCAACAGCGCATGGCGGCCTGGATAATCAGCCATCCAAGTGCCGACCACGCTTAACTGCGGTGATCTCACGAGAGCTGGAGTATCCACTGCGTCAAGGTCGTTGCCCACAGCTGGTAAGTACTTGAGAAATTTATAGTGCTACCGCCGATTGCTGATGAAACACGAAAGAGTAAATTTCCTAGCACAGTTTACTCATTGACAATGTAATTTATACTACGATATCACAACAGGTAACTCTGTCGACGAGTAGGCAGTCATTTACGAAACTAGTTTCGGAACGCTGGTTTCAGGAAACGAGTTTCGCTACTCATTGTTTCTGCGAAAACTTGGCCTCGCACACGGGTGGTTGTGAGGGCGCCACTGCCGCGCCAGTGGCTGCTGCTGCAATGTTCCGGCCACTGGTGCCAGTCTTATGGGCCCGCGGAGGCAGAACGCATGAGCAGATTTCCGCTGCGATTTGTTCGGCCATGGTCGCTGTCGCAGTGGATGACCTCACTTTGGTCGGCGGTCGGAATAACAAACGCTAATGGCCTAATGGCACGTAGCGAGCATACTACTGTCTCTGCGGGCCGGTCTCTGTACCCGGATAAACGTATGAGTATGAAAGGGAGGAGGGGAGGCAAAAGGCTTACATGGGGATGAGGGAGCGTGTCGAGGAGGAGGAGGAGGCAGCGGCAGCAGAAGCTGCCCGCAGTGCGCATACGTAACTCGCGCCACAACGCCTCATCAACACCAACTTGTGGACTCATTACTCTTGGAGCATTCGAGCAATATGCACCGTCAACAGATAGGGACAGCGTAACAGTGTCATGCTTGATCTATCAGCGGTCATCATTTTTGTAATTGATTCTCTTGCGTAGCAGCAACGGCTGACGCAGACTTAAATTCTAATTACGGAAGCCTTTGCATTATGAGTAAAGTACGCTCACGAAGTATAAACATCTGTGAACAACAGATGTGCATCCGACCAGTCAGTTGTGAGCAGGCAGTGTTGAGGAGTGGACGTGCGGCCGTAGTGTGTCAATAGTAATTATAAACATACGCTTTCGCGGTCATTGTCACAATCGATAAAATTTTTCTGAGTTTGTGACCGCATTGTCAATATGTAAAACCACCGACGTTTCGATCACTATTGCAGGTGACCGTCTTCAAGATGTTTCTTTTTTTTTTTTTTTTTTTTTTTAACTGCTCAAAGAGAGATCTTTGTTTTTTATATACCTGCAGACGTGGTTGTTATCTTATTGTGACAGGCTGTTAAGAATGAAGGAGAGAGATGTTAGCAGTTGTCTATCGGTGTTTTTATTGTTTCTTTTCATTGGTGGAATCCCGACGTTTTGATTGGAATTTGCATTACTGCTTGTGATTGGTGAAAATCGGTGAATGGCAACCAGGCGGCAGCTGCGACGTCGCGTTGTTTTCCTGCTTTCTAGCGCCGGCCGAGGGACGCCAGTGCTCATGTGCATGCGACCGAAGTGGTCTCCCGCGGGCTTGTGTGTATTGTTTCACGTGAGCTGTCGTCCCGTAAAGCTGTTATTGCTGGCAGTCAAGACCACGGAAGTCAATACCCATCTTCTCTATTCATGTTGGTGGGTCGTTTGGTTATTTCTTTCTATTGTCTCTCTAATCTTCCTCCTGAAAGTAATAGGCTGTTTCGCCAGTACGAGAGATACAACAAAATAAATCTGACACACTCGTCCTGGTGCACTGCCACCACTGTAAAAGTTGTTCAAATGGCTCTGAGCACTATGGGACTTAACTTCTGAGGTCATCAGTCCACTAAAACTTAGAACTACTTAAACCTAACTAACCTAAGGACATCACACACATCCATGGCCGAGGCAGGATTCGAACCTGCGACCGTAGCGGTCGCGCGGTTCCAGACTGTAGTGCCTAGAACCGCTCGGCCACTCCGGCCGGCACCGCCGCTGACTTGGTATGCTTCCTTAGTCGGATATATCTTTCGTATTCAGATATCAGTGTACTGATGGGTCGCCCTGTCTAGCCTACGTACACTAATCCATATCCGCACCTGATTTCGTACACTCCACCTGCATGTAGTATCTCAACTTTATCTTTCGTGGTGCGAAGAACATCTTTTATTCTGTTGCTTCACGTTCTTTTATTCTGTTTCTACTTCGGTAAATTGGCTTGATGGCTACTCGGCGGAGAATTTTGCCCATCTGTTCAGTGACACTTTGAACATATGGTAATATAGTTATGTTTTGTGCTTGCTTCTGCTTTCCTCTGCTGCCTTCATTCTTTGTCGCCATGGTTTTGTGTATTAGTTTCATCCCAGAACCATTAGCACCAAAAATGGCCTTAATGTTTTGTAGCTAACCCATTAGATATTCTCTATCGCTGATCCTGTGAGCCCTCTCGGTTAAAGTGTGCAAGACGGATATCTTCCGCCTGGTTTTCCATTCACCGATTTCCACCAATCACTATCAGTAATGCACACACCAATCAAAACGTCGGGTTTCCACTAATGGAAAGAAATAATAAAAACACCAACAAACAACTCCTAACATCCTTCTCTATCATCCTCAACAGCCTATCAGAATTAGTTAAAAGCGACGACTCCAGGTATATAAGAACACCCTGCAGCACGTCACCTACAATAGTAACCGAAACGTCGGTAGTTTTACATACTGACTATGTGGTCACAAACGTAAAAAAAATTGTATTGATTGTATCAACATTTTGCGATATAATTTGCAGTGGAGCAACATCATTAAATCAAGCGTTCAAGACACTGTGCAGAATGTGTCTGAAGAAGAGAAAAGTGTGTGCAAAGTTCGTCCCGCACACACCTTGACTCACGAACAAAATCAATGACACATGGACGCCTGCCGTCACCCGACTGAGAAGCAAAGTGCGGACTGTACATCTCTCACAAAATATCACCGCGGCTGATGAGACAATACCAGTCAACCACAAAACAAGATACAGAATTCACCTGAAAAGTCAGTGATTTCGCGACATTCCTAAAATTCTAGCCATCGTGAACATAACAAAACAGTAACAGTTTCTGTGAGTTTCACATTGTTGAATGAACGTTCTGTGCGTTGCAGTCAAATGGGAGATACTGTATACAACACCCGAAGTACTGAAACAACCGTTTAAAAAATTTCTTCTATTTTTTTTTTTATCAGGCCAGTCTCAAAACTTCTTAGACTGACGGGGATAACAGCTTTCTCTTATAATAGACGGTAATTTTCAGGAATTGAACAGGACGTTTTGAGCCTCAGTTGGTCACGTAGCGACATTTGGTATTTGGTTAAGGATCATATGTCTTAAATTGTTTTTTTATATTTTTTTAAGACACACGTACAGTAATTTTCTTAGTGGTGGTTTGCGATGGACAGTAGAAACCTCGCAATTATAGGTTTGCTTTGAATTTCTGGTCAATAAGGCCTTCAGCCGTGAACGCAATTTGTCTTAAGAATTTTTAATTAGATATTGTCTCTTAATAGTAAAATTTTCTTTCAAATGTATTATAGTATCTCTAGGAGAAGTTTAACTGTTTTTAATAATTTACTATCCAGTCCTTCAACCGTCAAATTCTTTTTGAGTTATTACTATTTGGGCCTTCAGTCGACAAATAATTTGAAGTTCTGGTCAATAAGGCCTTCTGCCGTGAGTGGAGCTTGCTTAAGAATTTTTTTTTATTAGACATTATGTCTGGCTAACTTTTGGTGACATAGCGGACGAACTCATGAGTGAGCTGAAGTGAGCCAGAAGATACAGAGTGTAGCTACTCTCACCGGTAGTCGAGTGGATCGGTTACTATTTCGTAGAATGCGATCGGCCGTTGACTGATCCACAACCGCACCAACTCTTTCTCGTCCGATTAAACCCGACGTCCACGCGTTGAAATATTTATCCCACTGGAAAATGAGACCATCAATTCCCGTTTCGTAGAAATTTGTCGGCGCTGGACGGATCCACAACCGCTCCCACTTTTCCACCTCCTCGTCCGACTGAAGCAGGTGTCCACCGACTTCTTTCTTCAGGTCACCAAAGATTTGGTTGGGAAACACTGAGTCAGGCTCGTTCACCTTGTGATTTTCACATCTTTGGTGACATGAAGAAAGACATGGGTGGACACCAGCTTCAGTCGGACGAGGAGGTGGAAGAGTGGGATCGGTTGTGGATCTGTCAGGCACCGACAGCATTCTACGTAACAGGAATTGATGGCCTCTTTTTCCAGTGGGGTAAATGTCTTAACGCGTGTAGTTATTGTTTCGAAATGGAACCATTCCATGGTTCCGTTGTGCCGTGTGATCCCTTTCCATTTGAATTCTTTTGGAAATAGCAAACGAATTTTCTAAACAAGCTACTGTTGCCCACAATTTTGCGTGTCTAGGCGGTGATTTCTTGTATGCCTTCAATTCATGCAGGGAAAGCTGACTCTTCATGTTACGCATTTCAACATTCGTTAATGTCACTGCATGGACTGCTGAACGATATGAGAGAGTATGTGTGGGTATTTCTGTCCCCTAAAAGAAAACTTAGACCCTTCACAGTAGGTTTCAACATGTCAAAAGAAAATCTGTGCATATTGTATTCTCAGACAATGTTTTGTGCGGATCGCATACATTGAGGGACAAACTCGTCGTTCACAAACGAAATTGGGATCTCTTTGTTCCCTGATAATCTCAGCCAACGTGTCTGAAAACAAACTTGACAACTCGAATGCCGTGGGCACTGTCTTCATCATGTGCAAAGAGATGGTTTGGTTGCATGCAGCCACCGTATACCTCTCGAGGTTGTTGAGGGCAGTCACAGTGCTCTTCTGCACAGAGACGAGATTCTGCAAATGATACCGGGACAGGACGCCAAATTTTTGTGAATATTTCATCTTGAAGGCAGCTAAGCAGCGTGCTGATGGTGCTGTTCTGGTGAACACGCTTCTTCAGCATGCTAGGACGACCAAAATGGAGTGGCCCACTTGCTCCACGTACACTAACTGAATCAGACATGTCCGAGATTGGTTTAAACGAGCTGTTTTTGACTTCCATAACGACCACGTATACTGGGTCATGTATTTCGTATTTCCGTTGCTCAGCACCTCTGTGAAAAACCTCCCATGGAGAAGAGATGATTTTGTTGTAAAAAAAGAGTATGGTGCTTTTTCCTTTTCTTTTTTTATGATGAGGACCCATTTTAATGAGCAGATGTGTATATATGCTTGTCTAAGAACCAGTTTTTATTTTCTGTGCCATGAATTTCGAAATAAAGAGGCGATACAAAACTCTTGTTGGTGTGCGTACATGTGAACACGTGGAGGGAACAGCAAAGCTACGCAGGTGTACAAACTTCTCCGAATTGCCTGAGTGTGCGCTCCCAGCGGAATTAAAATAGAAGAGGCTGAAAGCAGGTCTGTGCAGCCACTCGACGCTGCTCTCAATTCCACTTGCTGTGCTCACGTGTGTGTTTCTCCATCCTCCCGGTTGAGTTTTCACCGAGTAAAACCGCGGATCACCCACTCGAACTGAACCAAATTAGTGTGTCATTCGCGGAAAAAGAAAGAAAATCACTTACCTCTACCGCCATAATTCTGTCATATCAATCTCTGTGTAAGATAGTAATCAGAAATAATGCCACCATTTCCAATTACACTATCACTTACTTCCAGTTCACCGCATTTAATAATTGGGCTCACTTCTGTATTCTGTGACGCCAGTTAGTGGTTCGAAGCACATCTGAGGATGAGCGGCACCTGACATTCCTAACTGGTGGTGTGACACACAGCGCGGCTAGCGCTCATATGAAATCACTCTACATATTTGTGCTAGTCTCACATACTGGGAACTATGCAGAAATGGGTAAATGGAGCAGCACTTTCACCAGAAATAAAGATACGCCCAATATGATGTGGACAAAACTTTGGATCGATATTTTATACTGCAAAGAAGAAAATAGGACAAGACAAAAATTTTCGCACCTGTAGTTTTGCAACATAGGAAAATAGGAGAGTCAGCGTTTAAGGTGCCGTCGACGTCGAGGTCATCACAGACGCAGACAAAGTTCGCTTGATTTTTGTTCTATTTAATTTAACATACGTCAAGATTACAACGAACTTGAACTTAATATAAAACAGAAATTTAAGAAAAATAAACATGTGAAAATGTTTGTAAATGAATAGAAAATTAATGTAAGGAGTAGTTTAGAGAAGTTAATGACACTTCTGCTCGCCCACAGAGCTAGCGTACTAGTACTTTGTTTCCGGGATTGCCATAGGCGTGTCGACCCCAGATCGAATACGCTAGGCCGGTGAACGATGATGGCCGATGTACTAGAAGACTTGGAAGCGGTTTTTAGGCAGTATCTCACATTGATTAGGTGAATGATGGCCTGGCACCCACGTCCTGCCTCGCTTACACATTACGAAGACGATTTCACATTTCCACGTGTCATAACACTAGATGCAGGTTGATGGCGTACACAAACTCGGTCCCAGGGGAAAGGGGTGGTGAAAAACAAAATAGGTCGAGCACATGAAAACATCATATAATGTCAGGAAAAAGAAGAAAGCAAGTTTAGGATGACACTTCCATCACAGTTCCGTATGCTGTGAAGGTAACCGTCCAAAAGCCTTATGAGTGGATTTATCAAGTCGATCCAGCTCCCTGTACATCTTACTGTTACACATCCGCCATTAAGGTGCTTCAATGCAGCAAAATCACGTTCTTTGTTCTGCATATTGTTTATGTAGAATCCTGAGACAGCAAACGATGACCAGTTACCTCTCCAGAGCGGCGCGGTGTAGCCGCTAGGTCTCAGGCGCCTTGCCAGGGTTCGCGTGGCTCTCCCCGTCGGATGTTCGAGTCCTCCCTCGGGCATGTGTGTGTGTTTAGTCCTTAGCGTAAGTTAGTTTAAGTTAAATTAAGTAGTGTGTAAGCCAACGAACCGATGACCTCAGCAGTTTGGTCCCGTAGGAACTTACCACAGATTTCCAAATTAGGTCTCAGAGTTCTACTGGACGTCTTGAGGCTATACAGAATTCTGATACTTAGACATTGCATCTAGAAGGTACGGAAATCTTTAGTTGGATAAGTGAGTTATTGATCCTGCCTCGACTCTCTGTCGTTGTCCGACATCTGGTGCCGTTATATTAGAAACTAGCCATGCTTCTTGAGCCACTCAGTCGGACAAAAATCACGCCAGTGACCATTCTTGTTTTTAATCTGCGACAGGCGATGACATACTGCCGAAACTTGCTTCAGAAGAGCGAAAAATTGCAGCTTTGTAGCGGTTAAGCATCAAAATATCTTATTGTATCGTTTGGCTGCATATCAATTTTGTTGACGTGACTGATTCTAGTCCATTCACGAACACATTATTCGCCAACAGAATAAACAATTAACTGAAAACCACTTCTCAATAGACAAGAAATTTTACATGTATTCTGCGTAAGCGCTTTAGGGTTGCAAATAAAAGTGAAATATGGACGACCACTTAGGAAGCTCAACTCCGCTGCTGCAGGCACCTCATAGACCGACACCTTACAGTGCCAAGTCCTGTAACGTTCCTGACATGGACACACCTTCCCGTGGGCCAAAACTTAGCACTGATAATGAAACTGAATCCGTGGATCCGATAGTGTTGGTTCCAGAGACATGGATCACTCAGCTGTGGACGTCAGCCTCGGTCCCTAGGTAGAACCATGAATGCGCAATATCCATATCATCTTCTACTTTTCTATTAACTGGTTCTATAGCATCGCCCAACAAGCAGTTACGATGCAGACGTGTTTATTCCTAAACCAGTACTTGTCATTTTCTGCAGCCTTGGGAGCTCTTTCCAGCTGGTCCTGGACATAGGATGTAACAGACAAGGACCAGGGAATCATAAAGTTGTTCTGCACTACATTATCAGGTAGATGACAAAGAACTGACTACGCCGCATTTAGGTACATCAGGAGCCTTGGGGGTGGCCTGTCTGCTGTAGAACTGCTTTGTGCGAGACGTTAGGAGAAATTCCTTTCGGAGAGATAAAATCTGAAAGCCACATTCAGCCCTCAGAATGGACGAGTGTGGGATCATCCGTTACGCTGCAACGACGCCACGAAAGAATTCTCGTTGTAATTTTTACTAGCAGAGACTCTAATTGGCTGTTAAAAATTATTTCTTTTGAAGGCACTCTTTCCTGTGCATGTCCACATGTATGCAATTTGTCTGGCCCAGGGTAGAAACCAGTCATAAAGTGGGAGAGATTTTCTGCCTTCTTCCCTCTGCCAGACCATCGTTAGTTAACCATGGCAAAATGTAGAAGAGTAGTAGTGTGTTAAACGTATTTATGAATTTATTATTAATTGGAATTCACAGGGCCTGCTACAATTGGCCAGGAAGATTCTTATACAGCTTTTGTTCCGAAACTCCTTCACCAAAGACGACGATGTAAATATTCCAGAATTCGAATCTGGAGCAACTGCCAACATAAAGAATTTAGAAATAGACATCCTCGGTGTTGTGATACAGATAAAATCCCTTAATAAAGCCAAGGCTTCTGGTTCAGACTGTATATCAGAGTATGCTGATACCATAGCTCAGTATCTAAAAATGATATTCAATCGCTCGCTCATCGAAAGATCTGTACCTAAAGACTGGAAAGTTGCACAAGTCACACCATTTCCCACGGAAGGAAAAAAGGAGAGATCCACTGGATTAGAGACCCATATCCCTAGAACTACTGACGGCCTTGGGAGAGCCAGTCCTGACAAAACTCTACCATCTGGTGAGCAAGATGTATGAGACAGGCGAAATACCCTCAGACTTCAAGAAGAATATAATAATTCCAATCCCAAAGAAATCAGGTATTGATAGATGAGAAAATTACCGAATAATCAGTGTAATAAGTCACAGCTCCAAATTACTAACACTAATTCTTTACAGACGAATGGAAAAACTAGCAGAAGCCGACCTCGGGGAAGATCAGTTCGGATTCCGTAGAAATGTTGGAACACGTGATTCAATACTGACCCTGCGACTTATTTTAGAAGCCAGATTAAGGAAAGGCAAATCTACGTTTCTAGCATTTGTAGACTGAGAGAAAGCTTTTGACAATGTTGACTGGAATACTCTCTTTCAAATTCTGAAGGTGGCAGGGGTAAAATATAGGGAGCGAACGGTTATTTACAATTTGTACAGGAACCAGATGGCAGTTATAAGAGTGGAGGGACGGGAAAGGGAAGCAGTGGTTGGGAAGGGAGTGAGACAGGGATGTAGCATCTCCCCGATGTTATTCAATCTGTATATTGAGCAAACAGTGAAGGAAACAAAAGAAAAATTCAGAGTAGGTATTAAAATCCATGGAGAAGAAATAAAAACCTTGAGGTTCGCCGATGACATTGTAATTCTGTCGGAGACAGCAAAGGACTTGGAAGAGCAGTTGAACGGAATGGACAGTGTCTTGAAAGGAGGAAATAAGATGAACATCAACAAAAGCAAAACGAGGATATTGGAACGTAGTCGAATTAAGTCGGGTGATGCAGAGGGAATTAGATTAGGAAATGAGACACTTAAAGCAGTAAAGGAATTTTGCTATTTGGGGAGCAAAATAACTGATGATGGTCGAAGTAGAGAGGATATAAAATGTAGACTGGCAATGGCAATGAAAGCGTTTGTGAAGAAGAAAAATTTGTTAACATCGAGTATAGATTTAAATGTCAGGAAGTCGTTCCTGAAAGTATTTGTATGGTGTGTAGGCATGTATGGAAGTGAAATATGGACGATAAATAGGTTGGACAAGAAGAAGCTTTTGAAAGGTGGTGCTACAGAAGAATGCTGAAGATTAGATGGGTAGATCACATAACTAATGAGGAGGTATTGAATAGAATTGGGGAGAAGAGGAGTTTGTGGCACAATTTGACAAGAAGAAGGGACCGGTTGGTAGGACATGTTCTGAGGCATTCAGGGATCACAAATTTAGCATTGGAAGGCAGCGTGGAGTTTAAAAATTGTAGAGGGAGACCAAGAGATGAATACACTAAACAGATTCAGAAGGATGTAGGTTGCAGTAAGTACTGGGAGTTGAAGAGGCTTGCACAGGATAGAGTAGCATGGAGAGCTGCATCAAACCAGTCTCAGGACTGAAGACCACAACAACAACAACATCCGTAACATATTCTGTGTTCGAACATAATGAATTATCTCGAAGAAAACGATTTATTGACGAATAGTCAGCATGGATTCAAGAAAAATTGTTCTTGTGAAACACAACTAGCTCTCTATTCTCGCGAAGTAATGAATACTATTTACAGGGGTTCTAGAACTAATCCCGTGTGTTTAGATTTCCAGAAGTATAGGCCCTCTGCTGTTCCTAAGCTACATAAACGACATAGGAGACAATCTGGGCAGCGCGCTTAAATTGTTCGCAGATGATGCTGTCATTTACCGTCTTGTAAAGTCGAATGAAGAGGTCAGTGTGATGAAATAGTGGAAGTAACAGAGCAAAAAATAGACAGAATAATAACGTATATATAAATACTTGGACAACATAGGAGATATTGAATTTAACTGGAGAAAAGAGAAAACGTAAAAATGCGGAAAATGAAGAAAGCGAAACTGAATACGGACGTACAAAAATAGGTTTGACGGAGAGCGCAAAGTGGCTAAGCGGGAACGGCTATATGACAAATGCAAAGCTGCAGATCATGCATATGTATGGGGTGAAATGTGTAGGCAACAAGCATGTATATGTATGTGACAGAACAGTGGAAGACCTAAATTGCAGTCAATATTCAGACGAAATTCCCTCAGAATTATTTAGATACTTGCGAGAGTCAACCATGATAAAATTATTCCACCCCGTGTACAAGATGTATGGGTCAAGTGAAATATCCTCAGACTTCAAGAAAACCGTAATAAAATTCTATTGCAGAGAAGGCAGATGGTGGCGGATGTTACTGATACCGACCTACCAGTTTAATGAGTAATGTTACGAAAATAGACACGAATTCTGTGCTGGGTAATGAAAGAAACTGGTAGAATCCGGCATGGCGAACATCAGTGGCGTTAACGGAAAAATGTGGTACCTTCCAAGGCAGTTTTGGTGTATCTTAGAAAATAGGTTAAAGAAAAGCATACCTTTGTTTACAGCATTTGTAGTATCAGACAATGTTAACTAGAATACACTTTCTGAAATTACGTATGTAACGGGGACAAAATTCCGGGAGCATATGTTTATCACAACTTATGCAAAGACCAGTCTGCACTTTTGAAAGTCAAAGGACAGATTGGGTAGTCAGCGAGAAGGGAGGAAGACACTGTTTTAGCCTACATCCGATGTTATTCAGTTTGAATATTGAGCAATTTATGATGTAAACGAAGTAGAGATCTGAAAAAGTAATTAAAGTTCGGGAAGAAAATGTAAAAATATTGACGTTAGTCGACAACATTATAATTCCGTCAGACACTGCAATGTACTTAGAAGAGGAGCTAAGCAGGAATATATAGAGTCTTGAAAAGATACACACCTGCAGAAGTAAAACAAGGGTATCGCAATGTAGTCGATTTAATTCAGGCGATGCTGACGGAATTATATTAGGGAATGAGACGCTAAAATTAGTAGATGACTTTCGATATTTTGGGGGTAAAATAACCTATGATGGCCGAACTAGAAAAGATATAAAATGCAGACCGCCAATAGGAAGAAAAGAATATCTGAAAAAGCGTAAATAGTTGACATTTAATACAAATTTAAGTGTTAGAAAGTCTTTTCTGGAAGTGTAGTGTAGCCTTGTATGGAAATGAAACGTGAACGATAAGCAGTTCAGACAAGAAGAGAATAGAAGCTTTTAAAATTGAGAGATGACGCCCCAGTTTCTCTCTTTATATTTTAGGTGAGATCTCGGTATTCCCCAGTTCTACATTTGCTATGTATGGTTAATTACAGTTTTGCATGGGGAAACTGTGGGCAGAATGTTCTCATGACTACATGTGTGCTCTGTAAGGACTTGTGGCCAAGGAACCGTGGTGGAGAACAGGGGGAGAGATGAACTGGGAGCCATAAGTGTTGAGTGAAGTGACCTGGCCATGTGAGTGACTCTGAGAAGCAGCGCTCTGTGGATATTATCTGCAGAGGGGCTTCTCGCCAAAGCTCTCTCGTCTTTTTGCTTAGCGTCGACAGAAGGGTGCCAGTTCGCAAAACATTAAACCATGCCATGCGGCAATGCATCGCAAAGGTGTCTGGATGGCTGAAAAGGGTGAAGAAGCCGTTTAAGACAGACTGCTGTAAACTGAGGTTATGTGCAAACGGTGGGAAGGTCATAAAACTCTGTGGATTCTCATCTTAGAAGCTGAGACTATTCAGAGTGGCTTGTGTACGTGTTTATTGGAGCCAGGACTGTAACCCCCCCCCCTCCCCCGCCACCAGACGATAGGAATTCCCAAGGTTCTTTTAGCAAGCGGCAAAACCAAATATTTCAGGGCATGACTGCCTCGCAAACTGGACAAGGTCAAACCAGAAAGATCAGATCATTCCATAAATGATGGACTGTGGTATCGTCTAGGTAGGTATTTTTCTTTTCCAAATAATGATCATTTTTTCTGTGAGAACGACGTTTTCCAAGTCTAAAACCTTCTTATTTTCGACAACAGAGATTTGGAATCGCTGATTGCCTCCTCGTGGGGTTTGAAAAGTAAAGGCCACTCCCCCAGTATGAGAAACCTGGTGCTGTGTCTGCATTGGCTACCACGCCAACAGAACTGTCACGATGGGAGATTCAATGAGTATATTTCGATTGGTTTGTGCAGTGTTGAGGCGGTTTCGTTTTTGCTAATTCAGCTCCTGTACGGAGCCTTGGTGGAAATTGTTTGTGATTCTTCTGGCCCTTCTCCGGTGGAGGAGTTCAGGTCTTTCCCTAGCAGGTGAGACTTGTGATCTGCATCCTGTAGCGGACTAAGAGCCAGTGGCAGTTTCTAACTGTACTGACAGTGGAAATTCATCTGCCCTTTTGAATAGGTATATTTTTCTCTTAGTTTTGAAGGATTTGGGGATTACAATATTCAATCTCGCTACGATAGTCCTGTGTTCACTTATCCCTGCATCGGTTTTGATGCTCATTATTAACTCAGGGTTATTTGCTGCTAAGAGATCAAGTGTGTTTTCACAACCGTTTACTATTCGCGTGGGCTCATGAACTAACTGCTCGAAATAATTTTCAGAGATTGCATTTAGCACAATTTCGGATATTTTATGCGTACCTCCGGAATTCATTCGCAACGCAACATATCGAGGGTAAATTAAAGTCACCACCAACTATTATTGTATGAGTCCGGTATGTGTTTGAAAACTAACTTAAGTTTTCTTTAAACCTTTCAGCAACTGTATCATCTGAATTGGGAGGTCGGTAAAAGGATCCCATTATTATTTTCTTCCGATTGCCAACAATGACCTCTGCCCATACTAAGTGACAGGGAGTATCTACTTCAATTCTGCGACAAGTTAAACTACTTCTAACAGCAACAAACACGCCACCGCCAACCGTGTTTAGCTTAGCCTCTCGGACACTAGTAGGTTCTTCGCAAAAATTTCGGCTGAGCTTATGTCCGGCTTTAGCCAGCCTTCAGTGCCTGTAACGATTTGAGGATCAGTGCTTTCTATTAGCTCTTGGAGCTCTGGTACTTTCCCAACATAGCTACAACAATTTACAACTGTTACGCCAATGGTTTTGTATCTACGTCCTTCCTGTGTTAGGCCTGCACCCTTTTTGACTGAAGCCCTTTTTGTGTTTTCCCGAGACCCTCTAACCCAAAAAGCTGCCCAGTTCACCCAACACAGCCCCTGCTACCCGCGCAGCCGCCTCCTGCGTATAGTAGACACCATGTGGTGACCGTAGCCTCGTTACTCTCTTGGAGACAAGTCGGTATGGAGCCTCTGGTAGTCAACTGCCATGCACTTTCTACGTTGCATCGTCAATGTGACGGTGTGGGGGTTACAGAAAACGGGTATTGATGCATCGGGTACAAGGTACTGGACTCCTAATAGAGGCACAATGCGGTGAACGTAGCCGCGTTAGTCTCTTGGAGAGAATCGGCATTGAGCCTGTGGTTTTCAATCGCGACGCAATTTCTGCATCGCATCGTCAATGTGAGTGTGCGGGGGTTACAGTAAATGGCAGGAGTGCATCGGATAGAAGCTACTGAACTCCCAGGGGAATGCCCATTTGGTGACTTTGGCCGTGTTAGCCCCTTGAATAGAATTCAGGATAGAACCTGTAGTTTTCAATCGCTATGCAATTTCTATGTTG
The DNA here is from genome assembly GCF_021461395.2 of Schistocerca americana. NCBI lineage: Eukaryota > Metazoa > Arthropoda > Insecta > Orthoptera > Acrididae > Schistocerca > Schistocerca americana. The sequence goes on along the minus strand of NC_060120.1, from coordinate 1,062,158,657 downwards.
CATCGTCAATCTAGGTGTGCGTGGGTTACAGTAAACAGCTAGTTGTGCGTCAGATACAATCCTTAGAACATCCAGGAGAGGATCCATGCGGAGACCGTAGCCGCGTTAGTCTCCTGGAGAGAAGTCGGCATGCAGCATGTAGTAATCAAGCGAGATTCAATGTCTATGTCACATCGTCAATGTTATGGTGCTACGGTTACAGTAAACGGGCTGTGGTGCATCGGATACAAGCTACTGGAATCTGGGGAGAGGTCCAACGCGGTTAAACGCGCCACGTTATTCTCTTAGAGAGATGTCGGTATGGAGCCTGCAGTTTCCAGTCACAATGCTATGTCAGTGGCGCATCGTCAATGTGAGGGTGCGAGTGTTACAGAAAACGGGCAGTGGTGCATCGGGTATAAGCTACTCGACTTCCATCAGAGGTTCTATGCGGTGACCGTAGCCGCATTACTCTCTAGGAGACCAGTCGGTATGAGATGTGTAGTATTCAATCTCGATACCCTTTCTATGGTGCATCGTCAATGTGAGGCTGCGAGAATGGTGCATCGGGTGCAAGCTACAGATCTCCCAATAGTGGGTCCATGAGGTGACCTTAGCGACGTTACTGTCTAGGATAGAAGTCGGCACAGAGCTAGGAGATTTCAACCACTCTTCAGATTCTATAACGCTTCGTCAGTTTGAGGGTGCGAGGGTTAGAGTATATGGGCAGTAGTGCACTGGATACAAGCTACTAAACTTCGAGTGTAGGATGAATGCGAAGATGGGTCAGCGTTAGTCTCTTGGAGATAAGTCGGCATGGAGTGTGTAATTTTCTATAGCGATGAAATTTCTGTCTGGCATCCTCAATGTGGGGGTGCTAGGGTTACAGGAAATGGGCCGCTGTGCATCGGTTACGATCTACTGGACTCCCAGGGGAGGTTAAATGTGGTTACTGTGGTGTACACCACTTCTAACAAACACCGAACAACGCGCTCCAGTACGCGGCCGCCAAATACAACGCTGGCCGCGCTTCTCTGGGCGGCCCGCTGCTTCCATCGCTGGCCGTTTTCACACGCACGTTCCCTTACGTGGCCGAGAAATACATCGCTGGCCGCACTTCTCCGGGCGGCTCGGCATTCGGGAGGACGACGGTTCAATCCCGCGTCCGGCCATCCTGATTTAGGTTTTCCGTGATTTCCCTAAATCGCTCCAGGCAAATGCCGGGATGGTTCCTTTCAAAGGGCACGGCCGACTTCCTTCCCCGTCCTTCCCTAATCCGATGATACTTCTGACCTCGCTGTCTGGCCTGCTTCCCCAAAAACAACCAACCAACCAACCGGGCGGCTCGCGGCTACCATCGCTGGCCGCCTTCGCGCGCGCGCGTTTGTCAGCACACAGCAATTAGCTACGCCAGGAAACATTGCGATTGGTTTTCCCTGGAAAACAGCGACCCCAGCCGACGGCTCCATTAACTAGCAAGCCTTATATAAACCCGGCCGCCGCCGCAAACGACAGTTCTCATCAGGAAGTGCAGTACGCCGTGTTCCAGCTGCTTGTGGATGATTCGCCGCACCCCTCAAGGTTACCTGGCTGCTCGGCGGAAAATCTTGCGACTTCACTTGGAGAGATTGAACTTCACTGGACTTGGGAATAATTACGGGATGTGCACCCCACCATGCACATTCGGACATTGGTATAACCAAACTTTAATTCTGCATTACTTCTGAGTGTGAGCCTGGGTAGACGCTTGGCTAACATAGTTGTTAAAAAGTGATTTGTGATTTAAGAAACCAGACTGAAGAGGTTATTGTGTTATTCCTGGTTATAACAGTTACCGAGGCCATGTTTGTCCTCTTGAGAGAAGTCGGCATAGAGCTTGCAGTAATCAATAGCTATGCAATTTCTGAGTCGCATCGTCAATAACATGGTGCGAGGGTTACAGAAAACGAGCAGTGCTGCATCGGACACAAGGTACTGGACTTGCAGTAGAGTATCCATGCGTTGACCGTAGACACGGCATGGAACCTGTAGTATTGAATCCCGACGCAATTTTGTGGTGCACCGTCAATGTGAAAGTGCGAGGGCTACAATGAACAGTGAATGGTGCAATGGGCCCAAGATACAGGACTCAAACGATAGGTTCCATGTGGTGACCGTAGCCACGTTAGTGTCTTTTAGAGAAGTATGCACGGAGCCTGTAGTATTCCTTCGCGACACAATTTCTGTGTCGTATCGTCAATGGGGAAGTGCGAGGTTTACAGTAAACTAGCAGTGATGCATTGGTGACCGTAACCTCTTAGTCTCTTTTAGAGAAATCGGCATGGAGCCAGTAGTAAATCACGACGCAATTTCTGTGTCGCATCTTTAATGTGAGTGTGGAAATGTTACAATAAATGGGCAGTGGTGCATCACACACAAGCAACTTGACTCCCAGGAGAGGTTCCATGGAGTGACCGTGTGCACGTTAATCTCTTTTAGAGTAGCCTGCATGGAGCCTGTAGTACTGAATCGCGGCGCAATTTCTGTGACGCACCGTCAGTGTGACTCTGCGAGGGCTGCTGTTAACAGTGAGTGGTGCAACGGACACAGTATACCGGACTCCAACGACAGGTTCCATGTGGTGACCATAGTCACGTTAGTCTGCTTTAGCAGCTCGTGGTCGTGCGGTAGCGTTCTCGCTTCCCGCGCCCGGGTTCGATTCCCGGCTGGGTCAGGGATTTTCTCTGCCTCGTGACGACTGGGTGTTGTGTGATATCCGTAGGTTAGTTAGGTTTAAGTAGTTCTAAGCTCTAGGGGACTGATGACCATAGCTGTTAAGTCCCATAGTGCTCAGAGCCATTTGAACCATTAGTCTGCTTTAGGCATGGAGGCTGTAGTATACAATCACAGCCTAATTTATGTGTTGTACGGTGAATGTGAGGGTGCGGGCTAACAGGAAACGGGCTGTTTTGCATCATACACAAGCTACTGGGCTAATAGGAGAATTTCCATTCGGTGACCGTTGTCACATTAGTCTGTTTTACAGTAGTCGCCGTGGAATCTGAAGTATTCAATCGCGATGCAATTTCTGTGTCGCACCAACAATCTGAGAATGCCAGGGTTACTGCAAATGGGCAACTGAGCATCAGACACAAGCGACCGGACTCCCATGACTGGTTCCATGTAGTGACGATAACCATATTAGTCTCGTTTAGAGAAGTCGTCACGAAGCCTGTAGTATTCATTCGCGACGCAATATCTGTGGCCTATCATCATTGTGAAAGTGCTAGGGCTGCAGTAAACAGGCTGTAAGGTGGCTATAATTTCGCACCTTACAAGAACTCATCCGTACACTCTTATGTGATCTACAAACACAATTAGGATCATGATACACGTTCTTCATCGTATATATGAATATATATACGAGACGGACATTTTCACGTACGTCTTGTAATTAACTGTTAACGCTTATTGCATAAAAGGTGACGGAGTGGCTTTACTATAAAAGCGCTGTAATGAATGATTGCCTAAACTAGTAGAGGTTGTGACGCCAGTTCAAATGAAATGGCAGGCAGAACTCAAGCTCTTTGTGAAAGGCACGCACAGGTGTTGGTCCTGCTTAAACACAGGAAGTAGCTAGACAGACGTTGTGGCACCTGAGGTCTGGAGCACAATAGGGTGACGGCCGGCCGCTATTGTAATAGGGGCTGGAAGTATATCTGGATAATACTTTCGAACGCTAAAAATCTTGGACGCAAGTGAGAGGAACGAAAAAGCAGCACCTGGAAAACCACGCAGCCTGGGTTATTTCCAAGGATTTTTACTCAGAAGCGTATCATTGTACGAGTATAGGTTTTTCCTCCCAAACTTTCCGCGCTGGGCGATAAAAAACTAAAATGTGGTTGGATGTGGTTGATCGGCGTTCGGAAGAATCTGTAGAGAGGTTGAATATTCCGTGGTTCCGGGAATATGATTCGTTTCCGGAATTACGATGGTGGGGAGCCAAGCCTTCGTGGAAGCCAGCGCTGGAGAGACGAGGTCTTCCGTTGTGAGCGCCCGTGTGTGACGGTCGCTCGATATCAGCTTTTGTTGGTACAGACGGACTTGCTGTCTTTGCTCTCAGTAGAGTTTATAGCTAGAACAGTATGGAACTGTACTGTTACGAACCTATACGATTCTGAACTTCACCTCCAGGTTGGAAGTCGTCATTGAGTACGGAGCGTTCAGTAATTGAAGCACTTCCTCTGTCTATACTTACGTTAAGACGTTATCTAAACTCCGTCCTTGTGGCTGGGAGTTCGCTTTACTCGTCTGTAGAACGCAGAGAGGAGGAGACAGTATTAGAGGATATTAGTCAGAGGACCGCCTTCTGCCGTCCTAGTGTTTGAAAGAGTTTATTTGTGGCTGGAGTTCTTCCATAGTCGCAGACGATTACGAGAACCATCACTTCGAAGCACTGCACACAGTACATACGTTGATATCGCAAATTGCTTCGGCGTAATATGACTATCAAAGCTAAACAGCTGTTATCACTTTAGTTTATTTCCACTGAGGTTCAACACCACCGCAGATTACTTTCGGAAGTAGTGTCTTCTAGTGTTTGGTACGTGGATGATATAAGTCATTTCGCTTTATTGATATTAGATTGGGAAGTCATAATAAGGGGCAGAGTTGGGCAATTGATTAGTAATTTTACTTAGGAAATGTAAACTTTGTAATATAAAGTTTTTTTTTAACTATAATAAATAATAAATAACAGGAACAACGTTTATCATTTAGTAGGATTAGTTGCCTTCAACATTCATTTAAGTTTAGATTCTAATTTATAGAATTAAGAGATTCTAAGATCTGCATCAGGGGGTAGTCACAGAGGGCCAAACCTTCATTTTAGCGATTATAATTTTCCGTTGCGCACATTCATTTCACACCCGCCTGGATTAGCATAATGGATGGCAGTGGTGCGTCGCGCTCAAGCTACTGGACACCAAGGAGAAGGTTTCAGTCAGTGTCCGTAGTCACATTAGTCACTTTTAGAGAAGTTGGCATGGAGTCTGCAGTATTCAAATGCGATACAATATCTATGTCATTCCGCCAATGTGAGGGTGGGTAGGTTACACTAATTGGGCAGTGTTGCATCGGACACAAGCTACTGGACTCCCAGGAAAGTTCCACGTGGTAACCATAGCCACAGTAGTCTCTTTTACAGAATCAGGAACGGAGCCTGTGGTATTCAACAGCGATTCAATTTCTGTGTCGCACTGCCAATGCCATTGTGCGAGTTTTACAGTAAATGTGTAGTGCTGCATCACACAGAAGCTACTGGACTCTCAGTAGAGGTTATATGCGGTGACCGTATAAATGTTAGACTCTTTTAGAGTATTTGGCATGGAGCCTGTAGTATTCAATCGCGATGCAATTTCTGTGTCGAACAGTCAATGTGTGGGTGCGAGGTTAACAGTAAACAGGCAGTGGTGCATCAGATACAAGCTACTGCACACCCAGTAGAGGTTCCATGTGGTAACCGAAGCCATGCTAGCCTCTTTTAGAGAAGTCGACATGGAGCCTGAAGTATCCAATCGCGATGCAATTTCTGTGTAACATCGTCAATGTGAAAGTGCGTGGGTTGCAGTAAATGGGCAGTGGTGCATCGGACACAAGCTGCTGTACTTCCATGAGAAGTTCCATGCGGTGACTGTCGCCACGTTAGTCTCTTTTAGAGAAGTCGGCATCGAGCCTGTAGTACTGAACTGCGCTAAATTTCTCTGTTGCAGAGTCTGTGTGAGGGAGTGAGGATTTCGAAAAATGGTCATTGGTCACAAGTTACTGGACTCGCACGAGTGTATCGATGTGGTGACCGTTGCCACGTTAGTCTCTATTAGAGAAGTTGGCTTCGAGCCTGTAGTATCGCACCATCAGTGTGAGGGTGCGAGGTTTGCACTAAACGGGCAGTGGTGCAACACACTGGACTCCCAGTAGAAGTTACATGCGGCGACTGTAGAAACGTTAGACTCCTTTAGAGTAGTCGTCATGGAATCTCTAGTATTCAGTCGCAGCTCGGTTTATATGTTGCACCGTCAATGTGAGGTTGCGAGGTTTACAGTAAACTTACAGTGGTGCAGGAGACACCATGCGGTGACCGCAGCCACGTTAATCTCTTTTAGATAGGTCGGCATTGGAGCTTACAGTATACAATCGCGACACAATTTCTGTGTCCATCGTCAATTAGAGGGTGTAAGGGTCATAGTAAACAGGCTATGGTGCATCGGACAGAAGCTACTGGACTCCCAGAAGAGGTTCCGTAAGGTACCCGTAGCCACGTTAGTTTCTTTTAGAGAAGTCGGCATGGAGCCTATAGTATTCGAAATGGACGCAATTTCTGTGTTGCATCGTCAATTAGGGTGTGCGAGGTTTAGAGTAAACAGACAATGGTGTAAAAATGGTTCATATGGCTCTGGGTACTATGGGGCTTAACTTCTGAGTTAGAACTTAGAACTAATTAAACCTAGCTAACCTAAGGACAGCACACACATTCATGCGGGAGGCAGGATTCGAACCTGCGACCGTAGCGGTCGGGCGGTTCCAGACTGTAGCGCCTAGAAGCGCTCGGCCACTCTGGCCGGCCAGGCAATGGTGCATCTTACACAAGCTACTGGAATCCCGGGAGAGGTTCCGCAGGGTGAGTGTAAACACATTAATCTCTTTTAGAGAATTCAGCATGGTGCCTATAGTATTCAATCGCGAAGCAATTTCTGTGTCTCATCGTCAGTTAGCAGTGCAAGGATTACAGTGAGTTGGCAGTGGTTTGTCAGACACAAGATACTGAACTCCAAGTAGAGGTTTCTGGACCGTGACTCCAGCCACGTCAGTCTTTCAGAGAAGAGTGCGTGGAGAATGTAATATTCAATCGTGACTCAATTTCTGAGTCGCATCGACAATTACAGTTTTCAATGTTCACAGTTAATGGCCAGTGGTGCATCAGACACGAACTACTGGATTCGCAAGAGAGGTTCCGTACAGTGAACGTAGCCACGTTTGTTTCTTTCGGAGAACTCCGCATGGAGCCTGTAGTATTCAATCGCGACGAGTTTTCTGTATGGCCTCGTCAATGAGATGCTACGAGTAACACAGTAAACAGTGTGTGGTGCATCAGACATTAGCTACTGGACTCCCAGGAGATGATCTGTATGGTGACCACACCCACAATAGTCTCTTTTTAGAGAAGCCTTCATGGAGCCTGTAGTATACAATTGCGACACAAAAATGGTTCAAACGGCTCTGAGCACTATGGGACTTAACATTTATGGTCATCAGTCCCCTAGAACGTAGAACTACTTAAACCTAACTAACCTAAGGACATCACACAACACCCTGTCATCACGAGGCAGAGAAAATCCCTGACCCCACCGGGAATCGAACCGGGGAACCCGGGCGTGGGAAGCGAGAACGCTACCGCACGACGACGAGCTGCGGACAATTGCGACACAATTTCTTTGTCGCATCATCAATGAGATGGAGCGAGGGTTACAGTAAACAAGCAGTGGTACACTGGACAAGAGGTACTGGACTCCGAGGAGAGGTTTTGTACGGTGAGCGTAGACACGTTTATTTTTTTCCATAAGTCGGCATGAAACCGGTACTATACATTCGCGATGCTATCTCTGTGTCGCATTGTTAATGGGATGGTGCGATGGACTGCAAGGAGAGGTTACGTACGGTGACCGTAGCCAATTTAGTATCTTTTAGACAAGTCGGCGTTGAGAATGTACTATTCAACGGGAACGCAATGCCTGTGTGGCATCGTCAGTGAAATGGAGCGAGGGCCACAGTAAACAAGAAGTAGTGCATCAGACACAAGCTACTCGACTCCCTTGAAAGGTTCCGTACAGTGAACGTAGCGACGTTAGCTTTTAGAGAAGTCGACTTGGAGATTGAAGTATTCTACCGCGACGCAATTTCTGTGTCGCATCGTCAGTTAGCGGTGCAAGGTTTACAGTGAAGAGGCAGTGGCACCTCGGACAAAGCCACTGGACTAGCAGTAGAGGTTTCAAACGGTGACTGTAACCACGTCAGTCTTTTAGAGAAGACTGAAAGGAGCCTGTAGTATTCAATTGCGACGAAATTTGTTTTTATCATCGTCAATGAGATACCGCGAGGGTCAGAGTAAACGGGCAGTGATACATCAGGCACAAGCTACTGTACTCTCAGTAGAAATTCCGTACACTGACTCTAGCTACGTCAGTCGCTGAAAGAAGACTGCATGGAGAATGTAGTGTTCAATCGCGATGCAATTTGTGCGTAGCATCGCCAATTAGAGGGTGGATACTGCTCAGCAGTGTGGGATCCGTACCAGATAGGGTTGATAGAAGAGATTGAGAAGATCCAACGGAGAGCAGCGCACTTCGTTACAGGATCATTTAGTAATCGCGAAAGCGTTACGGAGATGATAGATAAACTACAGTGGAAGACTCTGCAGGAGAGACCCTCAGTAGCTCGGTACGGGCTTTTGTTAAAGTTTCGAGAACATACCTTCACCGAAGAGTCAAGCAGTATATTGCTCCCTCCTACGTATAGCTCGCGAAGAGACCATGAGGATAAAATCAGAGAGATTAGAGCCCACACAGAAGCATACCGACAATCCTTCTTTCCACGAACAATACGAGACTGGAATAGAAGGGAGAACCGATAGAGGTACTCAGGGTACCCTCCGCCACACACCGTCAGGTGGCTTGCGGAGTATGGATGTAGATGTAGAATGTTTACAGTAAGGAGGCTGTGGAGCATGAGACTCATGCTACTGGACTCCCAAGAGAGATTCCGTATGGTGACCGTACCCACGTTAGTCTCTTTTACAGAACTCAGCATTGAGCCTGTAGTATTCAATCGCGAAACATCGTCAATGAGGTGTTTCGAGGGTCACAGTAAACGGTGTGTGGTGCGTGAGACACAAGCTACAGGTCTCCCACCAGAGGATCCGTATGGTGACCCTACTGACGTCGGTCTCTATTTAAAGAAGTCGCCATGGAGCCCGTAGTATACAATTGCGACTCAATTACTGTGTCGCATCGTCAATGAGATAGCGCAAGAGTTACAGTAAACGGGCAGTGGTGCATTGGACATGAACTACTGGACCCAATGGAGAAGTTTCATACAGTGACTGTAGCCACGTTCTTCTTTTTTAGAGAATTCGGCATGGACCCTTTACTATTCAATCGCGACGCAATTTCTATGTCGCATCATCAATGATATGGTGCGAGTGTTACAGTAAATGGGCAGTGGTACATTGGACACAAGATACTGGACTCCAAGAAGAGGTGCCGTATGTTGGCTGTAGCCACCTTAGTCTCTTTCAGTGAAGTCTGCATGGAGCATGTAGTATAGAGTCGCGACGAAATTTCGGTATCGAATCTTCAACTGGAGGGTGTGAGGGTTACAGTGAACTTGCCGTGGTGCATCAGACACAAGCTAGTGGACTCCCAGCAGACGCTCCATATGGTGACCGTAGCCATGTCAGTCTCTCTTAGAGAAGTTGGCATGGGGACTGTAGTATTCAATTTCTGTGTCGCTTCATCAATGAAATGGTCCAAGGGTTACACTAAACGGACAGTTGTGCATTGAACACAAGCTACTTGACTCCCAGAAGAGGTTCCGTACGCTGCCCGTAGACATGTTCGTCTCTTTTAGAGAAGCCGGCATAGAGACTGTAGTATTGAATCCTGACACAATTACTGTGTTGCATGGTCAATGAAATTGTGCGAGGGTTACAATAAATGGGCAGTTGTGCATTGGCCACAAAATACTGAACACACAGGAAAGGTTCTCTATGATTACCATAACCACGTTCGTCTCTTTTAAAAAATGGTTCAAATGGCTCTGAGCACTATGGGACTCAACTTCTGAGGTCATTAGTCCCCTAGAACTTAGAACTAGTTAAACCTAACTAACCTAAGGACATCACAAACATCCATGCCCGAGGCAGGATTCGAACCTGCGACCGTAGCGGTCTTGCGGTTCCAGACTGCAGCGCCTTTAACCGCACGGCCACTTCGGCCGGCCGTCTCTTTTAGAGAAGTGAGCATGGATAATGTAGTATTCAATCGCGGGACAATATATGTGTCACATCGTCAACGTGGGGGTTAAGGGGGTTACAGTAAATGGGCAGTCTTGCATCGGACAGCAGCTGCTGGACTCCCAGGAGTGGCCATGTATGGTGACCACAGCAACGTTAATCTCTTTTAGAAAATTCGGCATGGAGCGTGTAGTCTTCAGTCGAGACGCAATATCTGTGTTCCATCGTCAATGTGGGGGTGCGAGGGTTACTGTAAAAAGGAAGTGCTAAATCGGACACAAGCCTTTGGACTCAAACTAGATTTTGCATACGGTGTCCGTAGCCACGTCAGTTTCTTCTACAGATTTCAACATGTACCATGTAGTATTCAATAGCGATGCTATATCTGTGCTGCAATGTAAAATAGAGTCTTTCAAGGTTACAGTAAACAGGCAGTGGTGCATCGGACACAAGCTACTGGCCTCCCAGAACCATGTTCCTCTACTTCATTGATGTCGGCATGGAGCTTGTAGTATTCAATCGCGACAAATAATATGTGTCGCATCGTCAATGTGGGGGTGCGACGTTTATAGTAAACGTAATGTGGTGCATCGGACTCAAGCTACTGGACGCCGAGGTGAGGTTCCATTCGCTGACTACAGCCACGCTAATCTCTCCTGGAGAAGTCGTCATTAGAACTGTAGTATACAGTCGCGACAGAATTTCTTTGTCGCACGCATCATTAGTGAGATGGTGCGAGGATTACAGTAAGCGGGCAGTGCTTCATCATACACGTGCTACTGGACTCCCAGGAGAGGTTAAGTATGGAGCTTTTTTACAGATGTCTTCTTGGAGCCTGTAGTATTCAATTGCGACGCAATACCTGTGTCGCATCGTCCATGTAAGGGTGCGAAGGTTACATTAAATGGGCAGTGGTGCGTCGGACACAAGTTACAGTACTCACAGGGCGATTCCGTACGGTGACCGTAGCCACGTTAGTCTCTCTTAGAGAAGCTGCCGTGGAGCCTGTATTATTCAACCGCGACGCAATTTCTGTGAGAAGTCGGCAAGGAGCCCTTTTGTATTCCATCACGACGCAATTTCTGTGTCGCATCCATCATCTATGAGTTAGTCGGATGGTTACAGTAAATGGGGGAGTGGTGCATCACTCTGTGATATTATTGGATTTCAGGCATTTTGCATATGAGAAAATGACAGCCATCGAGCTGTAGTTTGTAATGATACTAAGCATGACAACGCGAGAGTAAAGAAACGAAATCTGTTTATAACGTGCGCCTATATCAAGACGCGCGGCCAGCGTTTAAAAGGTACTTTTAAACACTACGACTCGCTTGGCGCAGATATTTAAAATCATTGCCGCAGCGCTTGATAGCAAGAAGCTGTGAAACAGAAGAAAGAACAATTTATCATTTGTTAGGAAAATTCTAGAGTTTTTATAGTTAGTTGTACTTCTGGTCTCCGATATGTTAACATGTACTTCATTACCTTTGATGTTTGGTCGCCGACTTGTTAAGACGTGTTGTGTAGCACCGCTACAAGTTATATTTCATTTAGTGTGAAAAACCACGTTATCACCAAGGAAAAAAAAAACGCTTTTGCAAACCTTGTGACCATAAAAAATACTTACGCGCACGCCAGGACATTTAATTTTTACAAAATATCGCACATACAAAAGCGGCGATTGTTGGACTGCTCCATGTATGAGAAAAACATAAAAATGTAAGTTTTGTATTCATTGTAAATTTGTTAATGTTTATAGTTTACCGCCTTTGTTCTTTGAGAATATATTGATGCTTCACTGTACAGAAAATCAACGCTTATTCTTTTCTTTAAACTAACCACAAATAATGTTTATGTTTAAATGAACTTTGTTACAGGTTCGCTCTTTATCGCGGTGTCTCGATTGTATTTAGGAGACCATTAATGTGTTCAATTTCCGATTTTTTTTTTTATTATTCAAATATGTCCCTTAGGTAATTTCATTGAAGAGTCTGATTGCGTGAAAGCAATCCGGGTTAAGAGGTCATTTGAGAAACTATTTTCGCGCAATCAATCTGTACGTCTCCTGAACATAATCGAGAACCTACGCATTGGCGATCATTCATTAATTTTTCTCTCTTTCCAAGTCGTACCAAAAAACGGCCAAGCAGAACTGCCGTGAGTACGCAATCTAGTGTTAAAGGTTGCATTCATTTATCTTGTCGGCAAACATTGCCATAAATTATTATCATCAATGTTATATTTGGTTAAATGTGAAAAGCAAAAAACCTTTTAACGCTAGATGTGGCGCCCGAACAGGGACTTGACTAAAAAACTAATTTGTTCTTTTTATTTTCATGCTACCATGTGGAGAAAATTGGAAGCCAAAACAAGTGATAAAAAAGGACGCATATGCAGAAAATCGCAGTAAGAATCGACAACAGCAATAAATAGCAGCGCGCAAGACAACTAATTTGAGTACGATTGTTCATTACGTTTGCAGCTTTGCGTACCGAGCATTCAGTCGGCTCGTGACATTCATTCTCTACGCTTTTTTCCATTTCCCCAAGCAATTTAATTTCCAAATTTCTGTTTCCTTTTGCTATTAGATCCGCTTCTATCGCATCATTTCGCTTACAATAGTTAGAAGTGGTTAGCAAGAATTTCCATTGTTGTGCATTTTACTGAATCACAATGGCCGCTATCTGTGCCAGTTTCAGTGCTCTATAAGTGTTTTTTATTTATTTTATCACTCCCGTTGCCATATTGGCATTTTCGTGTGTCAGAGTTTCAATTGTTTATAACGCGCAAGCAATATCTTAGAAATCAGGACGCGAAATCCTTGGCGCATCTGACAAGTCAAAATCATAATTTAAAAAAAAAAATTATCTTTTCTGTCTCGTGCAGTGTAACTACTTTAAATTTACGATGGCTGATGAGCAACCAAGGCAACTTAGACCGCGCGCGCGTCTAAGCAAACCTGAATCTCGTAGTGAGGGAACAACAGACGATGAAGCGACATGTGAGCTGTCGGCGTCACGGAACGCGTCGCAGTCACGTGATTGCTCGCTGTCAGATATACAAAAAATTGTTTGCTGATATGAAAACCAGTTTTGAAGCAAACATGGCACAGCTTACAAACAAGAGTGATAACATTGAAGCTCACACGGGTAATCTTGGAACGCAAATCAGTCAGTTAGCAAATCAAAGTGACAGCAGGTTCAACAGTTAAGAATCAAGGATAGAGGACACTCACCTGCGAATGAACAATATAAATTCTGTTATTACCGACATCCAAGCACAAATAAAAAATTCGAATGACACCATGGAGGAAGAAATTAAAGCCATTACCACTGCTTACGAAAGCGAACTAAACGCAAGCGTACACGCAAAAATTGATAGTGTTCTTTCGACGGTGGAATCCGCCGAGACCAATATTGGTAGCAAGTTCACAGATATGCAGGCCCAAACAGATGTATGTAAATCAACTGCGAGTGACTCTTTGAAACATTATAGTGATGTTTCAAAGAGAGTAAGCCAATTGACAGAAGGTGTCAACCACGTTGGCGAGCGAGTTGAAGACCTTGCTCAGCAAATATCCGATGTCAATATTGACAAAAAGATCGCAGATGTCAACACCGGTATAAGCAACACACTTAATAGGGAATTTGAAGAGTGGATGCAATCCAAAGAACAGTACATTGTCAGCAAGGTACACGCTGAACTAAAGGGTACGGTTAAATCTGCTACAGCAGAAATCTTAACCGCTCCCGGTACTTCTGGTCACACTTAAACCAGTGATTTAGGTGAAATCAGACGAGCATTTAGCCACTATCTTCCGGAATGGAAGGGTCAGCTAAGCAATGATTTAGATCAACTGAAACGACAAGTTACGGAATTGCAAGGTGACAATCAAAGTGAGTATTCGCTACTGCCAGAACACGATAATCGTCAATATCCCGAGTGTCAGGTACAATTCTCACCAACAGTAAATAATACGCGTGACGAAACTTCCACGTCACGTAGTCATGCCGACCAACTAACACTCGTTGAACTAATGCGAGACGAGAGTGTGCTAAAACACAGAGTTCTTCAGCCTTTTATACCTGAAAAACGAAATATACATCCCATGGTATTTCTGACATCATTCACAGGTGCTTTTCCAGAATCATGGAACGACAGGCAGCGGATACAGTTCATCTTAGGCTATATACACGGTGAAGGATCAATTTGGGGTACAGAAATAATAGACAAATGTCACACCTATGCAGATTTTGAAAAGCATTTTTTGAATAAATTCTGGAGTTTTGGTATACAACAAGGACTCCGAAAGGAGGTTTACAACGCCGAACCTTTCAACACCAAAGGAGGAGGTTTGAGACGTTATTTTGAAAAATATCTACGTAAAATTCAGTATTGGGACACGCCCATTTTAACCAAAGATGTAATCATGATCTTAAAGTCAAAAATTCATGTGTCAATAATAGAAAAACTAGTTAATGTGAGTGAAGAAGACATAGAAGCCTTTCTTTCTGTTCTTGACAATTTGGATATGATCTATGAGGATGTGCGTGCGAGCGCGCGGAATAATAACAAATTGCGTCAATGGAATGTCGTACCAACATAATACGGGACAACCAAACGCTCAGCCTTACGGAAATCATAACAGTTTCAACCGCCGTAATGGAAAACAATATAACAAATATCCACACCAGAATAGATACAATCCGATTTATCAAAACACACAGCAACAATACGGTAATTCACCGATAAATCACAACGGTAATTACCAGTACCAGAACAACAGGACGAATAATGGAAATCGTCACAAGGGAAAGAAATGGAACAATTATAACAGACCATAACAGCACAGTCAGCCGAGTCACTTCACTCCCTCTCACCAAATGAATTTTGCACAATCAAAAAATGCGACATTTTCTCACCAACCCAACCAACAGTTCAGGAACAATAGTCAGCCCGCACCTCGTGGCCGTGCGGTAGCGTTCTCGCTTCCCACGCCCGGGTTCCCGGGTTCGATTCCCGGCGGGGTCAGGGATTTTCTCTGCCTCGTGATGGCTGGGTGTTGTGTGTTGCCCTTAGGTTAGTTAGGTTTAAGTAGTTCTAAGTTCTGGGGGACTGATGACTTAAGATGTTAAGTCCCATAGTGCTTAGAGCCATTTGAACCATTTTTGAACAATAGTCAGGACAATTCGTCGCATGCTTTTCCTGACACCGCCGGTCATAATAGCCAAGGAAATCCGACCATTTCTACACACAGGCTAACCAAGCACCAAACACTATGTCAAATAACACGCAATCAAGAGATGCACAAGTCGCATGGGATACGAATGCAAAGTTTCGACCTGGTGTGTCGCAAAATCCAAGTCAAGTAAAAATAACTGTCATTTCAGCTCCACCCCAGTCGGAAAACCATTAGCAGCTTCTTTAGGCCTCCACGGGGAATCTGCGGAACCAATGAGCTCTCATATCTTTAACCACTCATGCCAACCTAAGAAAAAAGGCGCATGGCAAACACATTAGCAAAGTTTTACCGTATCGTATAAATGAACGAGTGCTATTAAAGACCCACTTCAAATCATCTTTGATTCATCATAAGAATCGCAAGTGGCAGCACTTGTATGAAGGACCATATATTATATTAAGAAAGCCGCACATTGGTTACTATCTATTAGCTGCCCCTGTATCTGTACGAATAAAAGGGTTGTTGCATCACGCAGACTTGAAGAAATACCGAGTCAACCATTGAAAATATCTGTTAAGTTAAGCTGCTAAAATAAAATATACACACACTATAAGTTGTCATACTATGTGTGAAGTACCAACGTATGTAAGAGTAACGCACAGGACTAACACCCTGTCGACCTGCCACAACACGATAAGTAATTTATGTGAGCACCTAAAGTAAAACACATTTATTGTAGGAGAGCAAGATTTGCCTTAGATGTAAGTTAGTTTTAAGTTAATTGAGCCATGAACGACCACAGCCGAAAGGGCTGACAAATAAATATTATAGTAGGGAAGTGGTAAGTGCCACCTGCTATCACTAGTTTTAAGTATAGCAAAGCTCTCTCCTGTTGAATGAAATAAATTAAAATGATCATTCAGACCAGAATGATTGCTCGTAGGTATAAAAAAAAAATATTTATTAAGGTCGCTTACTCTAATAAGGTAAATGTTATGTTATGCATAACGAGTGTATGACAACAAATTTTATGAGACCACCTATGAAACGCAGCAGGCAAAAAGCAGCAGCTTAGCATATAAGAATCAAGTAAGTCAATAACGATCCAGGTACCAGGAAAGAAGTGCGCAACTCAATTATTTTATTATAATACGGAGAAAACCGTATACGCTCATAACAATTTTACGGCACGGTGCAGCTGAAATACTTACAAAGATCATTTATAAATAAACTAATTTAGTACTAGAAATATCTATTTCAGGTCCTCGAGATACGACGATTTTTCTTTTAGAAAACCAATTTTACGATACATGGAACAGAAGATAGTTAACAGACAGTTCACTGCCAATGCATGGTTTAAGTAATTTTAGATATGCATAGAAAATTGTATAGAGAGCTGGATCAGACGACACTGAAACAACTGTATCGATTTAATTATACTATTTGTTATGAAAAACTAAGGTGATAATAATTTATGTTAAGCTCGTCGTATCATACGTCATTAACACTGTGTCTTCAAATCTCTACACTCCATTAAAGTCTTTTGTGTTTTCCTCTAACCAGTCTCCTTACCATCCTACCTTATCCAGTAGAGTAGTGAATTTTACGAGCTGGTAGCATGATTGATACATACAGGCTATACGAATGGATAGTCGTGACACATTGGTTGTCGACGGGCTACGCTTATTCTCCGCAAATTGCGAGTTCAATTAAGATTTGTTATGTGCAATTGCACGACAGGGAACACCAAGCTTCCTAATTTCCCTAATGGTAGTTCGAACACGAACTGTTCATCACGTAAACGAAGCCACATTGGCTATGTCTTCAAACTAACGACGTAATAGAGAGAAAATAAAAGAGCTGAATTTGAGAAAAGAGTAACTATTGTAAAAAGAAAAGAATAACAAGATTTCGAA
The DNA here is from genome assembly GCF_021461395.2 of Schistocerca americana. Lineage (NCBI taxonomy): Eukaryota > Metazoa > Arthropoda > Insecta > Orthoptera > Acrididae > Schistocerca > Schistocerca americana. Next base: position 1,062,141,535 of record NC_060120.1, on the reverse strand, counting down.
CAAAGTGTAAACCTAAAGTGCCTTGGAAGCACAAACTACGAACAAGAGACACGCTTTTCGTCAGGCCTTGTAGTCACAGAGACTAAATATTTCTTTGTAAATGATTTTAGACATGATATGTATACTAAATGTTAACTGTTCTTTGTAGTAATAATGCAGTCAGTAATAAATGGACACGTATATGCTGCTGCGTGTGAACCGACTATAGACAAGTAATTAACGGACACGTATAAAAGTGGTGAGTGTGAACCTTAACATGACGACCAAATAAATGTGAACACGAATTAACAATAACGTGTGAACTGGAAAGGTGATAACTCCAAGGACACGTGTGAAATACCACGTGTGAAGTAATGTTATAAGTACTTGTACCACGAAACCACGATGTAGAAAGCCGAAGAGTGAAAGTGAATAAGTGTTGTACTTACCGCCGGCCGCGGTGGCCGTGCGGTTCTGGCGCTGCAGTCCGGAACCGCGAGGCTGCTACGGTCGCAGGTTCGAATCCTGCCTCGAGCATGGGTGTGTGTGATGTCCTTAGGTTAGTTAGGTTTAAGTAGTTCTAAGTTCTAGGGGACTTATGACCTAAGATGTTGAGTCCCATAGTGCTCAGAGCCATTTTTTTTGTTGTACTTACCACAAACGGTACTGTACGCCTTTCCACAAACACATTCTTCAAAACAGCTGCGGGAGTCGCCGCATCTGGCTGCTTCTGTAATCCAGAGTCGATGAAAAACTGTGTAAAAACTCATACCACGGCTAGTAAACACCAAACGCTCTGCTTCTCGCAGAATACTGCTGCTAGCGTTGTGGAACTGTCAAGTTATTATCACGTGATTGTGACCAACGGACGTAACACTGTGTACGCTGAGCGCTCAACAATCAATTTTTCTTTGCACAACGAGCGCGGATGCCAAATGTGTTTGAAATGCATTCAAAATAAAATATGATAAAGCAATGAATTAAGCACTCACGTGCCTTGTGAAATTATAAAGACACTAATCGGAAGAGTCTTAAGCTCGATTTTGACAATTGCTACCGAATTTACTGACGAAAACGTGTCGAACGAAATAAAACCAGAAAAATAGATAAATATGAGAACTAAGCATTCCTAAGAGAATGAGACCTGATGTACATAAACAATTGTTACCCTTACCTAATCCAATTTACTTTTAGACTAAGTTTTTAGTAAGTAAGCACATTCTAATACAGATTTTTTTTCTGTATTTTTCATGTAGAAAACATAAATGGAAGCACGGACATGTGCCAAGTGAAATAGAGACCGCCACCATACGGCTCAGCCGGCCGGTGTGGCCGTGCGGTTAAAGGCGCTTCAGTCCGGAACCGCGTTACCGCTACGGTCGCAGGTTCGATTCCTGCCTCGGGCATGGATGTGTGTGATGTCCTTAGGTTAGTTAGGTTTAATTAGTTCTAAGTTCTAGGCGACTGATGACCTCAGAAGTTAAGTCGCATAGTGCTCAGAGCCATATATATCCACCATACGGCTCAACATGTTGCAAAACCAGTCTTCCAGTTCCTGACTCACGACGTATTTCCAACGCAACATCACATCCCGACAACTACTCCAACTTCTACAGTGAAAGTGATGCCCTACTTTTCCTCCACTGTGAAAGTGTAATCAATTTCCCCACTCAAGTGCAGTGCTATCATTTATACCCGAAGTTCTACCACTCCCAGTGCAACTCATACCTACCCAAGTATAGTGAAACATTTTTTTTTTTTTTTTTTTTTGCAGGCCATGAAAGCCACAAATAAGTAAAGTGCTACGCATTTACTGCAAGAAATCTTCGACGAAACAACGACAAAAATATTCCTGTAATATGTCATTGTAAAACAAGAATGTCAATTATTTGTAACATATTTTTTCCACGAGTGCACACAGCACCCAGACTTCTTGCGAAGTCAAGTAATTTATTTCTTTGTTATTTTTTAATATTTATTATGCCATGTATAATGTATCTGTGTATGTGTATTTTTATCTTAATTTCATTATCTTTTACCGAGACATGAACATTTGTTATCCTTGTACATTACATTAGAAAGAGCACAGTTCAATTCTCACGTAGTTACCCTATGGACAAATTACTATCAATTTCAGTCGTACGAATATATTTACCTGATACTCTGTATGTTAACCACTTTGCCTGATGTAGTGCGTAAAATCTATTGTAAAGTATTTTTGCAAGTAATACTAACTTGTTTCACGAAAGCAATAATATCACGACTGCGCGTGAGTCGCGATGATCCTGACGGAGTCATCGCTCCTCACGCGGGAAGCAATGTGATATTATTGGATTTCAGACATTTTGCATATGAGAGAAGGACAGCCATCGAGCTGTAGTTTGTAATGATACTAAGCATGACAACGCGAGAGTAAAGAAACGAAATCTGTTTATAACGTGCGCCTATACCGAGACGCGCGACCAGCGTTTAAAAGGTACTTTTAAACACTACGACTCGCTTGGCGCAGATATTTAAAATCATTGCCGCAGCGCTTGATAGCAAGAAGCTGCGAAACAGAAGAAAGAACAATTTACCATTTGTTAGGAAAATTCTAGAGTTTTTATAGTTAGTTGTACTTCTGGTCTCCGATATGTTAACATGTACTTCATTACCTTTGATGTTCGGTCGCCGACTTGTTAAGACGTGTTGTGTAGCACCGCTGCAAGTTATATTTCATTTAGTGTGAAAAACCACGTTATCACCAAGAAAAAAAAACGCTTTTGTAAACCTTGTGACCATAAAAAATACTTACGCGCACGCCAGGACATTTAATTTTTACAAAATATTGCACATACAAAAGCAGCGATTGTTGGACTGCTTCATGTATGAGAAAAACGTAAAGATGTAAGTTTTGTATTCATTGTAAATTTGTTAATGTTTATAGTTTAACGCCTTTGTTCTTTGAGAATATATTGATGCTTCACTGTACAGAAAATCTATGCTTATTCTTTTCTTTAAATTAACCACAAATAATGTTTATGTTTAAATGAACTTTGTTACAGGTTCCCTCTTTATCGCCGTGTCTCGATTGTATTTAGGAGACCATTAATGTGTTCAATTTCCGATTTCTTTTTTATTATTCAAATATGTCCCTTAGGCTGCGTTCACACTGCCGGCCGGGCCGAGCCGAGCCTGGCCGGGCCGCCGCCCGCTATAATATCAAGCACATGGTTTTGAATTGCGGTGTTCACACTGGCGGCCGGGCCGCGCCGACACGGCGTGAGCCTCCCGGAGCCGAGCCGGCGACATCCCGAGTGTTTAATATTGCCGGCGCGAGCCGACCGCAGGCGCGAGCCTGTGGAGGAGCACTACAGCTTCTGCAGTACACGCATCACACGTCTCCCTTCTGCTTTCATCACAAGTATGACTGCACATGTCTTTTATTTTAAGATGTTACCTCACATTTCACAGTCAGTGAGGAAAAATTACGTTTATTATAATGATACATGCGAAATTACATTTATTTAATCTACCGTATTTACATGCATTTACAACAATAGCTTGCCAGCGATCGCGGCATTGCCGCCACTGAATAGTTCGCATTTACTTGCAAACAGAGACAGATACGAATGTCACTGAGGGACGGAACTGTGTCCCTACCAGATGACAATGCATTGTATAGTCATGCTGTGGCACGTTACTATAAGCTGTTGTCTGTGGCATCTTTTTGCGATGTTCTTACTTTAATGAATGGAGAATAACATATATATGACATTAACTTGTGTCCATCAATTTGGTATCAGAAATTCGGCTAGTATGACAGTAATGATGCAGTTTCCAGATTACGGAACGAAGTAACCAAGGAGTGTGTTTCAGATAGTACACACAAATATTAATTATTTTCCTTCATAATTTTATTTGTTTTATTTACAATGAAATGAGATACCCAAAAATACAGTAAATAGCTAAGTACTTTCAATTCCAGAATTTATTTTTGAAAGCTTTTCTAATTATTTTAAGTTGCATTTTTAACGAAATATTCAACAAAAGTGTTCCGGACAGTTTTCGAACGTAATGTGGAATTTCTGTTGAATGTGGCACCAGCTGTCTGCATATCAGCATTGTTATAAAACTTTTCAGCTTCAACATTGCATCCTTCTCTGTCAATGACAATATTATGAAGCAGACAAATGCACTTGACTATGTGATCAGCTACGTAGATGGATGTTTTAGTTTTCTTCCTCAGTAGTTTCCATTTATTGGTCATTATACCAAATGCACATTCAACGAATTTTCTTGCTCTGGACTGCATATCATTGTATAGGATCTTCTCGTTGTCCAAATTTCTGCGAGGAAAAGGTCTCATCAACTTCTCTAATAAGGGGTATGCTTCATCTCCCAAAATGACGTACGGTAGTTCCTGACACATTCCTTTAAGTTAAGCTCCCCATTTGTAAGTTTCTTATATAACATACTTTCTTTAAACACGCCTGCATCAGACTTTTTACCGTAGGCACCAACATCTACAGCTATAAATTTGTAATTTGCATCAGCAACTGCTTGGAGTACAATCGAATAATACCGTTTGTAATTGTAAAACATGCTGCCAGAAAGTTTAGGACATTGGACACGTATGTGCTTCCCGTCTATACATCCAACACAGTTTGGAAATCCCTGTCTCGTATACAGTTCACTGGCAATTTCTTTAAATCGAGAAACAGTTGGCGTTGGTAAATGAATGGGAGCAAGTGCCTCCTATATGGCCAAACAAACGTCTTTCACCACCACTGATACGGTGGACACTCCTAATCGGAATGACGATGCTAGTGCATGAAAGGAGATGTCAGTGGACAGATACCTGAGAAAAAAAATCGTAAAATGTGGTGTTGTGCGAAGTTTTTACAGTTTTGTTTGCACAGTAGATATTTACTTAGTCCATGTCATTTCACTGTTATACAACAATAAATAATTAAAGAGACATTTTCTTGCACCCTTCTATATTCTTTCAATTAAAATAATGCAATCGAAATGCAAAGACCTGAGAAACAGTTACAGAGAATAATTTTCGTAACTTGGCAAAATAAGGTCATGTGATCCAGGGGATAGTATATTAAAATGTAATTCCACTCAGGCTTTGTCCTGTCATATGATTTTCCTAAGTTCCAAGAGCTATCCACAGTTCCTTATCAGTGGAAATAGAACCACTGAGTCAAAGGGCATTATCTCAAAACTCTTCGCCTATCAATCTGTCTATCTTACAAGGTAATGAAAAGAATTTTGTGAGGTTGTGGTGTCACCGCCAGACACCACACTTGCTAGGTGGTAGCTTTAAATCGGCCGCGGTCCATTAGTACATGTCGGACCCGCGTGTCGCCACTGTCAATAACCGCAGACCGAGCGCCACCATACGGCAGGTCTCGAGAGACTTACTAGCACTCGCCCTAGTTGTACGGACGACTTAGCTAGCGATGCAACACTGACGAAGCCTCGTTTATTTGCAGAGAAGATAGTTAGAATAGCCTTCAGCTAAGTCAATGGCTACGACCTAGCAAGGCGCCATAGCAATTGATAGTTATCGTATGAAGTATGTCTCATCAAGAACGATGTATACAAATGATGGATTAAAGTTAAGTATTCCAGAAGCTACTTGCATTTCTTTATAGCATTCATTACGTATCCTGTTTCAGACATCAAGCCAGCCTGCTTGAGTTTAAGTGCGTGCCTTTCGGTTACCCGTCACTGTGGACTGGCTGTCTTGTCAGTCCACAACATTTTTGGCGACGGGGCTTAAAAGGGGATTTCGCGTTCGTATTGCTCTAATTTATTTGTGTCATGGCTTCGCCACAATCTCCAGATGTACTGTCCGAATTTTATCGCTTGCAGAATCAGCAGACGCAGGCGTTTTTGGATGCCCTTGGACAGCTCGTCCAGGGTCAACGTGCAATGCAACGCGATGCGGCGCCACCGCTTCACGGCTACCGCAGCCACAACATGCTGTTGCACCCCCGTTTCGGCACTACGATGCGGAGGTGGAAACCTGGACGGGGTGGTCACGCCAGTTTGGATTTCGTCTCGCCGCCTACAGAATTCAAGGTAACGAGCGGCAGCCTCATTTATTGGCGTGTGTAGGGGTGCAAACGTACCGTGTGATAGTGAAATTATTTTCCCGACGCGACGTAGCAACCCTGTCCTACGAAGATATTTTGTCTGCTTTAGATGCCTATTTCAAAGAAACAGTCAATGTCGTTGCAAAAAGGTATACGTTCTTTCGTACAAAACGTACGGCCAGTCAAACTAATCGGGAGTGGGTTGCAAATTTGCAAGGCCTTACAAGGGATTGTGCTTTTGAGTGTGAATGTGGACTTCCTTATTCAGATACAATGGTACGTGATGCAATTGCACAGAACGTTTCTGATGTTCGTATACGGGAGCAAATTTTGAAACTCGTCAATCCCTCCCTTCAACAAGTGATAGACATATTGGATAGGCAAGACACACTTGACTTTGCTCAGGAATCATTTGCAACCTCGCCAGCTGTGTGTCACATTAACTAGCCCGCTGGGCGAGCTGCACGGAACTGTAAACAGCCCTCGCGCACGTCCGCGCAGCCACGTGTCCCGCGCAAGCATGCAAATGCAGTACTAAAGTCATGCCTGCGGTGTGCTACTAGACATTCGCGTGAGAATTGCCCGTCACGCCAAGCTATTTGCTTTTTCTGTAATAGGAAAGGACATGTTCAGAGTGTTTGCCAGAGAAAGCTCAGATCGGACACTAAAAACAACGATTCCAGCCCCTTTGCTTCGCGCCGGAATCGAACCAAGACTGCTCAGGCTCGTGAACCTTCGCCCATGGACATTCATGTAGTTCATTCCACTCCGCCCAGTGCCACTCTCTCTAACAGTGACTGTGTTCGTCCCACAAAAAGTATGCGTCGACATCGACGGAAATCACGCCAAGTCGCGAGTGAGGCTGTACCCGTGTCTGTTCACGTTGCACGAGACAGTCGTTCTTGTCCTCAGCAGGACAATAAACTTTTTGTAGACTTGGACATTAATGGCAACGTGATCCCATTCCAGCTCGATACCGGAGCTGCGGTTTCTCTGATCAATAACGACACATACAAACGACTGGGCACAACTCCCTTGCGTGCCGCCAATGTTACGCTAACTACATATTCAGGTCACAAGATCCCTGTCTTAGGACAGTGCAGCCTTCTTGCAACATATAAGGGACAAACAAAACTTGTGTCATTTTACGTTCTTCGTTCTTCTTCTGCAGTGAACTTGTTTGGTTTAGATTTATTTCAGTTGTTTAAGGGGATACGGAATCACCTATCCCCGCAATGTTAATATATGCCTACTATAGCGAACATTTTCTCACAAACTACTGGAGACAGAGAGGTAAAAATTTTACTGTATGTGCATTCATATGTTACAACAATACTGAAACAACAGTTTATTGTCAAAGTATTTTCTTACAGAGATATTGTACATTTATTTTTAAGTAAATTTTTTCCATCGCTTTTTACTAGACTATCACCCCTAAGTCTTTTGTAAATCAAGTAATTAAAAAATCGTTGTTTCAGTATGTAATAGGGACCTATGTCACTACGTCATAAAAATTTCAGACTTCTAGGTTGACCAGTACCTGAGATAATGTTCCTAGATGAAGTAAAAAGTAAACTTACGGGAAACGGAGAAAGAAGATTAAAACATTCCTGATCCGTAGCTAATACCCCCTTCACAGTCTTCATAATCATCTTCAAGTCTTCTTTTGGCACCCCTCTGCACCTGTCTTGCTTTTTTCACTAATGTCTTGATTATATTATCAGCATGCCTTAGTCTGTGCTGATCTAAAAAGAACATAGCACGTACCGTACGGGAACCAGCACACATACCCAACTTTTGAAGGACCTGGCATTTAGTTATATTTCCAAGATTGAAGGTTGCCACAGCATCATACACACCAAAATGTAGTGTATTAATTCCGACAAACACTGTTTTTGGGAGACGATGCCATATCACACTATTCAAGCACTCGTTGGGGTTCTGCGTTTTTCCGTGAAGACATTTCATCAGAAGACTTCTGTCAGCCAGATCTCTGAAAATGGGCTTTATTTCTGCCATGATGGCTGATGGTAGACTGTGGTGGTGAATGTATTTCTCTCCTGTTGTTAGTCCCCTATTGTATTTACACCAGCTGTTTTCACCTTTGGGGCACAAACCATGTTGTGGATGCTCATCCGTGGATGCGGTGTGGAAATATAAAGCCCATATAGCTCTCCTCATTTCTTCAAGATTGCCTGTATTTTGCCTGATTGCAAGGCCATAGCAGTTCTGAATGTGGTCTATTATGGAATCAGTCAATCTTCCTCTGCCATCCAAGGTTTTCCCATCATCTAGTTTTTTCCCTTTCATAACTGATTTTAACCTTCTCAGCCTGGCACCCATTCTCTTCTGCACATGTCCTATACATTCAAGTTTGCTTATATTTACACTGTTCCCATATGGTTTGCTTTCCAAAACTTCTTTGAATGCTTTAGAGTCACCATCTCCCAGATATTTGACATGGCGAACATTATACCACTGTGAAGAGCGATGAAAAATTTTCTTCACCCCAGCAACCTCCATGCCACCACTACTACCATAATAATTAGCAATACAGTCATCACTGTGTTCATTTTTCAGCCTGCCTGTGCACCTACAGTATTTAGACATTATTGCAACATCAATAACCTTGCCAGTATCAACACTAGTTGCTGTTACAACACCATTGTTGGACGTGTGGCCCCTTTTCTGCCACGTGCCATCAAACACCACTGTGAGGTCACGACTGCCATCATTTTCTTCCACTGCTTCTTCCACAGCAACCTGCATTGACTTCTGTGCTACATCTTCAACTGCAGATCCTAGTACATAATTGTAAGCTTCAAACTTTGAAGGTGCACTTGGAAGATTTAGAACACCACATAGCATATCACCAGCTGCTTTGCCCTTACCAATTGCTCGCAATCCATAAACTAACCTAATATTTACACTATAAAGTTCAGTTTTCTTGTATCCATTATTTACAGTTACTGAAACCGAACTTGGAAACTTACAGCTGTATTTACAAACACTGCATATTAAATTAAACTGGGCAGCCAGGCCAACATGGGATTCTACTTTCAGAGAAACGTTTCCATGACATTTTTTGCAGCACAAACTGTTTTCAAGAGCTTCACACAATATATTCGTATCAATGAGTTCAAAAACTTCATTCCCTCTATCAAGTAAATTATATTTCTCTTCCAAATCTCTTAGTTTTTTATGAGAAGCACTGTTTTCATTTGGTGTAAGTTCGTTCGGCAAATCAGTAATAAGTGGATTCACATTTTCCAACAGTGATGATGATGAACTGCTTTGCTTTGCTAATGAATCATTATTTCTTTTCTTTTGCCAGTTCACACGCTTTTTAAATACTTTTGCTTTAGCTCTAGGCATTTTCACTGCGAAAAATGAAGCACTAAATACGAAATAACTCAACAACAACTACTTTCTTATATCACACTGTTTACAAAACAGTCCCGCCACAAAGTCAAAGAGTAACTTGAGGAAACCAGAGAGAAACATTTTCGGGCAACTAGTGTATAAATAGTCGCTGGAAACCGGGATATTTGAATTCATGTCACTTTAAAGGTACTGCCAAAAAGTTCATGGTCAGCCACGAGAGACGTGTATAACTAAAGCGCAATACCCGATCTCACAAATATATAAAAATAAAATAGTTATAATTGTAGTAGAGCTATGTATGATACGTCATTTTAAAGAGGAAACATGGCAGAATATAATACGCCAATAAAAAAAAATTCGATTTTTTAACCCAAAATCCGATTCCGTATCCCCTTAACTTGTCTATCGTAAATCAGGTCCTATCAGTGACTCAGACTGTGCCTTCCGCTAGTGTTTCTCGTCTATGTGAAGAATTTGCAGACATTTTTGCACCGGGCCTTGGTTGCGCTAAGAACCATAAAGCACATTTGGAACTGTAAGTAAACGCGCAACCGAAATTTTTCGGAGCGCGCAATGTTCCCCATGCATTGCATGATGGGGTTGCAAGAACATTACACGATTTAGAATCACAAGGTGTGATTGAACGTGTGCAGGCTTCTCTCTGGGCATCACCCTTAGTGATTTTGCCAAAACCTTCTGGAAAACTGAGTCTTTCTGTGGACTTTAAGGCAACAATGAATCCCCAACTAGTGATTGCAACTTTTCCTTTAACCCGCCCGGAAGATCTTTTTGACAAACTGTGCCCGGGTAAGTATTTTTCTAAGTTGGACCTCGCAGATGCGTACTTGCAAATACCGGTGGACGACGAATCCCAGCGCGTTTTGGTGGTTAACACGCATCTTGGGTTGTATCGCTTCAAAAGACTGCCATTCGGGTGTGCATCCGCCCCTGCATTGTTTCAGCAGTATCTACAAACTGTTTGTGCGTCGGTCCCTACTGCAGCAAACTATCTGGACGATATTGTGATCTCCGGAAAGACAGAAGCCGAACATTTAGCCAACCTCCGCACATTATTTCAGGTCTTGCGACAAAATGGTCTTCGCTTGCGGAAGGACAAATGTGTGTTTTTTGGTCGTGACTTACCATATTTGGGACATGTAATCAATGCCCAAGGCATACATCCGAGTCCAGAGCACCTCCGTGCCATACAAGACTTGCCTTCGCCGCAGAATTTGAAGCAGCTACAGAGTGTGCTGGGAAAAATTAATTACTACACTCGGTATATCCCGCATGCCTCTTCCATTTCAGCTCCGCTTCATCGCTTACGCCGCAAAGGTGTTCCGTTCGTCTGGACGATGGAATGCGAACGCGCCTTTCGCCAGTTGAAATCGGCGTTGCTTTCCAATACTTTCCTTACGTCATTCAATCCCCAGAAACCCCTTTTGTTGATGGTAGATGCATCGGATTTCGCGATCGGTGCTGTGCTTGCGCACAAAGATGGCTCGCATGATCACCCTATTGCCTTTGCGTCCAAATTGCTGTCGTCTGCGCAAAGAAATTGTTCACAGATCGAGAAAGAAGCTTTGGCTCTCGTGGTTGGTGTTACAAAGTTTCATGGTTTCTTGTATGGTCGTCACTTTACCATCATCACAGACCACAAACCTTTGATCGCTTTTTCATCTGAACAAGCCTGTACCTCCACGTACAGCGCAGAAATTCATTCGCTGGTCTATTTTCCTCTCGCAGTACCGCTACGATATCTTGTATCGGTCCACTGCTAGGCACGGAAACGCAGATGCGTTCTCCCGTTTGCCTGTTGCTGAGGATAAAGCATTCGATTCCTCCGAACTTGCTTGCATGTTCATTGATTCGGAAACCGATGACGTGGTCGAATCGTTTCCGATTGATTTTCGTCGTGTAGCTACAGCCACAGCTGCTGACCCTGTCTTTGCTACCGTTTTGCGTTTTGTTGCTACGCAATGGCCCTTGTCAAAGTCACGGATCGAGGATCCGTTGGTTCGCCGATTTTTTGCTCACAAGGAGAGACCTTTTGTTCGACGTGGTGTTTTTTTGTTGCGTTCTGATAATGATCAGTCCAGAGTCGTGGTCCCACGTTCGTTACAGTCCTCTGTCTTAAAGCTTCTTCACCAAGGACATTGGGGCATAGTGCGAACGAAACAACTTGCTCGTCAGCACTGTACTCGGTTCGGAATCGATGCTGCGATTACGCATATGTGTTCTGCTTGCATGGCGTGTGCCACACAACAGTCCGCACCTCCGCGGAAATTCTTTGCATGGCCGAAAGCCACGTCCCCTTGGCAACGCTTGCACATAGATTTTGCTGGTCCATTCTGGAATGCTCGATGGTTGGTTGTGGTCGATTCTTTCAGTAATTTCCCTTTTGTTGTCCGGATGTCTGCCACGACGTCATCTGCCACCATCCAAGCGTTATCTGCTATCTTTTGCATTGAAGGTCTTCCACAGACTATTGTTTCCGACAATGGCCCACAATTCATGTCCGCAGAATTTCAGTCATTCTGCAAGACCAATGGTATTCAACATCTGACGTCCGCGCCGTTTCGCCTCAGTCAAACGGTGCCGCTGAATGATTGGTCCGGACTTTCAAGTCACAGATGTTGAAGTTGAAAGAGTCGCATTCTCGGGAGGACGCGTTGTTGCTCTTTTTGTCTTCGTATCGCTCTCAGCCCCGAGATGGTCGCTCGCCAGCTGAGTTGCTCCACGGTAGTCCTCATCGAACTTTGATGTCTTTGCTGCATCCGCCGCATCAGGTTCCTGTGCAGCGGCAGACTCCTCCTTTTGCTCCAGGCGACGTTGTATTCTATCGCAACTATCGCGGTTCACGGCGTTGGCTCGCAGGGCGCATTCTTCGCTGCCTCGGCCGCGCGATGTATTTGGTTTTGGGGGCCTCTGGTGAGGTGCGTCGGCATCTCAATCAGCTGCGCCTCTGTCGTCGCCTGGGTTCTGCCGTCCTGTCAGCGCCCTGGGGACCCACCTACTGGCTCGCCTCATCCCCAGGTGTTACCGATGCTGCCTTCCATTTTGCCCCATGGCGACACGTCACAGCCGCCGCCGCCGCCGCCTGTTCTCCCGCCGACGCCGCCCGCAGTGGACGCGTCGCTGCAGCCGCCAAGCGCCTCCCTGGGTCACGCGCCGTGACTAGCAGTCCTCCGCCATGGAACTCTTGCCCGGTCCGGACCACATGGCGTCTTCGCGCGCCAGGTACCCCGACGCAATGGAGGTCGACCCTTCGGCCCCTCCTGTCTCTTTACGGGCGCATACACCGCATGTTGACGTGCACCCTGGACTAGGTTTTCCGGCGTTTCCTAGATCCCCCCGGACCGAATGGCCAGGTGCGGGTGGCACAGCCTCGCCTGTTGTTAGGCTCCCCACCTCATCGCATACGCCAACATGGGGTCCTCCCCACTGTTGGCGGAAGCCTTATAACACGACCGTTCGCCGATTTGCGGGGGAGGAATGTGGTGTCACCGCCAGACACCACACTTGCTAGGTGGTAGCTTTAAATCGGCCGCGGTCCGTTAGTACATGTCGGACGCGCGTGTCGCCACTCTCAGTGATCGCAGACCGAGCGCCACCACACGGCAGGTCTCGAGAGACGTACTAGCACTCGCCCTAGTTGTACGGACGACTTAGCTAGCGATGCAACACTGACGAAGCCTCGTTTATTTGCAGAGCAGATAGTTAGAATAGCCTTCAGCAAAGTCAATGGCTACGACCTAGCAAGGCGCCATAGCAATTGATAGTTATGAAATATGTCTCATCAAGAACGATGTATACAAATGATGGATTAAAGTTAAGTATTCCAGAAGCTACGTACTTTTCTTTATAGCATTCACTACGTATCCTGTTTCAGACATCGCCTGTTGTTAGGCTCCTCACCTCATCGCATACGCCAACATGGGGTCCTCCCACGGCGGGCGGAAGCCTTATAACACGACCGTTCGCCGATTTGCGGGGGAGGAATGTGGTGTCACCGCCAGAGACCACACTTGCTAGGTGGTAGCTTTAAAACCTCCTAGTTCATCTGTACTTCAAAACTCGACGAGTTACTGCAGAGTCAAAACAATACCAATAAAAGAGTGAAGACATTGTTCTACAAGACAGCACAGACTAGCTAAAGGCGAGCAACTGTTGACTGCAGCTGCGTTTTCCAATGACTTGCTTGTCAGCTGTCGAAGGGTAGGGATTTTTTTTTTTAATTTATTTATTTGGCCTCCGGCAGTTAACAGCCATTTAGCCAAAGAGTGGGTTTGAGCTTAAGTGCGTGCCTTTCGGTTACCCGTCACTGTGGACTGGCTGTCTTGTCAGTCCACAACAGAGGTCATCAGTGGCTCCACATGATGAACCACCACCACTGCCAAGAGCTGCATCACGAAGAAAAAAGAAGAAAAAAGTTGGAAAATTCTGAAGGAGTATTTCTGCGATTCTCGTTGAAGGCACAGCAAGACATTATCCAAAATGACGAAGCTAATAACTTCCTAATGATTCTCAGGAGTCCCATAAACTCTCTTCCCCTCAGAGGTAGCGTTTGTGAAATTTAAAATACAAAAGCATGACTACAATTAATTGGGGTAGTGAATGCTGTACAAAGTTCTACTGCAAACCAAAAAGTGTGTACTAACGAATCTTACCTTATCGTTAAACACAATTTTTCTTCTGCTGTTATATTTCTGCGAAAATTTGTGTTCTGTTTCGAAATTTTGTCTTGAATGTTCTGCAGCACATACTGAAATGTATTATGATTCATTCTGTAATATGAATGAAAATTTTCAGGATACTTTTTAAGTTCTTCATGTAAAGAATAACACTCTCCTAAATGTCTGTCGCTATTTATGGGATGAATCCATAACCTCCTAGTTCATCTGTTTTTCAAAACTCGACGAGTTACTGCAGAGTCAAAACAATACCAATAAAAGAGTTAAGACATTGTTCTACAAGACAGCACAGACTAGCTAAAGGCGAGCAACTGTTGACTACAGCTGCGTTTTCCAATGACTTGCTTGTCAGCTGTCAAAGGGTAGGGATTTTTTTAAAATTTATTTATTTGGCCTCCGGCAGCTAACAGCCATTTAGCCAAAGAGTGGGGATTACCTTGACAGTGCAGCGCAGCCCGCCAAGGAAGAAAAAAACAATGAAGAACAATGAAACGCACATCTGTGTCGATCTACAGTACTTTCATTAACTCTCCATTATTTTTTCTGTCAAAGTAGACGACGAGACTACAGAATTGCGCTTCAGTTTCTGCAGTAAACGTATCACAAATCTCCAGTTTGTTTTTGTGATTAGTTTCACATCATATTTTATCAGACCTATGTCATTGTCACTTCTATCTAGACACTTTATCTAGACAATGAGACCATTAAAATAATACGAGGGACCGACACTAGGTCTGCGCTGATCACTAGTAATTAGTTTTTTTCTGTCCTGCATTATATTACTACACTAAACGAAGCTGTAACCTCGCGAACTTGCGGACGCGGCACTGACGCCACTGAATAGCTCGCATTACTTGTGACCAGAGACAGATATCAGTATCATTATCGTTTCAAAAACTTTTTGGTACTTTTAGCTACATTACATTCCCAACAATGTATCGCCTAAAACGGATCCAACATTAAGCTACCCGCTACACAACTTTTTCACTACAAGATTTGGAAATCAAGTGCATAACGTTGACAAATAGCATCATTTCACAATGACTGCTAAGAAATATGGAAAGATAAATGATTCGATAAGAAGCTAAGATGTTACGCTACCACGTGTACAAAAATCAGATTTTTTAGCCGCATACTTTCTTCAAAATCGGTTGGGAAGCGTTACGAAACTAAGAAATCACGCGAAACGAAAAGTAGACTTTTTCTTTTTTCACGACGTAAGTAACACTTTTAAGGAAAAAATAAGTTAATAAAACGATGTGGCGAGGTCTTATATACCGCTAAGAATTTTTAAAACATGAAAATCGGAGAAGTGGATTTTCCCCCATTTCGCCGTCCCGGCTCGGCGCGGCGCGCAGTTTGAATGCACTACACGTCGGCCTGAGCTGGCTAGGCACGAGCCGAGCCAGTACGCGTCAGCCCGGCCCGGCCCGGCCCGGCCGGCACTGTGAACGCAGCCTTAGGTAATTTCATTGAAGAGTCTGATTGCGTGAAAGCAATCCGGGTTAAGAGGTCATTTGAGAAACTATTTTCGCGCAATCAATCAGTACGTCTCCTGAACATAATCGAGAACCTACGCATCGGCGATCATTCATTAAATTTTCTTTCTTTCCAAGTCGACCAAAAAACGGCCAAGGAGAACTGCTGTGAGTATGCAATCTAGTGTTAAAGGTTGCGTTCTTTATCTTGTCGGCAAACATTGCCATAAATTATCATCATCAATGTTATATTTGGTTAAATGTGAAAAGCAAAAACCTTTTAACGCTAGATGTAGTCGGCTACCAAACATCAAAGGTAATGAAGTACATGTTAACATATCGGCGACCAGAAGTACAACTAACTATAAAGACTCTATAATTTTCCTAACAAATGATAAATTCCAAAATGAGATTTTCACTCTGCAGCGGAGTGTGCGCTGATATGAAACTTCCTGGCAGATTAAAACTTTGTGCCCGACCGAGACTCGAACTCGGGACCTTTGCCTTTCGCGGGCAAGTGCTCTACCAACTGAGCTACCGAAGCACGACTCACGCCCGGTACTCACAGCTTTACTTCTGCCAGTACCTCGTCTCCTACCTTCCAAACTTTACAGAAGCTCTCCTACGAACCGTGCAGAACTAGCACTCCTGAAAGAAAGGATATTGCGGAGACATAGCTTAGCCACAGCCTGGGGGATGTTTCCAGAATGAGATTTTCACTCTGCAGCGGAGTGTGCGCTGATATGAAACTTCCTGGCAGATTAAAACTGTGTGCCCGACCGAGACTCGAACTCGAACTCGAGTTCGAGTCTCGGTCGGGCACACAGTTTTAATCTGCCAGGAAGTTTCAAATGATAAATTGTTCGTTCTTCTGTTTCGCAGCTTCTTGCTATCAAGCGCCGCGGCAATGATTTTAAGTTTCTGCGCCTAGCGAGTCATAGTGTTTAAAAGTATCTTTAAAACGCTGGCCGCGCGCCTTGGTATAAGTGCACGTTATAAACAGGTTTCGTTTCTTTACTCTCGCGTTGTCATGCTTAGTATCATTACAAACTGCAGCTCGATGGCTGTCATTTTTTTCATATGCAAAATGTCAGAAATCCAATAATATCACAGCTCTCAGGCTACTGGTCTGACAGAATATGTTTCGTATGATGACTGTAGCCACGTTAGTGCCTTTTAGGGAAGTCAGCAAGGAGCCTGTAGTATCCTACCACCACCCAATTTCTGCGTCGCACTATCACATCGTCAATGAGATGGTGGGTTGCAGTAAATGAGAAGTGGTGCATCAGACTCAAGCTACTGGACTCCCAGAAGAGGATCCATGCGCTGACCATAGCCACCTTCATCTCTCTTAGAGAAATCAGCTTCCGGACAGTAGTATTCAATCGCGACGCAATTTCTCAAGCTACTCGACTCACTGGAGAGATTGCGAAGAGTAACTTTAGCTACGTTTGTGTCTTCTAGAGAAGTAGTTATGGAGACTATAGCAATCTATCGCGACGAAATTTCTGTGTCACATCGTCGATGAGAAGCGATGAAGGATTCAGTAGTAAGGCATTATTGCGTCAGACTCAAACCACTGGACTCCCAGGAGAGGTTCCATGCTCTGACCATAGCCACGTTAGTCTCTCTTGTAGAGGTCAGTATAGGGCCTGTATTACTCATTCGCGACGCAAACTCTGTGTCGCATTATCAATGTGATGATGCGACGGTTATAGTAAATTGGCAGGGATGAATCAGAATCAAGCTACTGCAATCACACGAGAGGTTCTGTACGGTGACCCTAGCCATGTTAGTTCGTTTTAGATAACTCGGCATGGAGCCTGGAGTCGTTTAAATTTTTGTGTCGCATTGATAATATGATTGGGCGACAGTTATAGTTAACAGACAGAGGTGCTTCGAAGTGAAGTTACTGGATTCCCAGGAGATTTTCCGTACAGTGACCGTAGTAACTTGACCTCTTTTAGATAAGGCGTGATGGTGCCTGTTGTATTCAATCGCGACGTAATTTCTGTGTCGCATCGACAATTATAATGCGCGAGAGAAACAATAATAAGGCATTGCTGCATCGGACTCCCACTATTGGACTCCCAGGAGAGTATCAATACGGTGACAGTTGTCACGACAGTCTCTTTTAGAGAAGTCGGCATGAAGCCTGTGGTATTCCGTCGCGACGTAGTATCTGCGTCGCATCGTCAATGAGTTTGTGCGGGGGTTACAGAAAAGGGGCAGTGCTCCATCAGACACAACCTCTGAGACTCCCAGGATAGGTTCTGTACGGTGACCGTAGACACATTTGTCTCGTTCAGAGAAGTTGGCATGGAGCCTATAGTATTAGGTCTCGATGCAATTTCTGTGTCACATCGTCAATAGGATGGTGCGAGTGTTACAGTAAATACGTAGTGGTGCATCGGACACAAGATACTGGACTCCTAGGAGATTTTCCGTATGGTGACCGTAGCCACGTTAGTCTCTTTTAGAGAAGTCGGCCCTAAGCCGTATTCAATAGCGATGTAGCTTCTCTGTCGCATCGTCAATGAGATGGTGCGAGGGTTACAGTAAATGGGCAGTGGTGATTCAGACGCAAAACACTGGACTCCCAGGACAGGTTCCATGTTGTGACCATAGCCACGTTAGTTTTTCTTAGAGAAGCAGGCATAGGGCGTTTAGTATTCAATCACGACTCAATTTCTGCGTTGCCATATCTCATTTCACATCCTGTTTTTACTGTACTACCACCTCGTTATGTTTATTTCAATTACTGGTGTCACTAAGTTGACGCCTTGCCTGCTTCTGAGCGACAGCAGCGGCGCTTATCGATAAAGACCTGGCGTATTATCTTTGTTGACTGGTATTGTTTCCCGGTTGTCGTGTGTTCAGAGTTAGTTCGGATCTGCCAGTGCAGTTCGGAAATGGCAGTTTTAGGACGTGGCAGAAGTTCAGTCAGGGCGTGGCTGCAGAGAGGTACGTCCGCCAATACGTATCACTTGTGTGCGGACGACTTTAGTTGCTCGTCCGTCGGTCATCTAGTTGGACGACGTGTATGTTGGCCGGCGACCGCTTATCGTTTGCCTGCGTGTGCCGACTCGTGATTCGTCCTTGTTATTGAACAGTCGCCGAGCGGTTCTAGGCGCTACATTCTGAAACCGCGCGGCCGCTGCGGTCGCAGGTTCGAATCCTGCCTCGGGCATGGATGTGTGTGATGTCCTTAGGTTAGTTAGGTTTAAGCAGTTCTAAATTCTGGGGGACTGATGACCTCAGAAGTTAAGTGCCATAGTGCTCAGAGCCATTTGAACAATTTTTTTGCACACTAGCTGCCTGTTGTCTCCGTGCTGATGTGTGGCAGTCGGTTGGTTGGTTTGGAGCAGCAAGGAAATCTCAGCGGTGTGTATATTGGCTGGGCCTGCTGGCGGTCTCTACTCAGCGTCGGAGTGTATCGCACTGTTCCCATTGCTGCGAGGTCCTTGGCTCACCGACCCTGGATACAGTTAAGTTTAAATTTAAATTACCAGCATGTCAAGACTGTTCGCATTGTGCCATTTGGTTCTCGTTGTTGGCTGTTGGGACATTCCCACAAGCAACAACGTGTGTGTTCGAGTTGTCGAAGGTTTATCCACCATCCGGTGGATCCTAACTCTATTTGGTTATTTGCTATTGAAGTGCACCAGCGGAATTTTCTGCCTTGTGGTTGTCAATGTTCTGGTTACCTGCCCTGGCCTTTGACGTAAATTTAGGCAGCGTCCTTTCCTCACTGTGTTGTAGCTGTTCAGCACGGTGTGTAGATCGAGAGCTAAATAAAAATAAAAACAAAAAAACAAAAAAAAGAAAAAGTATTTTCTTTGGAATCTGAATTTTGAGTTAATGGCTTTTAGCTGTTTAAAAAATAAAATTAAGTGGTTGTATGGTTAAGGCATAAGATAGTGTGGCGTATTCAGCCGATAACTAAGTTCAAGAATTTGTACTGCTGTATTTGGTGAAATAAATAAAGTTATATGTGTTCGAGTGTAACTGACAGCCGCTCATTTTGACCCCTTTCCACAATTCCAGCCACCTATCCTGTCCTGGGGATCTAGCGGGGCGTTTTACTGGTAGCAGAAAGTGATCAAGCTTGTGTTTGCAATTCTAATTGCTGTCAGTTTAAATTTTTCGTTTCTGTTTGCTGGTACCAGACAGTGTCTGAGGATCGGCCTGCTGAGAAAGGACCACCTTGGGCAGAAAGGCCCCAACTGATTGAGGGAAGTTTTCCGAAACTGGTAGCCCATTTGGGCGCTGCCGTTCTTCAGCCGCTTGACGTCACGTTGGCGGTGGTGAGTGAGACAGGAGCGGCAATTGAAATTTAGCTTGAATCTATCAGAGGCCATGAAGACACTATTGTGTTCTGCAAAGAATGCAACCTAGGTACAGTCAATTGGACACAGTGCGGGCACTGTTAGTGCATTAGTTTAAGACATATTCTTCTGTTGTTAAGGTTTTGGTAGCTCTTTGGGTGTCAACTTCGAATAGCTCCTTCAACTTCGTCATTTTGTGAGCCTTAGCTAGGTGCCTTCTTTAGTATAGGGATGCCAGGGAGAATATTGGCATGTTTCCTCTGCAGTGTTGAAGTCCTAACGGGTATCGCGCTATTTTCGTTGATGACTTAGCAATGGTTTTGAACCGCTCGTCCTGCGGGACTTATGTCGGTCCCTTTCTGGTGCAGGGATGTCGGGTAGCCAATGGGCATGTTCCCTCTGCGGGGGTGGGTCCGAGCGAGTGTTTCGCATGCGACTTTTCTCGGCCATTGTCTTGCTTTCATTAGGAGCTGCTAACCATTTCATTTCAGCGTGTGACCCTTTGGTTGGTGTTTGAGGAGGGGAGGATGAGCCGTGTGAGGGTCGTGTTCATGCCATATCTCACTTGAATCCTGTTTTTACTGTACTACCATCTTGTTATGTTAATTTCAATTACTGGTGTCACTAACTTGCCGTCTTGACTCTCTGTGAGCGGTAGCAGCGCCGCTTATTGATATAAGACCTGGCGTATTACCTTTGCTGACTGCTATTGATTTCTGGTTGGAGCTGCGCGGCCGCTACGGTCGCAGGTTCGAATCCTGCCTCGGGCATGGATGTGTGTGATGTCCTTAGGTTAGTTAGGTTTAAGTAGTTCTAAGTTCTAGGGGACTGATGACTTCAGAAGTTAAGTCCCATAGTGCTCAGAGCCATTTGAACCATTTGAACTTCCTGGTTGTCATGCGATCCCAGTGAGTTGGGAGGCGCTAGCAGTGCAGTTAGGACCTGACAGTGTTTGACTTAGGACGTGGCAGAAGTTCAGTATGGGCGCTGCTGCAGTGAGGTCCGGACAGCCATGACTCGCCCGACGTCCGCCAGTACACATCACTTGAGTGTCGGCCACCTTGGTTGGTCGTCGGTCGGTCGTCTTGTCGGACGACGTGTATGTTGGCCGGCGACCGTTTATGGGTTGCCTGCGTGTGCCGACTCGTGATTCGTCCTCGTTATTGCACAGCCGCTGCCTCCTGTCTCCGTGCTGATGTGTGGCAGTTGGTCGGTTGGTGTGGAACAGCGAGGAAATCTCTGCAGGGCGTATATTGCCCGGGCCCGCTGGCAGTCTGTACGCAGTGTCGGAGTGTGTGGGGCTGTTCCCATTGCTACGAGGTCCGTGGCTCACCGACCCTGGACAAGAAAGTTGAGTTTCGATTTAATTTACCAGCAAGTCAAGTCTGTTCACATTGTGACGTTTAGTTCTTGCTATTGGCTCTTGGGACATTCCCACAAGCAACAACGTGTGTGTTCAAATGGCTCTGAGCACTATGGGACTTAACATCTGTGGTCATCAGTCCCCTAGAACTTAGAACTACTTAAACCTAACTCACCTAAGGACATCACACACATCCATGCCCGAGGCAGGATTCGAACCTGCGACCGTAGAAGTCGCGCGGTTCCGAACTGTGCTCCTAGAACCGCTAGACCACCGCGGCCGGCGTGTGTGTTCGACTTGTCGATGGTTTAGCACGCAACAACGTGAGTGTTCGAGTTGGCGATGGTTTAGCACCGTCCAGTGGATCCAAAAAGTATTTGGTTACTTGCAATTGAAGTGCACAAGCCGAATGTTCGGAATGGCGGCCGTTAACGTTCCGGTTACCTGCCCTGCCCGTTGACATAGATTTAGGCACTATCCTTCCTCACCGTGTTGTCGCTGTTCAGCACGGTTAGTAGTTCAAGAGCTTAGTAAAAAAACAAAAAAAAAAATTCCCTTTGAGGTCTGAATTTTGAGTTAATTGCTTTTAGCTGTTTCTTTAATTAAAGCGTTCGTGCCATTAAGACCTAAGAAAGTGTGGCGTATGTAGCCGATAACTAAGTTCACGAATTTGTAAAGTAATGTTTGGTCAAATAAATATAGTTACAGGTGTTCGAGTGTAACGGACAGCCGCTCATTTTGGGCCCTTTCCACAATTCCAACTACATGCCCTGTCCTGTGGGCTTAGCACGGCGTTTCAATATTGTCAATGTGAGGGTACGATGGTTATAAACGGGCAGAGGCGTATCTGACTCAAGCTTTTAGATTCACAGGAGAGGCTGCGTACGGTGACCATAGACACATTAGCCTCTTTTAGGCATGGATCCAGTAGTATTCGATCACGACGCATTTTCTGTGTCGCATTATCAATGTCATGATGCGAGTGTTACAGTAAACGGGCAGTGTCTTTTTGAGAGAATGGCATGGAACGTGTAGTATGCAACCGCGACGCAGTATCTCTTTCGTATTATCAATTTGAAGGTACGACGGTTATAGTAAACGGGCAGTAGTCCATCGGTTGAAGCTACTGGCTTCACAGGAGAGATTCCATACGGAGACCGAAGCCACGTAGTGTCTTTTAGGCAACTCGGCTTGGAGAGTGCAGTGGAGTGCTGTTTTCATCTGTGGCGCATCGTCAATCAAAGAGTGCGACGGATACAGCAAACGGACGGTGGTGCATCGGACTAAAACTACTGAACTCCCAGGAGAGGTTCCGCATGGTGACCGTAGTCATGTTAGTCCCTTTCAGAGAAGTCGGCATGGAGCATGTAGTATTCAATCGCGATGCAATTTGTGTGTCTCATCGTCAGTGACATGCTTCGAGGGTTACAGTAAATGGGTGGTGATGCATCGGACTCAAGCTACTGTAGTGCCAGCAAAGGTTACGTACTGTGACCGTGGCCATGTTAGTCCCTTTTAGAAACTCGGCATGAGGCACGTAATATTCAATCGCGACGCAACTACTGTGTCGTATAGTTAATGAGAGTGTTCGAGGGTTACAGTAAAGAGGCGTGCTGCATCACACATAACCTACTGGACTCCCAGGAGAGTTTCCGTGTACTGACCGTAGCCAAGTGACTCTCTTTTAGAGTTGTCGGCTTGGACCCCGTAGTTTTCATTCCTGACGCAATTTTTGTCCCACATTAGAAATGTGAGGATGGGACGGTTATAGCAAATGGGCTGTGCTGCATCGGACATAAACTACAGGACTCACAGGATAAGTTCCAAATGGTGACTGTAGCCCAGTTAGTCTCTTTTAGAGAAGGCGGCATCGTGCCTGTAGTGATCAATCGCGACACAATTTCTGTGTTCAGTCATCAATTAGAGAGTGCGACAGTTATAGTAAATGGGCAGTGGTGCATCGGACTCAAGTTACTGGAATCCTAGGCGTTGTTCCATACGGTGACCATACCCATGTTAGTCTCTTTTAGAGTAATCAGAATGGAGCGTGTAGTATTTAGTGGCGACGCACCTGCGTTGATGCATCGACAACGAGATAATTCGAGGGTTATAGTAAACGGGCAATGGTGCATCAGACACAAGACACTGGACTATCAGGAGACGCTCCTTGCTCTCACCATAGCCACGTTAGTCTCTGGTAAAGAAGTCGGCATTCGGCCTGTAGTATACAATCGCGACACTATTTCTGTGTGAGGTTACGACGGTTATAGTAAACGAGCAATGGTGCATCGGACTCAAGCTATAGTACTCAGAGATGAGGTTCCGTACGGTGACCGTAGCCACGTCAATCTCTTCTAGGGAAGTCGTCATGGTGCCTGTAGTATTTAATCGTGACGCAAGTTTTGTGTCACATCGTCAATTAGCAGTTGCGGCAGTTATAGGAAACTGACAATGCTGCACAGGACATAAGTCACTGGACTCCAAGGAGAAGTTCCATGCGCTGACCATAGCCACGATAGTCTCTCTTAGAGAAGTAAGCATAGGGAGTGTTTGTTCAATCGCGACGCTATTTCTGTGTCGCATTGTCAATGTGATGGTGCGGCGGTAATAGTAAACTGGCAGTGATGAATCAGACTTAAGCTACTGGACTCCCAAGAAAGGTTCATTACGGTGACCGTAGCCACGTTAGTCTCTTTTAGAGGTGTGGGCATGGAGCCTGTAGAATTCAATCGCTACCTCGCCGGAGAGGTTCCGTACAATGAAATTAGCGATGTTAGTCTCTTATAGAAATGTCGGCCTAGGGCCCGTAGTATTCAATCACGACGAAATTTCTGTGTCTCTTTGTTAATTTGAGGATGTGAGGGTTATATTAAATGGGTAGTGGTGCATCGGGCTCCAGGATCTAGACTCCCAGGAAACTTTTCGTATAGTGAGCGTAGCAACGTTTGTCTCTTTTCGAGAAGTCGGTATTGAACCTGTAGTATTCAATCGCGACACAGTTTCTGTGTCGCAATATCAATGTGAAGGGTTCCAGTAAACGGGCACTGGTGCATCGGACTGAAGCTACTGGTCTCCCAGGGGAGGTTCCGTACAGTATTAGAGGGTGCGAGGATTAATGTAAACATGCAGTCGTGCATCAGACTCAAGCTACTGAACTCACAAGAGAGGTTCCGTACCGTGAGCGGAGCAACTTTAGTCTCTTTTAGAGAAGTCAGCATGGATCCTGTGGTATTCAATCACTACGTAATATCTGTGTCACATCGTCATTGTTGGGTTGCGACGGTTGTAGTGAATGGGCAGCAGTGCATCGGACTCAAGCTACTGGACACCCAGAGGAAATTTGGTACAGTGACCTTGGCCACGTTAGTCTATTTTAGAGAAATCTGCACGGTAATCTCCTTTAGAGATGTTAGCATTGAGGCTGCAGGGTTCATCGCGACTCAATTCCTACTTGGAATCGTCAATAAGAGGTTGCGACAGTTTTAGTAAACGGGCAGTTGTTGAAACACGTATGTTGTGTGGCGGCGATGGCGAGCCATTGCAGAGTCTCTGACCAGAGAGCTATTTGTCGTTCCTAGTCTGCGCTTGACCGCGCGAGAGTTCAGTTCTGTGGCAGTCGAGTTACGAGACAGTTCAGTTGCGGGTTAGCAGTTGTGTGTGAGCAGTCGGCGGGCGTCGACATGGCATTCTGGTCAAGATTCAGGACGAGGTATATTATTTTTAAATAAGGTGATGAAGCAGCATTGCGCTCAGCTAATGATGTAAATTAACTGTAACTAATTTGTCCAAGAATCGCCCCAATAATAATTTTGTTTTCAAAGCAATTTTTTAACAAAGAATCCTTTAATGAAAGAAATATTTTCCTTGCTATTCCTTAAAGAAAAGTTTCCCTTAAATTCAAAATTTTTGCAATGAATTTCCTCCCAGCTATGGCGAAAAATAAGAGCAGATGCAGTTTTACTAAGGTAAGCATTACAGTTTAATTAGTGAACAGGGCCTAAGATCGACATTTCGGTCTATTTGTGTTTTCATTGTCACTGAGATTTTAGTATCACTGAATTGACTTTCATTTTTTGTGAGGAACTTATACTTGGGTCAGATAGCTAGTTTTCATTTAATTGTCATTGTCATACTTTATTTTGCTGTGAGGTTACACTAGATTGTATTCTCGTTAACATTTAAATTTTTGTCTTTCAAATTTCTCTGGGGAGCTTACACTTGCCTCCATTTCTATTAAATATTGTCTTTCGAAAATTTTATGGGGAGGTTACACTTGGCGACATCCGGTCCATCATATTTCGTTGAGAATCTTCTGAAACGTAGCCAGATATCTGCTCTTATTTGCTTAAATATAATTAGAACTTGGCGCAACGCTTTTACTAATTTTGGTGACTTTCTTTCCACAGATCATCGGCAATTCGTTGCTCTATTGTATTTTTGTTTGTTGCTTTTTGCATTGTGATTATTTCATTTGTGAATAATTTTGACTATTGTAAAAATGCAGCGAAAGACTGTGAATAGTGTATCGCGAGGTATTTTGAATGAAATTACCGACTTAAACAACGTGACCGATAGTAATTGTGACATGCAGTGTAATGATGACAATCCTGCGTTCACCGACAATCAGTGCATTCCAACCTCTAATGATGACTTTTGTGTTGATGATGAACAAACGAACTCGGTTATGTCCTCTGTTAATTTGACGACAATTGATGATGCGGGGCGCTCTATTGTACTGAGCGATACCCAGCTTAACACACCCGGTTTGGAAAATTTAAGTAACGCACAGACAAATTTTTCTAATGAAAATGGACAGGGTACTGAAAATACGACTGATCCATTTAATTCCGAAATAGTGACCGACAGTGTACATCCGACTGATAAACGTTTTTGTAAATTACAGAATGACCAAATGGTCACACAAAACGAGACAATACCAGATCCACCATTAATTAGCACAGAGAATAGAAATGCTAATTTTGGCTCGGATCAAATTATGGCACTATTGCTGCAACGAGTTAACCAAATTATTGAAAAACAAGACAACCAGAGTGAAGATAACAAACAATTTAAAGAGAATTTTAGACAACAGAGTGAAGATTTCAGACAACTTAGAGAACAGAACAAACAAGATAACGAAAATCTCAAACAGCACTTAAATGAAATATTAGACAACAATTCTAGGCAGCTTAGTGAACAAATTAGAGCCGTTGCCGCGCAGTGTCATGACACTAAGGAATAGTTACGCGAGGAAATTGAGGCTTGTTCAAGAAAAAGTAGCGAAGAAATTTGGTCTGTTGCTCAAGAATTAAGGGAAATGCAAACAGCTGCAACAGAAACACTTAGAGACGAAATTAGCGGAGTCGCTAAACAATGCTCTGAAAAGGCTACACAATTACGCAACGAGTTTAAAGCAATGACAGCAGAACTTTCGCGCACAATGGATGAAAAGATTGACGCGAAATTCGACCAACAGAACTCTCAAATTAACGAACGTCTTAGTCTTCACATACAAAACAGTGATACGCGTTTCCGTAAATTTATTCAGGATCAAAAGAAAGTAAAACGTCAGGTAATGGAAACAATCACTGCTCAGAGACAGGAAGACAAACGTAAAATGTTTGCAAAGGCAAAAACATACGTAGACACCAATGTTGCTACAGTGTGCGACAAAATCAATACCATCGAACAGTTGAACGCGGAATTACGTGATGAAATTTCTGATCTTAAATCAAAAACAGATACACACACAGCAGATATCCAGACAGTGACAGACAGATTTGAACAATTAGAAATAGCACAGGATTGCGATGTCGTCAAAGTTGACGTTATAAAACTGAACGAAACTACACGTAAATTGCAAAAACAGATTAATGCCTCTGATTCTAAAACCGATGACCAGGTAAAAATACTGACTGAGAAATGTGATGAACTGGCCAGTCGTATTGACGTTATTGAAAGTAATAATGACAGCAAATCAGACGATACTTCACCGGTTTCATTTAATCAAACACCGGAATTTCAAAATCTACAGCAGACAATTAATGAGATCGATTCGTCTAATAACACGTTGCGTAGAAAGTTGTCAAGTTTACAACAAGAAGTAACAGAGATGAAAAGTATTTCAGTTAATAACACATCACAGCAGACGCCACTTTGCGAACATTTGTCAGACTCGCGCAGCGCGTATAATTTGGGTAATCTACAGAGGGTACGGGACTTAGATTCCGAACAACCACAGTTCAACAGATTCTCTTACAATCCTGAACCTGTTCCATCACACAGAGACGATAATTTCGATTACAAACATTTTCTGTCAGTAAGAAAATTTAAAGTGTTTAAGAATGATAGAACACAGATTCACCCACTGGATTGGATTCAACAATTTAGCTTTGCTTTTCCACCGACATGGCCCGTAACACACAAACTTGAATTTATTTGCAGTTTTTTGGATGGCGAACCGGCAACTCGTATGAGACCGATCGCGAGGCAATGTTACTCGGTAGAAGAATTTCAGAATGCTTTTCTATCAGCGTACTGGTCGAAGACGACACAGCGCGGAATTAAAGATCAATTAATTAGTTTACCAAATTATGAGAACTCCCATTTTTCCACTGTCACGCAATTTTTTGAGCACATGGTCCAACAAAACCAGTACTTAAGTGAACCATATAGTGAATCTGCACTGATTCAACTATGTATCTCTAAATTACCACGGTCATTAAGAGTGTCACTTTCAACGGGTCAACAGAAGGAAAATATTTCAGCATTCAGGGATCTGCTGCAGCTTTTAGAAGTGCAGCAATCTGATTATTCTTACGTAAACAAAAACTTTTCGTATAACAACCAAGGACAACAAACATACAGCAATTACGGTCAGCCACGTAATTTCAATAGTAAAAGTAACAGACGCTTCAGGAATGACAACCACCAGAACTTTAATAACAGGCAAAATTCTGATTATCAATATCGTCAAAATTTTCAGCAACAGGAACCACATTTTAGTAACAACAGACGTTTTCCACCACAACAGCATGAAGGTCAGCCGGTTAACATACATAACCAACAATGGAAAGCACAAGGTCAACCAGGCTTTAATGTTTCGCCGCGTGAACGTATAATCCTAGGTACAACAAATAGTAACGCACGGCAGCAAAGGAACAACTACGTACAGAAAACACAGTATTTCAATTCCTATCGCAATGCACCGTATAGGAATGACTATCACGACAGACGTAAAAACGATGAGCACAATTATCAGCGTACATATAATAACAGCCGGTCTTACCAGCAACAAAATAATCAACAAGAACATATTCTTATGAATGAGCCAGACAGTAGGTACCATCCAGAGCGTAATACGTCTAGAAGAAATAGTAGAACAGTTCAAATAGTAGAAATGCCACAGAATCGTCCTGACAATAATAATACGTCAGATAGAATTTGACTAGATACTGTACAGGTCGCATCTTCCAGTAACACAAGCACTACTTTTGACACGCAAAATGTTGTTCACGAAAATGTCATTACTTTTGACGACATCCGAGACACTCTTTTACAGGAAAGACCAGTTGTTCAGAAAACTATTTCACACCCTGTCATTGAAATTAAAATTGGTTCATCGGAATTTTCAGCAGTAATCGATTCCGGATCATCTATGTCAGTTATAAATGAGGAGACTTTTAACGAGTGCAACAAAGAGAATACCTATCCCACATTACCACTAGGCAAAACGAAAGTAAAAGGAGCAGTATCGAGTATAGGAGTAGACGTTAAATTACAGACGCTTTTATCATTTTGTATTGCAGATCATACTTTTCACTAAAATTTTTGGATTGTTCCTTTATTGACAACAGACGTTATTTTAGGTACGAATTTTCTGGTACAACACGACGCAGTTATCGATTTTCAGAATTCCTATTTAATGTTGAAGGATGAAAATATACAATTTGCTATAGAATTTCAACAATCACTATCTGCGGAAGAAGAAACAATTAATCGCACAGAGGTCGTTTCCGTATCACGTAACATAAACTGTAATCCCACATTGTTCACTGATACGTACGTACACAACTATAATACTCCAGACGAAACTGACTACGACGTAATGCAGATGATTTCTGATAAAGTCAAACAAAGCAGTGCAAATACAGATGATGAACGAACGCAATTACACAAAATTCTTTTACAGCAAGCTCCAGTTTTTGACAACATTCCTGGTACTATGTCCGGATTTATGTATGAATTTCAAGTCAAACAGCACGACACATTTAAAGCTAAGCATTATCCTATTCCGTATACTCATAGAGAACAAGTTAAAAAAGAATTGCAGGATATGCTCGACCAAGGAATTATTGAACCAGCAGTTAGTCCGTACATAAACCCGCTGCATATTGTTAAGAAAAAAGATGGCTCACTTCGCCTCGTACTTGATTCACGTCACATTAATGACATAATTATTAATGAAACAGATCGACCACAGACTTTAGAGGAACTTCTACAGAAATTTCACGGTACAGCTATTTATTCTACATTAGATTTAAAATCGGGATTTTGGCAAATTCAACTTCATCCGAATTGCAGAAAGTACACAGCTTTTCTCTGTTTTGGTGACTGTTATCAGTTTTGCAAATTACCATTCGGCTTAATTATTTCTTCTGCAGCTTTTATTCGCGGTTTGAACACAATACTTCCGACAGAACGTAAGGACAGAATCACGACGTACATAGATGACATTCTTATCGCAGAAGCTAACTGGTCTGAACACAATGTGATTTTAGAACGACTGTTGCAAACTTTTCATGCACAAGGACTCACAGTTAATCTCAGTAAATCGCATTTTGGCAAAACTTCTATAAAATTTCTTGGACACGTAATTTCAGCAGAAGGCATTGCACCTGATCCGGAAAAACTTCAAGCTCTAAGTGACATTACTGTTCCTACGACAAAGAAACAATTACGCAGTTTTTTGGGCTTAATTAACTTTTTCGCAAATTTATTCATCACTCTGCTTTAGACACACCTAGATTATGCCAATTAACAGGTAAAAACACTATTTGGTCATGGGATAAGCAAGCACATTCTGAATTTGTGAACCTGAAACATGCTTTGTTGAATGCTCCACTTTTATCGCACCCAGACGGTAGTGTTCAATCGCGACGAAGTTCCTTTGTCACGTCGCCAAATAGAGGGTGCGACGATTATAGTAAACAAGTGGTGGAGTATTGGACTTAACCTATTGCCTTCTAGGAAAGGTTGTGTACGTTGACTGTAGCCACGTTATTCTCTTTTAGAGAAGTTGGGATTGAGCCTGTAGTATTCAATCAGGAAGCAACTTCTGTGTCGCACCGTCAATTAAGCGGTGCTGTGGTCACAGTAAATGGGCAGCGGTGTATTGGATACAAGCCACTGTAATCCCAGGAGAGGATCCGTACGGTGACCATAGCCACGTTAGTCTCTTTTAGAGAAGTCAGCATGAAGCCTACAGTATTTATTCGCGACGTAATTTCTGTATGGCATAGCCAAATAGAGGATGCGACTGTTATAGTAAATGGGCTATGATGCATCACAATTAAGCTACTGGACATCCAGGAGAGGTTCCGTACAGTGGCCATAGCCACGTTAGACACTCTTAGACATGTTGGCATGGAACCTGTAGTATTTAATGGCAACTCAAATTCTGAATCGCAACGCCAATGAGATGAGGCGAGGGCTACAGTAAACATGCAGTGGTGCATCATACACATCCTACGGGACTCCCAAGAGAGGTGCTGTACGGAAACGGAAGCCAAGATAGTCTGTTTTAGAGAAGTCGGCATGGAGGCTCTAGCATTCATTCTGAGTGCAATATCTGTGAGGCATGGTCAATGTAGGGGTGCGTAGGTTATAGTAAATGGGCAGTGGTGCATCGGGCTCGATCTACTGGAATATCAGAAGAAGTTCCGTACGGTGACCGTGGAAACTTTAGTCTCTTTTAGGGAAGTTGTTATGGAGAATGTAGTATTCAATCTCTAACCCAATACCTATGTCGCACCGATGATTAAAGGGTGCAATGGTTATAGTAAATGGTCAGTGATGCATCGGATACAAGCTACTGGACTCCCAGGAGAGGTTCCATACGGTAACTGTAGCCACGCTATTCTCATTTAGATAATTCGGTGTGGAGGCTGTTGTATTCAATGGGAAGCAATTTCTAAGTCTCATCGTCATTGAGATCGTGCGTGGGTTACATTAAAGAGTCAGTGGTGCATCGGACGCAAACTACTGGACTCCAAGGACATGTCCCATACGGTGGCCGTGGACACGTTGGTCTGCTTCAGAGAAGTCGGCATGGAGCCTGTAGTATTCATCGCGATACAATTTCTGTGTTGCAACGCCAGTGAGATGGTGTGAGGGGCAGTGATGCATTATACCCTAGTTATGGGACTCACGTGAGAGGTTCCACATTTTTGCTGTTGCCACGTTACTCTCTTTTAGAGAAGTCGACATGGAACCTGTAGTAATCAATGGTGACCCAATCACTACCTCGCATTGTCAATGATACGGTGCAAGGGTTACGGTAAACAGTAGTGGTGGATCAGACTCAAGCTACTGTACTCCTAGGAGGAGTTCGTACGGTGACCATAGCCACGTTAGTCTCTTTTAGAGAAGACGGCATGGAGACTGTAGTATTCAATCGCGATGTATATTCTGTGTCGCATCATCAATGAGAGCGTGCGAGGGTTACAGTAAATGGGCTGTGGTGTATCTGAAACCAGGCACTGGACTCCCAGGAGAGTATCCATGTGGTGACCGGAGCCACGTAAGGCTCTTTTAGACAAGTCGACATGGAGCCAGTACTATTCAATCGCGATGTAATTTCGGTGTCACGTTATCAATATGATTGTGTGAGGGTTACAAGCCGGCCGGGATGGCCAAGCGTTTAAGGGCGCTACAGTCTGGAACCGCGCGACCGCTACGGTCGCAGGTTCGAATCGTGCTTCGGGCATAGATGTGTGTGATGTCCATAGGTTAGTTAGGTTTAAGTTCTAGGGGACTGATGACCTTAGAAGTTAAGTCCCATAGTGCTCAGAGCCATTTGAACCATTTTTTGAGGGTTACAGTAAGCGTTCACTAGGGCATCGGCCGAAATCTACTGGACTTACAGAATAGGTTCCTCGCAGTTACCATAGCCACATTAGTCTCTTTTAGAGAAGTCCACATTGATCCTGTAGTATTCAGTAGCGACGCAATATCTGTGGTGCAACGTCAATGTGACGGTGCGAGGGTTACAGTAAACAGTGAGTCGTGCCTTTAACACAAGCTACTGGATTCCCAGAAGAATGTACCTAGCAGTGACCTTAGCCACGTTAGTCATTTTTTGAGACGTTCTCATTGAACCTGTAGTATTCAACCGCAATGCAGTATCTATGTCGCATCGTCAATGAGATGTTGTGCGATTTACGGTAAGCGGGCAGTGGTTTATCGGACAAAAGTTACTGGACTCTCAAGACTGACTGCATCCATGTGGTGACTGCAGCCACGTTAGTCTCCTTTAGAGAAGTGGGCATGGAGTGTGTAGTATTCAATCACGACACAATTTCTGTGTCGCATCGTTAATGTGAGAGGGCAAGATTTCGATTACGTGGAGAGTTGTGCATCGTAGACAAGCTATTGAATTCCCAGGAAAGGTAACATGTGATGACTGTAGCCGAGTCAGGCTCCTTTAGAGAAGTCGGCATGGAGCTTGCGACGCAATTTCTGTGTCTCATCGTCAATGTGAGTGTTTTGGGGTTACAGTAAACGTGCATGGTGCACCGGACAGAACCCACTAGATTCCCAGGGGAGGTTCCATGCGGCAACTGTAGCAGCATTAGTCTCTTGGAGAGAAGTCGGCATGGAGCCTGTCGTTTACAATTGCGACGCTATTTCTGCGTCGCATCGCCAATGTGCGTGAAATGGCTGGGCTAGCAGCACAGAGCGGACTAGGTTGTGGAAAGGGGCCACAAAATGTTGCTGTAAGTTGCACTCAACATATAAATTTTATTTATCAGCACACAATATTACAACAAGGATGGAAAGCACTCAAATTTTGATCGACCCCTTTTGATTATATTTAGATCGTCTGAAGACCACACTCAATATCCAAAACACAAGGCCTAAGGAAGAAATTAACGTATAACTTTCTTCTGGAGGTTTCACCCAACATATTTTCTAAATCTTGAATCTAAACAGACTGAAGGCCTTAGCAATTTACTTTATATGGAACTTGGCTGGAGGCTGCATATTAAAGCATTTCATGAAAAATTCGGCCGAAAGCCCCATCAAAAGCATAACACTCTCACTCTTATGCCTTAAGGGCAAGACAAGAACATTAATTTAAGAGGTATTAAGACTCACCTGAAGGCCGCACATCAGTAAATGATTTAACGGCTTAAGCCCTAGAAAGAAGAGTTTCAATCTTAAAAGGCAGAAGGCTGTATATTAAAACGTTTCATACAAAATTCCGATTATGGCACCTATAACGGATAACAATCTCATGCCTTAAGGGCAAGACAAGAACATTAACTTCAGAGATATTAATACTCTGCTGAAGGCCACATATCAGCAAAATATGTCTAACGGCTTAAGGCCTAGAAAAATAGCTTCAATTTAAAAGGCAGAAGGCCTTGTTTTATAACGTCTCATGTAAAATTCGGCTAAAGGCCCCACATAAAAGAATAACAATCTCATGCCTTAAGGGCAAGATAAGACCATCAATTTAAGAGATATTGACATTCAGATGAAGGCCATACATCAACCAAATAACTAAAATCCAACGGGAAATTACTACGTAACAAACAAGAAACGGCGCTCAGTAGTTTCCAAGGATCGGTCGGTGATTGTAACACGAACGCCCGTTTAGGTGAGACAGGCAGCCTGTCCAACGACTTCTTAATCTGAACACAACCCAACCAACAGACAGCCGACAGACCTATCAATAAATTCAGTTCGGCTCCACGCAACCAGCAAAACGACCACAAGATTTCAATACAACGCCACACAGAATATCGGCGCCCACGACCACCAACAACACCTCAGCTCTCGAAATACACGCCGCGCTGGACAGCAACAACACGACGAGGAAAATACACTGCCGAAAATTACGTCAACGACCAGGGCAAGTAAACGGAACGTCAACGGTCACGAGGCAGAAGATACCGCTGGTCAATTTCGATACCAGGGGATAAATTAAGCTAAACTCCACAGGCAGACGGCTGGAATCTTAGCCGACTTGAATACACACACATTGTTCCTCACGGGAACGTCCCAAAAGAGACAACCAGGATCAAACTAAGAAATGTAAAAAGTTGAGGCTCGATAGTAGGTCAAATGAGGACTCAACTTTCATGTCCAAGATGGGTGGTGTAACCTCCCCCTCACTTATCGACCTTGATGACAGTGAAAAATTAAACCACGTGTACCTAATGGAAATTTGGGAAAAGCAATCGTCACCGAAGTCAATTTGTCGGTAAAGAGGAGGAAAGGGTTACATCTAAATGAAAGGAAAAATGCAAATGAAACTGGTGGAAATTCATTTTGAAAAGGGGTAAAGTTAACAAAGAAAGTAAATGTGCGGCCGTTACGTTAACAATTAACTAGCGGTAATTAGATATTTGAGATCTGGGGGAAATTACGGTCGCCAGTCCTAAGGACAATTACTATAGTGACTGAAAAAAGAAAGGTTATTACACATACAATTAGCACTAGAAGCGTGGCAACTGAAGGTTGACATGTGTAGTGTGAAAACTGAAAGTTTGTCAGAAGTAATAAATTTCGCTACACTCTGACTCAATTTAGCAAAAGAATTAATAAAACCGGAAAATCGAAAGTTAATTTAGTGACTGGAGTTAATAGTGAGCTTTCTTTCTGAAGCACATCGAAATTCAGTAAAATACGGTTAGTCTTGGACTACCTCAACCATCATCTCAAATGCTACTTGAATCTACGCAATTTAGAAATAAGAGATTTAACTTTGAACATGAATTAAATGATTCTGAACAATTAACAATAGTAAAATTTGGTTCGTACCAAGCTGAGCTGCAGACGCAGGTAACTAAAATACGGTAACAAAACTCGCACTCTTAATTTGTGCTTGTGCAATCTACATATTGTAGCCAGCTATGAATACCTTAACTGAACTTTGAAATTAAAGCAGTGAAATCGAATGATGCTGGCGTTTGAATTTCAACGACACGCGGGCTCATTTCGGAAGAGGAAGGGACCCTGCTTGGCAATGCAATTGGGACAATGAGCAACAAAGGTTCATGCTAATTTGCTGTAATTTTGTGATGCAACAATTTTAAAAGTTTGAAAAGCTGAGGTCTGCCATGCAGTTCTAAAACTTTACGTGCTTCCAGTCTTCCTTGTTGGCTGATTGAAGGTTTGAAGCCGTCGATCGAGGAGGTGGCGACAGTCACTCATTGTCGGCCGTCGCTGTTGCAGAAGCTGGATGTTGGCGCGCCTTCTTCTCGACACGGTCACCAGACGAAACGGACTCTGGATGTGCGCCAGCTAATACTTCCCGTCCTCGACACCATGTCAGAAACTATCATCGCAAGTCGAGCGCAATTACATGCTGCCAAACCCCGAAAGCGCGACAACTCGCAGGAGCTTCACACAACACAGCTAATCCACTGCACCACCCCGGCCAGACTCCCCCTGCTCTGCCCGCGCTCCACGCGGCAGAGTTAACACTACCAAAGATCCTAAACACTTTGGTTCTCCACACGACCTATCGATGTAATGGTTCGATAGCATAGTTTCCCTAGGCCAGACCCAGCTCCTGGACTCCCAGGAGACGTTCCATGCAGTGACCGTAACCACGTTAGTCTCTTTTGGAAGAGTCAGCATGGAGCCCGTATTACTCACTCGCAGTGCAATTTATGTGTCGCTTTGTCAATGTGAGTGTGCGACAGTTATAGTAAACAGGAAGTGGTGCATCAGACACTAGCTACTGGACTCCCAGGAGAGGTTCCATACGGTGACTGTGGCCACGTTATTCTCTTTTACAGAAGACGGCATGGAGCCTGTAGTATTCAATCATGACTCAATACCCGTGGTGCATAGTCAATGTAATGGTGTGCGATTTACGGTACATAGGTCCTGGTGTATCGGATACAAGATACTGGACTCCCAGGATTTTATCCATGTGTTGACCGTAGCCCAGTTAGACCCCTTTAGAGAAGTCGGCATGGGGCCTATAGTATTCTATTGTGACGCATTTTCTGTGACGCATCTTCGATGTGAGGGTGCAGAGTATAACAGTAAACAGGCAGTGGTGCATCGATCCAGGTCATTCCAGAAAATACCATCCGACTTTTATCCTAAATCCGGATTATCTGGCGGCTTTTTCAGCCTCTGTTCACATACAGTGTTAATTTCAACACGTTTGTCCTGAGGCTTAGTCTGTAGCTTCGCCTTCAATACCGAAACCTTTTCCTGTAACTCGTCAACTAGTGAGTGTTGCATTGCTATCAGTTCACTAATTGTCACCTTCGTTGATTCCTCTTTGGCCAGATTGATCTCATCTACCACTCTACATGGAAGAATGTGCCCAGTAGTATCTGCAATTACTTCCTCTGGATCTGCGCAACCCACATTGCTACCGTCTGACCGTATAACGTCAGCTCTAACCTCATACACGCTGTAATCTACGTGCTTTTCTACCAATCGTGTCCGGCTATCACTAAAATTTTCGTTATCTTTTTCCTTAATAATCTCGCAATGTTTAAACTGGAGGTTTGCGTCGGATGGGTCGGCTACTTCTACCACTACAACTTTCGGTAAGGTCTGCCGGTTAGGGCCAGAACTTTCCGTTACTACTTCAACATCTAACTCCTGCGGGACGAAACGCGACGAATCTTGCTCGTGCTCCCCATTAACATCAACCATTTCTGGTAAAGTCTGCCAGTTAGGGCCAGATCTTTCTATCACTTCACAAACACTATCTTCCTGCGGGACGAGACGCGGCAAATCCTGTCCACGCTCCCTATAAACACTTCTCCCGCACAGGCCCCTATAATCTCTCAGTTCGTCGTATGAGCGACCGAACTGCCTTAACCAGACCTCATCCCTCTCTGCATCCCCTCGCTCGATGACGGACGTGTTATCCGTCATCTGATCCGACATCTGCTCTTCTCTCATCAATTGCGAATCATTCTTAAACTCAATCTCCAGTTCCGCTGTGGGTGTTACAGCTGCCACCTTATAATCGATTTCCGGAACACTACTTAAATTGTTCTCACTGACAGTGAATGTATTTTCTGCTGCCGTGTCTACACATGATCTACTACTTGTGGGCGCACTCCTTTCTCCTAACACTGGCACACACTCCCGCCGTTGATTATTCCATACGGAATTTTCACAACGACGACACCTCGGTTTTCTACTGTTATTGGGCCGCCAAAATTTCTCCACGCCCGGTCGGCCCCTCACCGGAGCGGCTAATGGCTTCCCCTGTATCGTCCCAGCAGATCTGCTCCCCGGATGCGGCTGAGGCGGCCCTCTGGCGTTATTAGTATTCTGTGAAGCCCGTATCACGTTAGTATGATACTGGTTTCCGTCATTCCTGTTATTATTTGCATTGTACCGAATGTTATTACGGTCCGAACCGTTATTGTTATTGCTGCCATGGTTGCGGTATGCATTATTTCCATAGTTATCGTTGTTGTGGTTGCTGTGGTACCCGTTGTTGTTACCACGGCCTCTACCACTATCGCGATTATTGCACCAATTGTCCTCGTCCTCAACTCTTTCCAGGAAATCATTGATTATCCTGTAATTGCTTCCTATGTAGCGTTTTGTATCATCTGGAAGCTTCTTGTAGAGTTCCCAGACTATTTCGGATTCCGTGCGGTGATCACGCAAATATTCCAACTCGCGGATCCAGCCCTCACAAAACTCCTTCATCGAGCCGCGCGAATTCGCATCGAAAGGCCTCGATACGACAAATTCGCGCCAGACACTTTGCTGTTTTTGCTCTGACCAGTATTCAGCCAGAAACAAAGTTTTAAACTCGTCAAAAGTCAGGTTCGTAATGTTGAGGTTTAAGCCCCAATGCTTGGCATCACCAGCCAACACATCAATAACCGCATTAATTTTTCTCTCATTAGACCATGATCTGGGTAAAACCCTTTCACAATTTTTAATGAAATCCGTCGCGTGTATACCGCCTTTTTTCAAGGGGTCGAACCGCTCCTCTTTCGTCAACAATTCCGAACTATGTGCACAGATTGGCACATAGCTCTGTTTTTCTTCAAGTTTCTTTTCTAATTCCGACACTCTCGTAATTACTTGGCAAGTGGTTGTCGCAAGCGTTTCTGCTTCCCTTTTTTTCTCTTCGCAGGTATTAGCCTGCTTCGTCACTTTGGTATCTACTTCGTATACTAAAGCCTTTAAAGTTTCCACCTTCTTTTGATCCTCTTTTTTCACTAATTGAATTTGTTCTGTCACCTTATTCTCGATGATCGGAGCAACTGCTTCTCCAACACTTTTCTCGATTCTGCTAATTTCGGAATAAAAACGACTATTTATGCTCGCAATTTCTGCCTGAACGCCTATCATTTCCTGTTTAAGATTACCAATTTCAGTATTAATCACAACAATATCTTCTTTGATTTTATCAACTTTTGTGTTAACAACTCCAACATTGTTGTTAACAACGTTAATAGCTTTGTTCTGATTGTCTAGCTTTCGTTCGATTTTTTCAGACTGAGCTTCTTGCTTGGCAGCCTGAGCTTCTTGCTTGGCAGTCTGATCTTCTAGCTTGGCAGACAGAACTTTAATTTCTGCCGATTGACTCTTGATTTCGTTGATCGAAACATTCAATAAATCAGTTAAATTCACGGAAACTACCGGCTTTACCTCCGTAGCGGCTTCC
Source organism: Schistocerca americana (assembly GCF_021461395.2). NCBI lineage: Eukaryota > Metazoa > Arthropoda > Insecta > Orthoptera > Acrididae > Schistocerca > Schistocerca americana. Next base: position 1,062,102,321 of record NC_060120.1, on the reverse strand, counting down.
TCTTTAATTGTCCCCCCGTATTCGTCATCAATGGATTCAGATTTGATTTTCACTTCCGATTCCGAAACATTTTCTAAAGTTTGGAATTCCATTTCTGCTCTTTGTTGCGTTTCGGCGGTCACGTCTTTCATGCTAGCCGCCGGCCCTGAACAATGGGTACCGCGGTGCGCGTTTCCACTGTTCGACCGATTGTTCCGTATCGAAGTCTACCAAATTTTGGCTGTTGTTGCCTTCACTCATTTTAATAATTTTCAATATAAATGCCAAATCTCAAATCTAATTAGGATTCCTCGCACTAATATTCTCGCTGACGTATCGACCATTTCGTAACCAGTACTTTGTTACGAGATTTCCACAATGCAAAATTCGTGTCCAGAATAACCTCAAATCAGAAGATTGTCCTGTCACCAGGCCGCCATGTGTAACCTACCCCTCACTTATCGACCTTAATGACAGTGAAAAATTAAACCGTGTGTACCTAATGGAAATTTGGGAAAAGCAATCGTCACCGAAGTCAATTTGTCGGTAAAGAGGAAGGAAAGGGTTACATCTAAAGGGAAGAAAAAAAAGCAAATGAAACTGGTGGAAATTCATTTTGAAACGGGGTAAAGTTAATAAAGAAAGTAAATGTGCGGCCGTTACGTTAACAATTAACTAGCGGTAATTAGATATTTGAGATTTGGGGGAAATCACGGTCGCCAGTCCTAAGGACAATTACTATAGTAACTGAAAAAAGAAAGGTTATTACACATACAATTAGCACTAGAAGCGTGGCAACTGAAGGTTGACACGTGTAGTGTAAAAACTGAAAGTTTGTCAGAAGTAATAAATTTCGCTACACTCTGACTCAATTTAGCAAAAGAATTAATAAAACCGGAAAATCGAAAGTTAATTTAGTGACTGGAGTTAATAGTGAGCTTTCTTTCTGAAGCACATCGAATTTCAGTAAAATACGGTTAGTCTTGGACTACCTCAACAATCATCTCAAAAGCTACTTGAATCTACGCAATTTAGAAATAAGAGATTTAACTTTGAACTTGAATTAAATGATTCTGAACAATTAACAATAGTAAAATTTGGTACGTACCAAGCTGAGTTGCAGTCACAGGTAACTAAAATACGGTAACAAAACTCGCACTCTTAATTTGTGCTTGTGCAATCTACATATTGTAGCCAGCTATGAATACCTTAACTGAACTTTGAAATTAAAGCAGTGAAATCGAATGATTCTGGCGTTTGAATTTCAACGACACTCGGGCTCATTTCGGAAAAGGAAGGGACCCTGCTTGGCAATGCAATTGGGACAATGAGCAACAAAGGTTCATGCTAAGCTGCTGTAATTTTGTGATGCAACAATTTTAAAAGTTTGAAAAGCTGAGGTCTGCCATACAGTTCCAAAACTCTATGTGCTTCCAGTCTTCCTTGTTGGCTGATTGAAGGTTTGAAGCCATCGATCGAGGAGGTGGCGACAGTCACTCATTGTCGGCCGTCGCTGTTGCAGAAGCTGGATGTTGGCGCGCCTTCTTCTCGACACGGTCACCAGACGAAACGGGCTCTTGATGTGCGCCAGCTAATACTTCCCGTCCGCGACGCCATGTCAGAAACTATCATCGCAAGTCGAGCGCAATTACATGCTGCCAAACCCCGAAAGCGCGGCAACTCGCAGGAGCTTCACACAACACAGCTAATCCACTGCACCACCCCAGCCAGACTCCCTCTGCTCTGCCCGCGCTCCACGCGGCAGAGTTAACACTACCAAAGATCCTAAACACTTTGGTTCTCCACACGACCTATCGATGTAATAGTTCGATAGCATAATTTCCCTAGGCCAGAACCAGCGTAAAAATACAAATAATCTTTACACAACAAACCAATTACACATCGACATAAATGCATATATATACAAATAGTAAAACAATTACAATATTCAAAGGCACAGAAACGTCATATATTCAGGTAACAAAATAAGGAAAAAAAATTATAGTACAATAGATGGAAATACGAGGATATGCATTTCCGGCGTTACAGTGGGAGACGACCTTCGTGGCTTACGCGAACAGCACCTCACACTCCAACCGCGCTTGTACACTGCCAGCAGCTCCGGCCAGAGTACACAAGATGGAGACTTCGTCGCTGCCCCACGCCAACCGAAAGATTGCTCACACACCGCTCAGCCAGAAACTACACCCGAGATAGTACGGCAGTATTTATACATGGAGCTACTGCCACTCAAGGAGAGGACAGCAACATTATCGCCGTAGCCGCAGGAGAAATAAAACCATAGGACTGCAATCAACGTTTAACAGAAGACGAGCACGACTCGAGCCAGCCACGGCTCAGTGAGGATGCGAGGGTTACAGTAAATGGGCAGTTGTGCAACGGGTATAAGCCATTGGTCTCCCAGGAGAGGTTCCGTGCGGAGGCCGTAGACACGTTAGTCTCTTTTAGAGATTGTGTAGTATTCAATCAAGAAGCAGTTTCTATGTCGCACAATTAGTGTGAAGGGGTGAGGTTTACACTCAATGGGCAGTGGTGCATTGTGAATAGGCTACTAGACTTCGAAGAGATTTTCCAAGCAGTGGCTGTAGACGCGTTGGCGTCTTCGAGTGAAGTCGTCATGGAGAGTGCACATTTCAATCGCAATGCTATTTCTGTATCCCATCGTCAATCTAAGTGTGCGAGGGTAAGAGCAAACGGGCAGCCATGCATCGGATGCAAAGTGTTGGACACCCAGGAGAGGTTATGTGTGGCCGAGCGGTTCTAGGCGCTACACTCTGGAACCGGGCGACCGCTGCGGTCGCAGGTTAGAATCCTGCCTCGGGCATGGGTGTTTGTGATGTCCTTAAGTTAGTTAGGTTTAAGTACTTCTAAGTTCTAGGGGACTGATGACCACAGCAGTTAAGTCCCATAGTGCTGAGAGCCATTTGAACCAAGAGGTTACATGTGTTGACCGTAGCCGCATTAGTCTCGGCATGGAGCCCGTAGTATTCAGTCACTAAGCAATTTCCGTGTCGCATCGTGAATGTGAGCGTACGTGTGTTACAGTAAACGTACGGTTGTGCATCGGATACAAGTACTTGTCTCCCAGGAGAGGCGCCATGCGTTAGCCATAACCGGGATTCTCTCTTAGAGATTAGTCAGTACGGAGACTCTAGTTTTCAATCTCGATGCAATTTCAGTGTCGCAAAGTCAATGTTAGGGTTCGAAGGTTACAGTAAGCCAACAGTGATGCATCGGATTCAAGCTACGTGTCTCCCAGAAGAGGTTTCATGCAGTAACTGTAGCCACGTTAGTCTATTGGAGAGTAGTTGGCATGGAGAATGTAGTATTCAATCGCATCGAAAGTTTTGTTCCGCATCGTCAATGTGACGGTGCCAGAGTTATAGTGTATGAGCAGAGTTACAGCGGGTATCTGCAACTGTACTCCCAGGAGAGGTTCTACGCCGTCTCGTGTAGAGCAGTTTGCATGGAGCAATTAGTTTTCGTTCGCGAAGCAATTTCTGTGTGATACATCGTGAACGTGGGGGTGCAAGGGTTACAGGTAAAGGGCAGTGGTGAATCAGATACAAGCTGCTGGACCCCCTGGTGAGGTTACATGTGGTGACCCAAGCCGCGTTAGTCTCTTAGAATGAGGTACGCATGAAGCCTGTAGTTTTCAATCGCTATGTCATTTCTGTGTCACGCCTTTAATGTGAGTGTGGGAGATTTAGAGTAAATGGGCAGTTATGCATGGGATACGGGATATTTGACTCGCAGGAGAGGTTCCATGCAGTGATTGTAGCCGCGTTAGTCTCTTGGAGAATGTCCACATGGTGCCTGTAGTATTCAATCATGAAGAAATTTCTTTGTTGCATCGTCAGTGCGAGGGTACGTGTGTTACAACAAACGTGCAGTTGAGCATAGGATACAAGTAATTGTCTCCCAGGATAGGCACCTTGGGTTAAACATAACAGTTTTAATCTGCCAGGAAGTTTCATATCAGCGTACACTCCGCTGCAGAGTGAAAATCTCATTCTGGAAACATCCCCCAGGCTGTGGCTAAGCCAAGTCTCCGCAATATCCTTTCTTTCAGAAGTGCTAGTTCTGCAAGGTTCGCAGGAGAGCCTCTGTATAGTTTGGAAGGTAGGAAACGAGATACTGTCAGAAGTAAAGCTGTGAGTACCGGGTGTGAGTCGTGCTTCGGTAGCTCAGATGGTAGAGCACTTGCCCGTGAAAGGCAAAGGTCCCGAGTTCGAGTCTCGGTCGGGCACACAGTTTTAATTTGCGAGGAAGTTTCATATCAGCGCACACTCTGCTGCAGAGTGAAAATCTCATTCTGGAAAGATCCCCCAGGCTGTGGCTAAGCCATATCTCCACAATATCCTTTCTTTCAGGAGTGCTAGTTCTGCAAGGTTCGCAGGAGAGCTTCTGTAATGTGTGGAAGGTAGGAGACGAGATACTGGCAGAAGTAAAGCTGTGAGTACCGGGCGTGAGTCGTGCTTCGGTAGCTCAGATGGTAGAGCACTTGCCCGCGAGAGGCAAAGGTCCCGAGTTCGAGTCTCGGTCGCGCACACAGTTTTAATCTGCCAGGAAGTTTCATATCAGCGTACACTCCGCTGCAGAGTGAAAATTACATTCTGGATAACAGAGATTCTCTCTTAGAGAGTAGTCGGTATGGAGACTCTAGTTTAAAAAAGCGATACAGTTTCAGTGTCACAGCGTCAATGTGGGTGTGCAAAGTTTACAGTAAGCCAACAGTGATGCATCGGATTCCATCTACTTGTCTCCCATTAGAGGTCCATGCGGTGACCACAGCCATGCTAGTCTCTTTGAGACAAGTCGGCATGGAGCCTCTAGTATTCAATTGCGAAGTAATTTATGTATTGCATCGTCTATGTGAAGGTGTTAGGGTATAGTAAATGGGTAGTATTGCATCAGACACAAGCTCCTGGACTCCCAGGAGACTTTCCATGCAGTGACCGTAACCACGTTAGTCTCTTTTGGAAGAGTCAGCATGGAGCCCGTATTACTCACTCGCAGTGCAATTTATGTGTCGCTTTGTCAATGTGAGTGTGCGACAGTTATAGTAAACAGGAAGTGGTGCATCAGACACTAGCTACTGGACTCCCAGGAGAGGTTCCATACGGTGACTGTGGCCACGTTATTCTCTTTTACAGAAGACGGCATGGAGCCTGTAGTATTCAATCATGACTCAATACCCGTGGTGCATAGTCAATGTAATGGTGTGCCATTTACGGTACATAGGTCCTGGTGTATCGGATACAAGATACTGGACTCCCAGGATTTTATCCATGTGTTGACCGTAGCCCAGTTAGACCCCTTTAGAGAAGTCGGCATGGGGCCTATAGTATTGTATTGTGACGCATTTTCTGTGTCGCATCTTCTATGTGAGGGTGCAGAGGATAACAGTAAACAGGCAGTGGTGCATCGAACACAAGGTGCCGGACTCGCAGGAGAGGCTACATGCGCTGACCATAGTCACTCGTAGTCTCTTTTAGAGCAGTCGGCATGGAGACTGTAGTCATCAATTGCGACGGAATTCGTGTATCGCACAAGCAGTGTGTGGGTTTGCGGGTTACAGTAAATGGGCAATGTGCACCGAACACAAGCTACTGGACTCCCATGATTTGTTCAATGCGGTAACCATAACAGAGTTAGTCACTTTGAGAGAAGTCGGCATGGAACCTGTTGTTTTCAATTGCGATGGTATTTCTGTGTCGCCTTGCTAATGTGGTGATGCAGTCGTACAATGCGTATACGCCACTCCACTCCCAAGAGAGGTTCCATGTGGTGACTGTAGCCATGTTAGTCTCTTTGAGAAGTCATCGTGGATTATGTAGCATTCAACCGCGAAGCAATTTCTGTGCCACACCATCATGGTGAAGATTTACCATTGTGACGTGAAACCATACGTCCCTCCTCCTACGTGGTGCTTCCAGTGCTGGAAGTTGGGCTACATGTCACCTTACTGTAACTCCAGCACCACACGCAGAGATTGAAGTCGTCCTCTGCACCCAGGTGTTCCATGTGTGCCTCCTCCCACTTGTATCAACCGTGGGAAGCACCACTCCCCCTTCCCGCCTGACTGCCCTGCTCCCCATAAGGAGCGGCGAATAATAGAGATAATAACTTTGGGCGGGCTCACCTATCAAGATGCAAAGAGGAAGTACGAACGACTTTATCCCGTTCAAATGACTACATCATATGCTGAAACTGCAACATGGTTGTCCCCCTTGGCGACGGCTGTCCCTGTGTTTGTTAAACCTCCGACTCTTCCCCCGTGTCCGTGATGGGGGACACTGCTTCTTCTGGGTCTCCCAAGGTACCTCCTTTGGGAGACCAACCCACAAATTGATGGGGATATCTGACCCCGCCTGCCCTCCTTCCCCTCCCCCCCCCCCCCCCCACTCGCCGGTGGTCCGGAGGTACACCAGCCTCCTCTAGCTTCTCTCACGTGGAAAGGGTCCCTTGGAAGTCTACCTTCTAAGGCATCCTCCAGTGTGGCAGCAGATATCAGTCAGTGGTTCAAGGAGCCAGGAGTGGCAGATCAGAGAGCTTCCCACTCTTCATCTGTCCTTGTCCCTCCTTCTGAGACTTCCTCCCAGGTTGCTCCTAAGGAGCAACGGGAGTTGGCAAGGAAGAAGAAGAAGAATAAAGATGCTGGATAAGAAGGAGGAGGTTTATGTTGCCTCTGTGCCACCTGCTACTACCAGCTCTGCGACGCAGACGCTATGGTCCTCGACTCAGGCTCTCCTTCGGTGACGGTAGATGACTCAGCGACATAATCTGCCTCCTCAGTCCGTTCACGCCTTTTGGGACCACGGACACTGTCATTCTCCTGTGGAATTGCAGCTGTTTTTCCCACCACCTTGCTGAGCTCCGACAACTTATCAACGATCACCCTTTCTTCTGCATTGCTCTCCAGGAAACTGGGTTTCCAGCGATGTGAACGCCCGCCCTCCGTAGCTATCGGGTTGTTGTAAGAATCAGGCAACTTATGAGAGGATATCTGGTGGACTCTGCGTCTACGTCCTTAACTCTCTTTACAGTGAGTGTGTACCTCATCAAACACCTTAAGAGGCTGTAGCTGTTAGAGTGTGGACGAATCAGGCTGTTATTGGCTGCGTCATCTACCTTCCACCGCATGGTGATGTCCCACAGCATGTTTTGGCTGCACTGATACTCCAACTGCCACCACATTATCTGTTACTGGGCGACTTTAACTCCCAAAACCCTTTGTGGGGTGGATTGGTGGCAATAGGCCGAGGCACTGTCGTTGAGCAAGTGTTGGCACAGCTCGACCTTCCTGTCTTAAATACTGGTGCCTCCACACATTTCTGTGTGGCTAACGGAACGTACTTAGCCATCGACCTTTCAGTCTGCCGCCTTGCCCTTCTTCCATCTGTCCAATAGATTGTGCATGACGACTTGTGCTGTAGTGACCACTTTCCGATCTTCCTGTCACTGCCGCAGCGTCGCTCTTTTGGGTGCCTCCCCAGATGGGCCTTGACTAAGGGTCACTGGAACTCATACGCCTTCATTGCCACTACTGAGCCTCTTTCTCATGACGCCATGGATGTGTTTGTTCACTCGATAACCACCGACATCGTTACTACAGCGGAATCTGCAATTCTCAGTTCTTCCAGGTCTCCTCAGCGAAGGACTCCAAGGAGAGGTTTTATGCTGTAACCGTAGACGCGTTAGTTTTGGAGAGAATTCGGCATGTGGGCTGTAGTATTCGACCGTGAAGCAATTTGTCTATCTTATCGTCAAAGCGAGGGTGCGAGGATTACAGTAAAGGGACGGTGGGACATATGACAGGGGCTACTTGACCCACAGGCTAGGCTCCATGCGGTGACATAGCCGTGTTAGAATTTGGAGAGATGTCGACGCAAATTCTACATTGTATCATCAATGTGAGGGTTACAGGTTTACAGTAAATGGGGAGTGGTGCATCAGGTATAAACTACTGCGCTCGCAGCATAACTGTGGCCGAGTTAGTCTCATGAAGAAAAGTCAGCAAGGAGCCTGTAGTATTCAATCGCGATGCAATTATTGTGTCACATATTCATAATGAGGGTGTGAGAGTTACAGTAAATGGCTAGTGGTGGATCGGAGAGAACCTCGGTGACTCCCAGGAGACATTCAATGCTGTGACTTAAGCCATTTTACTCTCATAGAGTTAAGCTGGTATATAGATTCCAGTTTGCAATCGTGATACAACTTCACTGTCGCATTGGCAATGTGAGAATGCGAGGGTTACATTAAATGGGCAGTGGTGCATCGGGTATAACCTACTTTAGTCCCAGAAATAGTTCCATGTGGTGGCTGTAGCCCTTGTTAGTCTCTTGGAGAAAAGTCTTCTTGGAGCATGGAGTTTCCAATTGCATTGTATTTTCTGTGCTGTTTTAGGGAATGCTCGCGGTTTTCCCGATTACTACATATCTTACATGGGGATAATGTGGGGAGAATGTTCTTATAACTGCATGTGTAGCTCAAAACTGAAGGGGCCGTAGTGGAGGCAATGGAGACCAGGGGGAGAGATAAGCTACGGGCCATATATGCTGAGAGCAGCGACCAGGCCATGTGAGTGATTCTGCCAAGCAGCGCTTAATGGATCTTACCTGCAGAGCGACTTCTGGCCAAAGCTTTCTCCTCCTTCTGCACAGAGTCAGAGAGAAGGGCTCTGGTTCACAAAACATTTTACCTTGGGTAGGTGCAGTCTATCATGAAGGCAGCTGGAAGACTGAAAGTGGGTGGATGATGCAATTGAAGAGAGACTGCTGTAAACTGAGCATTTGTGTGGAGGGTGAGAAGGTCATATAACTGTGTACATTCTCATTATAGAAGGTGAGACTGTGCAGGCGAATGGCTGGTGTCAGGACCGTGCCCCCCCCCCCTTCCCTCCCCCCCCGCCCCCCATGACGCCAGGAAGTCGCGGGCACTAAAGCCATATATGGTAATGCAGTCGTGCAATGCGTATACGCCACTCCACTCCCAAGAGAAATTCCATGTGGTGACTGTAGCCATGTTAGTCTCTTTGAGAAGTCATCATGGATTATGTAGCATTCAACCGCGAAGCAATTTCTGTGCCACACCATCAGCATGAGGGTGCGAGGTTTACACTAAAGGGACAGTTTTGCATCGTAAATAAGCTGCTGTACTTCCAAGAGAGGTTCCATGCAGTGACTCTAGATGCTTTAGCGTCTTGGAGTGAAGTGATCATGGAGAGTGCAGTTTTCAATCGCGATACTATTTCTGGGTCCCACCGTCAATGTGACGGTATTAGGGTTTCTGTAAATGGGCAGCTGTGCATCAGTTACAAGATATGTGTCGCACATGAGAGCCTTCATACGTTGACCATAACCGGGTTCTCTCTTAGAGAATAGTGGGTAACAAAACTGTAGTTTTTAATTGCGAAGCAATTTCAGAGTCGCAACGTCAGTGCGAGGGTGTGAAGGCTACAGTAAGCAAACAGCGATGCATTGCATTGACGTTACCTGCCCCCAGGAGAGTCTCTTGGACTCTTGAAAAAAAAAAAGACGGCATCGAGCCTGTATATTCAGTCGCGTCGCAAGTTCTGTTCTGCATCGTCAATATGAGGGTGCCAGAGTTACAGTAAACGAGCAGTGGGGCACCTTCTTGGAGAGGAGTTTGCAAGGATCCTATAGTTATCATTCATGCACAAGCTACTGGATTCCCAGGAGAGATTCTATGCGGTGATAGTAGCAAGTTAGACTCTTTTACAGAAGACGGACTGGAGCCTGTAGTAATCCATAGCGACGCAATTTCTGCTCCTCACTGTGAATGTTAGGGTGAAAGATTGCAGTAAGCAGGTAGTGGTGCATCGAGTATAAGCGACTCCCCAGAGAGGTTCCAAGAAGTGACCGTAGAGAGCGATGTCTCTTGGAGAGAAGTCGAAATGTGTCTTGCAGTATTCAATCTCCATGCAATTTGTGTGTCGCTTCATCAGTGTGAGGGTGCGAGGGTTACAGAAAACAGGCAGTGGTACATCGGGTACAAGCTAATGGATTCCCAGGAGAGGTTCCATGTGGCGACCTAGGCTGTGTTAATATCTTGGAGAGAAGTCCGCATAGGAGAGTGTAGTTTTCAATCGCGGTGATATTTCTGTGTCGCTTCGCCACTGTGAGAGTGTGGTGGTTAGAGTAAACGGGCAGTTATGCATTGGATGCATCGGATGCATGGAACCTCTTCTAGTAATCCAGTAACTTATACCCGAGTCCCCACTGCCCATTTACTGTGACCCTTGCAACCACATAAAGTCAATGTGTCAGAGAACTTGTGTTGTGATTGCACTTAGACTGTAGCCTACGACCTTCATATTACGATACGACACAGAAATTTCATCACGATTGAAAAGTACGGGTTCCATTCTGACTTTTCTCCAAGAGATTATCGGGGCAACTGTCACCTAATGTAACCTCTCCTGGGAACAGTGTAGCTTATACCCGTGCACCTCTGCCCATTTACAATAACCCTCGCACCCTCTTATTGATGATGCAAGACAGAATTTTAATTGCCATTATATACTACAGGCTCCACGCTGAATTCTCTGTAAGAGACTACCGTGGCTAAGATCACCACATTGAACACCTCCTAGGAGTCCAGTATCTTGTTTCCGATACACCGCTGCCATTTACTGTAGCTGTACCACCATAAAATTAACAATGCGGCAAAGAAACTGCATCGCGATTGAAAACAACAGGCCCAATTACGATTTCTCGCGAACACAATAATGCAGCTAAGGTCACAGCATCGAACCTCCCCTTGGATTCCAGCAGCTTCTATCCGATGCACGAGTGATCGTTTACTGTAACCCTTGCACGCTCACATTGATGATGGGATGGATACGAGCTACTGGACTCCCCGTAGACCACCCTGCGGATCCATGGGTGAGAATCGACCCAAGGTATTCCTGCCTGTCGTACGTGGTGACTAAAGGAGGCTTGCACATTTCGGCCTTATGTGTTGGTGCCCTGTAGGGTTTGCTCTTCATTCTTCAAACTTTTTCCGAGGAGAGACCCAATTGTGGAAGTGCGCTTTACATAGTGCATTGTGTTTATCGTGCAGTGAGATCTTTCGCCCACTTTCTCGTCGTTGCATTGCAGTCCCGCTCACTCTCCGTCTTTTGGGGTAGAACACCTTCCTGGGGGCGTCTTCCACCATACATTATGCAGTGCCATTTTCTGCGCCGACGATGTCCATGGACATTTTCCACCTGATATCCAGCACAGTAGGCAGTCCGTTGTTGTGGGGCCGCCTATTACCCTTTTTGGTTGTAGCTGTCAACACAGGAATCGCTCTGCTGATGCCTGCGCTGTTATCACACCACGTATGTGAAGAGGTAGATACGTGTGGCATCGGGACTCCTGTCAATGGCCATCCTGTCAGGTGGCCCTTGCCGCAGCTGGGTGGCACCCATGGGGAGGACCCTTTGTCAGAGTATGTGGCATCAAGGAGGATCAACCGAAATGAAACGGGTTAAATTGAATCAAGGTGGTTGTCGCTCGGCCCCAGCAATCTGTAGGCGTGTAAGGAATGATTTTGATGCAGCGACCTATGATTCCCGATCGTTCCCATCCCTGGCCACATCTTGGGAGAACCGTAGGGCGTCTCCCGAGCCGTTTTCGCCTCAGTAACTAGTTTGCAGCAGCGCTGATGAAGCAACCTTTCAGGCAACGAAGCCACAGTTTTTTTTAGACCAACTTGAAGTTTGGGGAATTGGCGGCGCTGTCCATAATGTGTAGCGGGTCGATTTTGATGCAAACGGTCTCACTAGCCCAGTCGCAGGCGTTGCTCGCCTATGACAAGCTGGGTAGCGTCCCTGTCTCGATTAAGCCCCATAACAGCCTTAACGTGGTCCAGGCTATTATTTTCCATTGCGCCCTCCTCTTGCAGCCGGATGAGGAGCTACGTGCCAACTTAGAGCGACGGCGTGTCCACTTCATCCAACACATGCATAAGGGACTGAAGGACAACAGGGTTGTTATCGGCGCCTTCATCTTGGCTTTTGAGGATGACTCGTTACCTGAAAGGGTCATGGAGAAGGTTTACCATTGTGACGTGAAACCATACGTCCCTCCTCCTACGTGGTGCTTCCAGTGCTGGAAGTTGGGCTACATGTCACCTTACTGTAACTCCAGCACCACATGCAGAGATTGCAGTCGTCCTCTGCACCCAGGTGCTCCATGTGTGCCTCCTCCCACTTGTATCAACCGTGGGAAGCACCACTCCCCCTTCTCGCCTGACTGCCCTGCTCTCCATAAGGAGCGGCGAATAATAGAGATAAAAACCTTGGACGGGCTCACCTATCAAGATGCAAAGAGGAAATACGAACGACTTTATCCCGTTCAAATGACTACATCATATGCTGCCACTGCAACTTCGTTGTCCCCCTTGGTGACGGCTGTCCCTGTGTTTGTTAAACCTCTGACTCTTCCCCCGTGTCCGTGATGGAGGACACTGCTTCTTCTGGGTCTCCCAAGGTACCTCCTTTGGGAGACCAAACCCACAAATTGATGGGGATATCTGACCCCGCCTGCCCTCACTCTCCTCCCCTCCCCCCCCCCCCCCACCCACCGGAGGTCCGGAGGTACACCAGCCTCCTCTAGCTTCTCTCACGTGGAAAGGGTCCCTTGGAAGTCTACCTGCTAAGGCATCCTCCAGTGTGACAGCTGATATCAGTCAGTGGCTCAAGGACCAGAAGTGGCAGATCAGAGAGCTTCCCACTCTTCATCTGTCCCTGTCCCTCCTTCTGAGACTCCCTGACAGGTTGCTCCTAAGGAGCAACGGGAGTTGGCAGGGAAGAAGAAGAAGAATAAAAAAGCTCGATGAGAAGGAGGAGGTTTACGTTGCCTCTGTGCCACCTGCTACTACCAGCTCTGCGACGCAGACGCTATGGTCCTCGACTCAGGCTCTCCTTTGGTGGCGGTAGATGACCCAGCGACATAATCTCCCTCCTCAGTCCGTTCACGCCTTTTGGGACCACGGACACTGTCATTCTCCTGTGGAATTGCAGCTGTTTTTCCCACCACCTTGCTGAGCTCCGACAACTTATCAGCGATCACCCTTTCTTCTGCATTGCTCTCCAGGAAACTGGGTTTCCGGCGATGTGAACGCCCGCCCTCCGTAGCTATTGGGTTGTTGTAAGAATCAGGCAACTTATGAGATGATATCTGGTGGACTCTGCGTCTACTTCCTTAACTCTCTTTACAGTAAGTGTGTACCTCATCAAACACCTTAAGAGGCTGTAGCTGTTAGAGTGTGGACGAATCAGGCTGTTATTGGCTGCGTCATCTACCTTCCACCGGATGGTGATGTCCCACAGCATGTTTTGGCTGCACTGATAGCCCAACTGCCACCACATTATCTGTCACTGGGCGACTTTAACCCCCAAAACCCTTTGTGGGGTGGATTGGTGGCAATAGGCCGAGGCACTGTCGTTGAGCAAGTGTTGGCACAGCTCGACCTTTCTGTCTTAAATACTGGTGCTTCCACACATTTCTGTGTGGCTAATGGAACGTACTTAGCCATCGACCTTTCAGTCTGCTGCCTTGGCCTTCTTCCATCTGTCCAATGGAGTGTGCATGACGACTTGTGCGGTGGTAACCACTTTCCGATCTTCCTGTCACTGCCGCAGCGTCGCTCTTTTGGGTGGTTCCCCAGATGGGCCTTGAATAAGGATCACTGGAACTAATTCACCTACATTGCCACTACTGAGCCTCTTTCTCATGACGCCATGGATGTGTTTGTTCACGCGATAACCACCGGCATCGTTACTACAGCGGAATCTGCAATTCTCAGTTCTTCCAGGTCTCCTCAGCGAAGGACTCCCAGGAGAGGTTTTATGGGGTAACCGTAGACGCGTTAGTTTTGGAGAGAAGTCGGCATGTGGGCTGTAGTATTCGACCGTGATGCAATTTGTATATCTTATCGTCAAAGCGAGGGTGCGAGGATTACAGTAAAGGGACGGTGGGACATATGACAGAGGCTACTTGACCCTCAGGCTAGGCTCCATGCGGTGACATAGCCGTGTTAGAATTTGGAGAGATGTCGACGCAAATTCTACATTGTATCATCAATGTGAGGGTTACAGGTTTACAGTAAATGGGGAGTGGTGCATCAGGTATAAACTACTGCGCTCGCAGCGTAACTGTGGCCGAGTTAGTCTCATGAAGAAAAGTCAGCAAGGAGCCTGTAGTATTCAATCGTGATGCAATTATTGTGTCACATATTCATAATGAGGGTGTGAGAGTTACAGTAAATGGCTAGTGGTGGATCGGAGAGAACCTCGGTGACTCCCAGGAGACATTCAATGCTGTGACTTTAGCCATTTTACTCTCATAGAGTTAAGCTGGTATATAGATTCTAGTTTGCAATCGTGATACAACTTCACTGTCGCATTGGCAATGTGAGAATGCGAGGGTTACATTAAATGGGCAGTGGTGCATCGGGTATAACCTACTTTAGTCCCAGAAATAGTTCCATGTGGTGGCTGTAGCCCTTGTTAGTCTCTTGGAGAAAAGTCGACTTGGAGCATGGAGTTTCCAATTGCATTGTATTTTCTGTGCTGTTTTAGGGAATGCTCTCGGTTTTCCCGATTACTACATATCTTATGTGTGGTTAATAACATTTTTACATGGGGATACTGTGAGCAGAATGTTCTTATAACTGCATGTGTAGCTCAAAACTGAAGGGGCCATAGTGGAGGCAATGGAGACCTGGGGCAGAGATAAGCTACGGGCCATATATGCTGAGAGCAGCGACCAGGCCATGTGAGTGATTCTGCCAAGCAGCGCTTAATGGATCTTACCTGCAGAGCGACTTCTGGCCAAAGCTTTCTCCTCCTTCTGCAAATAGTCAGAGAGAAGGGCTCTGGTTCACAGAACATTTTACCTTGGGTAGGTGCAGTCTATCATGAAGGCAGCTGGAAGACTGAAAGTGGGTGGATGATGCAATTGAAGAGAGACTGCTGTAAACTGAGCATTTGTGTGGAGGGTGAGAAGGTCATATAACTGTGTACATTCTCATTATAGAAGGTGAGACTGTGCAGGCGAATGGCTGGTGTCAGGACTGTGCCCCCCCTCCCTCATGACGCCAGGAAGTCGCCAAGTTCCTTTAGCGGGCACTAAAGCCATATATTTCACAGGCACGACTGTCTGGGAAATCCGAAGCGGTCGGATCGGAATGATTAGATCACTCCATAAATGAGTGACGATGGTACAGTCTATGTTTTTTCCCAAAACATTCTTACTGCGAGAATGACGCCTCCCTAGACTAAAATCTCCTTTTTTCAGACCAGAGAGGTTTTGAGTTGCTTATTGGCTGCTCTCAACATATGCAATGTAGAGGGTTGCTCCCCGAGCGTCGGAAGCGCAGTGCTGTGTCTTGATTGGCTAGCAGACCTACAGAACTCTCAAGACGGGAGATACAATGAGCAGAGCATAGTTCGATTGTTTTGTGCAATCTGGAGTCGGTTTTTCTTTTGCTAATTCGGCTCCCATACCAAAGCTTCACGGCAATCGGTTGTGATTGTTCGGCTTTTCGTCTTCCTTCCCTGGTGTAGAACTTCATGTCCTTCCCTAGCAGGTGAGAGCTGTCGTCTGTACCTTGTGGTGGACTAAGAGCCACTGGCAGTTTCCAACTATACTGACAGTGGAACTGCATATCATCTCGGTCATATGGCGTGTAATGAGGGTGAAGTTATTCACATTGAGCTGAATGACGTCCGACAATTGAAGCAAGTACTGTCGTGCCTGAGAGTCAATTTGGTTAGGCCAGACCAGCGAACACCTGCACCTCACACTCAAATCTGCTGGGATTTCAAGGCTCTGATTGGGGAGTTTCCCACGTCCTTATAATCAGAACGCCAAGCCATGTAGTTTGCACATTTTCATGGATGCGTGGGAACATACTGCTGCTGCCGCACACCTATCTTCGCCTACAGAGCGCTGTTTTCTGCTACCGGCTTAGTCAAGGTTAAAGGATAAAGTATTGTTGCACTGGTACAGGGTTCTTAAATAATATTCACAGCTCCCTATTCTCTGGTGAACCATAGCTTGTAGTATACTTGATCGTAGTTGATTCCATTTGAACAGAGTTGGACCTTACAGTGGATTCGTGTAAATTAAGTCAGCTTGCTCTGTAAACGGAATTAATTCAGGGGAGAATTGGTATAGCTTCCACCACAATTTATGCTTTGACTATCAAACACCATTCGTTAACTGAGTTGTGTTTGTCATTTTTGTGTAAGATTTATCAGCTAGTTCTCCAGTAATTTGTAGTTACTAAAGATTTGCTAAATTAAATACTCCCTCTACTGTTCACTGTTTCTATTTTTTGTGGTGGTACATGGGCACACAGCAATTTAAGGTTCAATCTTATCAAATTAGTTAATTTGGTTATTAATTTGAGTTCTGAAAGTGATTACAGGTATATGGCATCAAAAGTGCGATGAGTAAATTCACTAACCTCATATATAAAAAATTAAGGGTGTAGGAAACGATTTGAAGGTTTTCTCCAAGATAATATTCTTCTTTATGTAAAGATAACATTTAACTTCACTCAGTCATATATCTATGATTGCAGCAAGTTGCAGTTTGCAAAATGTGGAGCTACAGGAAAATTTTGATGAACAAATGGGTACAATGGGTAACCAATGACGAGGTACTGAATCCAATTTTGGGAAAAAGAAGGTTTTTGGCACGACAAATTGGTAATGTAGGGAAGTGTGGAGGTGTATAAACTGCGGAGGGGGATCACTGCTGGAATACATTAAGCAGGTTAAGGTGGAGGTAGATTGCAGGAGCTACACAGAGACTATTGTGGACAGCTGCATCAAACCAGTCTGCAGACTGACAACAACGACAACAACAACAACAACAACGCGTACAATATAAAATATGTTAAGATGTCCGTAGAAGTAGAGCAACTGAGGTAACCCCAGCAAGCTAGCTACTGAAGAAGAAATTAGCGGTATGAATGTCAAGATAATACTGATCACTGCGGAACAGGAAAGGAAGACGGATTAACAAACCGCTGCCAGGTTTATATAGCAGCGAGACTGTTTTTAGTTTGTCTCAAGTTTACTCTGAGATGCGGTGTGATGCAATCACTTTGTCGCAAACGACAGATACTCACTGATCAGAGTTTTGGACACTTATCTGAGATGCAGAAATGCCTCCTTACTTTGTACAGACTGGGACTGAATTTGAAATCGAATGGACGTTTCAGTGTATGTGAGACTTATTTTAGATATGACCAACACGAGAAGAAGGAAAGTTTGTTTTTATTTTTGGAGTATTAAGTTTTGAATGTGATGGCAGTTAGTCAACAGAGCATTTAGTTTTTTTTTTTTTTTAATTTTGTATCGCTTGCGCTGCATCCCGCTGGGATTTAGGGATTTAGAGTGCTGTCACTGCAAATGTCAGTGACCAGTGGCCAGATATAATAAAGGGAGTGTTAAACTACGATATGGGATAAATATAACAACTGATAACTAATATGCAGCGTGAGATTTTTTTTTTTTTTTTTTTACTTTCCAGGGATACATAAGGGGTACAGATTGTTCCAGTTGAGGAAAGGAGAAAGTTCCATTTATCTTGTTCTGTGGGCGGAAAGCATTATGCACTTTGTACGGAAAAGATTGAGACAGAATTTATATTATGCTGATATGATGTCAGAGAACTTCTTCTAGTGCTTCGGATTGTGGCATTGCAACAGAAATAACAAGATTATTTTTTAAGGACTGTAAGTTTATTTTAATACGTTTAGACCATTTCACAAGGGCAGAGTACCACAAAAACTAATTTTCGGCGAATAGGCCAACGTTAAATAACATCTATGGCGGTATTTTTTCATGTAAACCCCGTTCTTATTTCGTAACTATGTATGCCTAGTAGACGCGGACGAGATACTTAGCTCCGTCCGTTCTAGTTGATACCACAGTGTCTTAGTCTCTCCATCAACGGCTAATTCCGCCATCGGTAATTTATGCATTCATTCAATTAGAATAAGATTTCACAGGGCTTAGCGCAACCGTAAGGCGCATCTTCTTCATCATTAGTGTTCAACCCTGAAGTTGACTTGCAGCAGTGGGCCACTGCGCTCTTTTGACTGATTTCCTTTTCAATTCCGCATACGTGACACATCCCACATTTTTCATAATCTGCTGCATGCACGACATCCTTTGCCGTCCTCGGCGTTTCCTTCCCTTGATAGCTCCTTTCGCTATTGTTCCGGTGATGTTAGTGTGTCTTAAAATACGTCCTATACGTTCATCTCTTCTTGTTTGGCTGTGCCTCCAGAAAGAGTAGGTTTCGTGAATTATTCTCAGCATCTATTTGTTGGTAACTCTGCAACTGATCTCAAACGTCCGTCTGCAGCATGAAATCTCTTGGGCTTCTAGCCGTCTTCCCTCTTGTTCCCCTATTGCCCAAGGTTCACACACATGTAGGACCACAATAAACACAAATGGTTCCATGAACAGTTTCCTCACTTCCAGAATGATACATATAAAATTTACCAAGCCATTACCAAGCACATGCTAATTATCAGCGGTCCTGTAGAAGATAAATAAATATAATACGTAACATGTGATGCATGATCTTCCAGCTGTTGTGTGTATAACTTAATTTATTTTGTATTAGACTGTTTGTTAGCAACTTCAATTGTATTTTTAAGCTTTCATACGCCTTCTACCACATTTTCATACTACTATAAATGAGTCAAATCATACTTTACTATATCAGCTCATATTGTGTTGTCAAAGATGCTAGATATGTCAAAGGTATTGCTTCCTGGTATTCTTACTTTCGTGCTGTCTTGCGAGTTGCGTGTTTCTTTTACACTTTGCTACTAAATATACAGGGTGTTACAAAAGGTACGGCCAAACTTTCAGGAAACATTCCTCACACACAAAGAAAGAAAATATGATATGTGGACATGCGTCTGGAAACGCTTACTTTTCATGTTAGAGCTCATTTTATCACTTCTCTTCAAATCACATTAACCATGGAATGGAAACACACAGCAACAGAACGTGCCAGCGTGACTTCAAACACTTTGTTACAGGAAATGTTCAAAATGTCCTCCGTTACCGAGGATACATGCATCCACACTCCGTCGCATGGAATCCCTGGAGAATATCGTATTGTATCACAGCCGTCCACAATACGAGCACGAAGAGTCTCTACAATTAGTACCGGGGTTGCGTAGACAAGAGCTTTCAAATGCCCCCATAAATGAAAGTCAAGAGGGTTGAGGTCAGGAGAGCGTGGATCCATGGAATTGGTCTGCCTCTACCAATCCATCGGTCACCGAACCTGTTGTTGAGAAGCGTACGAACACTTCGACTGAAATGTGCAGGAGCTCCATCGTGCATGAACCACATGTTGTGTCGTACTTATTAAGGCACCTGTTCTAGCAGCACAGGTAGAGTATCCTGTATGAAATCATGATAACGTGCTCCATTGAGCGTAGGTGGAAGAACATGGTGCCCAATCAAGACATCACCAACAATGCCTGCCCAAACGTTCACAAAAAATGTGTGTATATGACGTGATTGCACAATTTCGTGCGGATTCTCGTCAGCCCACACATGTTGATTGTGAAAATTTACAATTTGATCACGTTGGAATGAAGCCTCATCCGTAAAGAGAACATTTGCACTGAAATGAGGATTGACACTGTAACCTCCCCACCGTAATTTTAAAAGAAATCAAAATGACAATACTTAATAGAAATGGGAGCCGAGTGTAACCTCCCCACAAAAATTTGAAAGAAAGAAACACGACAATATTTAATTATGAATGCTAATGGACACTGCTCTAAGCGTAACCTCGCCCACAATGAGAGGTATTGAAAATGGCAACAAAAATGTGAAATACGCAATCTGACTCAAATATAAATTCTTCACAAAATTTAAAGTCCGTTCAGTGACAAGAAATTACAATTAAACCGAAATATCGGTCTTTGGCCCTGTGTAAAACAATCAGAATTAAAGTCTTACCTCAGAATAAATGGATGTCACATATCTGCTCTTGTTGTTGCGCACCGCTTGGAGGAACTGCATTGCAAATAATAATATTCTCTTTTTTTGTGATTTTAGTGGAATTTTTCTTCAAAAGAAGTGGAATGAAATGGGAAGTGCAACGAAATCTTGAGTTCAATAAAAATTAAATTTGAGAGAAAATGCTTTTGAAATAAAAAATTATTATTGGGAGACTTGTTGGAGAATAATTACAATAAATAAAATTTTTCATTATCTAATGATTACATTAATTAACAGTATACCTTATTCCTCATCTTGACCAGTGTTGCCGACCGCCTACATCACACAACCGCACTGGGCTGCTACTACTGACCGACCGCTCTGCATGACGACTACAGACTGAGTACTGCTCTCAACTAGACAGAGCTACAGACTCGCAACGACTGAACTGACAGACTCGCAACGACAGACTGACCGACTGAGAACCGCTCGCAACACTCGCGCGGTCAAGCGCATACTCTCTGGTCACAGATGCTACAATGCCTCGCCATCGCTGCTGCGTTACATACGTGTTTCATAACCCTCCACTGGGGGGGCAAAAATTTGGCAGCGATGGTGAGTCATTTGGACTTGCCAAGCGTGGCAAAATTTTTCTTTAACTAACAAAATTCTACAACTTACAGAATATTTAAATGTTGTGCACACGCACTAAGTACAAAATATATCAGACAAAGACAAAATGTGAGTACAAAACATAGTAGCAAATCAGAAAAATGTATATACAAATTATTTGACAGATAATAAAGTGCACAGGCACTGAAAAAATTCTTTAGCATATGCAGAACAAATAAACAGACTGGCAAGAATAATTAGATGTAGTACATAAAGTAAATGTTGTGCACACGCACTAAGTACAAAATATATCAGACAAAGACAAAATGTGAGTACAAAACATAGTAGCAAATCAGAAAAATGTATATACAAATTTGACAGATAACAAAGTGCACAGGCACTGAAAAAATTCTTTAGCATATTCAGAACAAATAAACAGACTGGCAAAAAAATATTATGTTGACAAGTGTACATAAGTGTACTCGCATTGGAGTTCAGCGAATCGAAAAATGTATAACCTATGAACATAAATGATGTTACCAAAAATTTTTTTCTTTATGTGACAAGAATCAGGATAGGAAAGGGAAGGATTGCATCATGGTTGTAGCACTTTAGATTGCACACAGCTGCTCTGAAAGTCCATATCTTTCCACAGAAGTACAACACCAAGTGACACAACTTGAAGATCTTTTCCCATCAGAATTTATCAGTGTAGCAAAGACACTGAACTGTCGTAGTAATGTTCCATGTTTTCATTTTGGCAGTACATTAGGTACACCAAACAGTGGGACCATAATAACGTCTTCATTGCTCACGGTGGTGGACAGCATGTCGTGTCAACACCACACTCTTACAAGGCACACCAACGTAGAATTAGTGCAAAACCAAAGATAGTGCTCCATGATCACTAGGATAAACAGGACAAATGGACATTGCAGTAATTCAGGGTAGTTAGCTTATGAGGAGAAGGACATTATGTCACATAATATTGACAATTACAGACTTAATTAGTAGTTTGTGGCATTCATAGCCCAGTTATTGAACATTTCTGTACCAAGTATGTAGTATTACAGAAAAATGTTCATTAATTGTTGTACATAGAATCAGTAGCCTTCTTTTCCTGGTTACAAAGCATTATGAAATAATCGCATTCTTTTCAGTTACAGAGTATAATCAAGAATCATTAACCTTCTCCTAATTACAGTTAATTAATCATTTGTCATTCCAATAATCATTAGCCTTTGCCTAATTACAGTTAATTAATCATTTGTCGTTAATTAATCATTTGTCTAATTACAGTTAATTAATCATTTGTCTAATTACCGTTAATTAATCATTTGTCTAATTACAGTTAATTAATTGATCATTTGTCATTTCAATATAGTAAGAATTATTAGCCTTAATTAATTACAAAGCATTATTAAACAGTACCATAGTTAATTAATTATGTGTCATTCCAATCTATTAAGAATCATTAGTCTTTTCCTAATTACAAAGCATTATGAAACAGTCACATTCATTTCCAACAACAAAGTATGGCATCGTTAATTAATCATTTGAGATTCCAATATATTAAGAATTATTAGCCTTCTCCTAATTACAAAGCATTATTAAACAGTCACATTCATTTCCAACAACAAAGTATCAACATTGGAAACAAGAGCTAATCGATGGCATAATTAATAACAATTCGTGGAGTGACATTAATTATTGGCACTCAGTGGCCAGCAAGTATTGAATAAAATCATCATTCAGTATTATTCAGATTATTACTAAGTCATTATTAAAAATCAGTTAATTACAGTCATAGCATTAATAATCATGGGCATTACAAGTACTCATTACAATAAACAGTGTTCCTCATTCAGTAGTATTCAGATCATTACAAAGGCATTATTAAAATCAGTTAATTACAGTCAAATCATTAGTAATCACAAGCAGTATAAGTGGTATCATTACAATAAACAGTGGCAGTTATTAGCTAGTGACAAAGCATCATTTTGAATATAGTCTCATTAAGAGGTCATTACTCAAGTGACATGCTATTCAGAGTTGATCAGTATTATTCAGAATTTTCTCAAACTGGTATCACTATTTGGGACTGTTAATACATTTTATATATATATTTTTTTTTTTTTTTTTTTTTGTTAGCAATGCATTGCGTTGGGATCGATAATTAATTGCTGAAACATAACACTATTTGTTTTGACCTATTGCTGCAAATGAGGATAGGTAACGTCATTCGTCATGAGTCAGCTGTAGCAAGGTTATGTAACAAGGCAGTACATGTGATCACATTTATAAGCGATAGACACAAATGGGTAAAAAATAAAAATGCAAGTACTAGAACAGGTATAATAACTAACAGGTTTAGTAAGTATCATGAAAGGCTTCTCCTGGAAAAAATACAAAAACGGATTATTGACCTGAAAGAAGAAACGCACACTATGCTGAAAAGTAGTGAACTTCGAATTAACAGGTAGTGAAGTGTGTATAAAAATGTATTCCATAGCTGTCCTTTCCAAAACTTTCAGTCATCCTACTATGCAATGTAACACCTGCTGTCAAAGCAAACTGCAACAAATACTTAAATAACTACGTAGCATAAATACATAACTTCAACATTATCCTCATCTGTAAAGAAAAAACTTCATTATCCATATCATCATAACTTCACCATTATCATCACCTGTAAAGAAAAACTTCATTATTCATAATACCATTTCCTTCATCATTATTCATCAGTATTCACTATCATCTGCAAAAAATCACTTCATTACTTATTACATAACTATTCCTTATCTCTAGCATATTTCATCACTAAAACTAAGATGTGTAGTTCAGTCTGACAGCCTGCATCAATCACCTTGTATTCTGAAAGAAAAAATTAGTTAAGACTGCTATTCTGTGATGAGTATAGTATATTCTTGTTAATGTTTGTTAATCCTGATCCATTTACTCTTCCTCATAAAGTTATTGCATCTCCTTTCGTTTATTCCGTAGGTGAAATTCCATTTATGTTAAATTTATTTCTTAGAATCATAATTCCTTTCTGAAATTGATGAACAAAGATTAATGTCCTGCATTTAAATCATATACCCACTAGATAATGACTGGTTTATGGTAACATAATTAACCCTACAGCATAACATGACAGAAAACGTAATATGTCAAAAACATTGACAGTGTTCAAAAACAAAATTATACACAGAATAATACAATGCAGCAGCAAAAAAAATGTGAAACAGTCACGATGTTGAGATGTCATAAGGCAAAAAAAATGTCAAAGTCGACTGGTGTGTGTTATATCTTAACTATTTCATAGTCCATACAAACAAAACTGGAGTACAGTCACATACACAAAAAAATGGAAAATGTGCACGGTCTGATGTGTAACGACAAGAAAAGCGACCTGCTAACCTTACCTTGCCGGGCACTTGCCAAGAAAAAACACGATAATCATCGATAAGTAGTCACATAAATATAATTGCAAAAATAGTCATAAATGTGTAAATTCATCTGGAAAAATATGCACGGTCTGATGTGTAACGACAAGAAGAGCGACCTGCTAACCTTACCTTGCCGGGCACTTGCCAAGAAAAAATACGATAATCATCAATAAGTAGTCACATAAATATAATTGCTGAAATAGTCGTAAATGTGTAAATTCATCTGGAAAAATATGCACGGTCTGATGTGTAACGACAAGAAGAGCGACCTGCTAACCTTACCTTGCCGGGCACTTGCCAAGAAAAAATACGATAATCATCAATAATTAGTCACGTGAAATAATTGCATTAGTAAATGGCATCATAGTGTGTTGAATCATACAGTGGTTTCACTCAATAAACGGTTTAATGTTTGATATATGGTGATTGCCTTTCGATTTTCTGGTTCTCAAAGTTTCGACGT
Source organism: Schistocerca americana (assembly GCF_021461395.2). Lineage (NCBI taxonomy): Eukaryota > Metazoa > Arthropoda > Insecta > Orthoptera > Acrididae > Schistocerca > Schistocerca americana. The sequence continues at coordinate 1,062,077,786 of NC_060120.1, read as the reverse complement.
GTACAACATTGGGGTGAGGGATGCTGCGAATCCGATATGGACCTGCGTATAGAAGTTCAAATTTACTGCACTTACCTTTTAATTTGCTGGATAAATAGTGTGTACGCACTAATATTTTCTGTCCAACGTGAAAGTATCGGCGTGTACAAACCTGTTTTTGCTGTCTTCTCCGGCGCTCTGCGGCACGTTTGATGTTGTTCAGCGCAATGTTAATTATTTCGTGGTGTCGTAGGCGACGACTTTTGGGAAATTCTATTAATTCTTTAATTTTGTTCGGTGGTTCAACGTTTTTCAGTATAACAGTCGGAGATAGCATAGTGGATTCATTTGGAATGGAATTAATTACATCTTGGAATGAGAGTATGTGTGTATCCCAATCAATATGTCTTTTGTGGCAGTATATTCGGCACAGCTTACCAATTTCTTTCATTAATCTTTCACAAGGGTTCGAAGAAGCGTGGTACTTGGATATATAGATCGGAGAAATGTTTCTGGCTCGTAACATGCGTGTCCATACGCTACTACGAAATTGAGATCCATCGTCAGAAATTACTTTCATTACATGCCCTACATGAAATAGAAAATGTTTTACAAATACATTTGAAACAGTTTTAGCAGTAGCTTTGCGTAACGGAGTGAAAGTAACAAATTTTGAAGTGAGCTCAACAGCGACAAAGATGTAGCAAAAACCTCTGTTAGTTCTCGGAATCGGACCAAAAATATCTACAGCGGCCATGTGTCTTAATTTCACAGGTATAATGGGATATAAAGGAGGAATATGTGAAGTGGTGTCTGATTTAGCTTTCTGGCAAATTTTACAAGACGCTAAAACTCGTCGTATACGTTTCTCCATGTTGGCAAAATAACAGTTCTGTCTCAGTATAAGAAAACATTTTCGTGCTCCGTAATGTGCGTAACTTAAATGAGTGTACCAAATTAATTTGTTAACCAGTTCGTCAGGAATGCATAATAACCAATTGTTGCTGTCAGGATGAGAGCGGCGAAACAGAATGTCATTGCGCACAGTGTAGTGGTTTCTAATCGTAACATTATTCTTATCTAGCCAAAGGTGTTTAATTTCTTTCCACACATTGTCTTTATTTTGTTCCTTTGCTATGTCCTGTAGTGACGATGAAATAAAATTTTTCAAATGCAACTTGCTGAATGTACATGACGCTGAAATTTGTTTTGCAGAAGTTGGTTGCTACGTCTTGCTGATTGTTGCCGAGAGAACGCGATAGTGCGTCTGCTATAACATTTTGTGTGCCGGGAATGTGAACTATTGTAAAATTAAATTCCTGTAAATACAGTTTCCATCTACTAAATCTATCGTGAGTGAATTTGGCCGAAAGTAAAAATTGTATCACTCTGTGATCTGTGTAAACAGTGGTATGTCTGCCATAAAGAAAATGCCGAAATCTCGTAAAAGCCCATACAACACATAATGTTTCAAGTTCTGTAACGGAATAATTTCGCTCAGCAGGTGACAAAATGCGGCTTGCAAATGCGATGTTTTTAATTACTATTGAACCATCTTCTTCAATTTCCTGGAAAATATGTACGCCTAAGGCGGTGTTGGAACTGTCGGTGGCAGGAAAAATTTCTAGTAAGATCTGGGTGCGATAATAGTGGTGCATTCAACAAAGCATGTTTCAAATAACATTCTCGTGAACAAAATTCTGCGTGTCAAAAGTAATGTTTGCGTTACTGTAATATGCAATCTGTGCTGTATCTGGTTAAATTCTATCGTACGTGCTGTTATTTACGAGAGAATGTTGTGGCATATCCACTATATGAACTGTTCTGTTATTTCTTACTGACGTATTACGCTATCGATGACACCTATTGTCTGTTTCATTCATGATTATTTGTTGTTGCTGATGTTGTTGCTGCTCATATGATCGACTGTTATTAAATGTACGCTGAAAATTGTGCTCGTTATTTTTACGTCTGTCAAGATAGTAATTTCTATACGGCGTATTGCGATGCGAGTTGAAATAGTGTGTTGTCTGTCCGTGGTTATTTCTTTGCTGCTATGCGTTACTATTTGTTGGGGCTGGGACTATACGTGCACGCGGCGAAACATTAAAGTTTGGTTGACCTTGTAGACTGCATTGTTGGTTATGTATGCTAAGCGGTTGACTTTTATGCTATTGTAGCGAAAAACATATATTGTTACCAAAATGTGGTTTGCTATTGCTGATAATTTTACACATACTGATGATTACGATTTTTATCTGTTATTTAAGTTCTCGTGATTCTGGAGTGCCTAATGAAAATTGTCACATTCGGTAAAAGTTTGTCACATCGGGTTTTCATCACTCGTTTCTTAATACTACGTAGAGCAATAGTTAAAGAGCAGTTTTGATAGATATAAAGGATAGTAGAAGAAAAGGCAGCAGTGCAGAAAACTAAAGATGAAACAGCACTACTACAGCTCGGGGCCCTATGCTCGCTACGGCACATATTCATTAAAGCGTAATGAATCCCCTGAGGTCAATTACGCACTGCAAATAAATTTTAGCTTTTGTGTTGCAAGCAATAGCGGTAAAAATTCAAAGGCAAATTGTCGTATCCGTGCTAATTCAAGTTTCCTCATTACAGGCAATGCTGTTGTAAATACAAAAATAAATTGTCGCATCTGGTTCAAAGCTAGTTTCTGCATTACAGATAATAGCGGTGAAAGTACAAAAACAAATTGTCGTATATAGCTCAAAGCATGTACCTGTGTTCTGTCATTATTAACTTCCTTTGATTTTCTTACAAATGCAAATTGCTCGAAATCTACGTTCTCGTCACTTAGTTTGATAATACGTTCAGGTTTGTGTGAAAGTCTGTTTGTCTGTGTGATTTCGGATTTCAAGTTGCGTAGCTTTTCAGATTTTAAGTCGCGTGGCTTTTCGGCTTTTAAGTCGCGTAGTTGCTGTAAATTGTTCACATTATACACGCTGCGTAAGTCTGACACATGTTCATAAAGTGGCGTCTGTTGTGATATGTTATTAACTGAAATGTTTTTCATTTCTGTTACTTCTTGTTGTAAATTTGATAACTTCCGACGTAACGTGTTGTTAGATGAATCGATTTCATTAATTGTCTGCTGTAAATTTTGAAATTCAGGTGTTTGGATAAAAGAAACCGGTGCAGTATCGTCTGATTTATTGTCATTAGCATTTTCGATAACATCAATACGACTGGCCAATTCATCACATTTTTCAGTCAGTATTTTAACCTGATCATCGGTTTTAGAATCAGACGCATTAATCTGTTTTTGCAACTTGCGCGTAATTTCGCTCAGTTTTTTAACATCACCTTTGATAACATCACAATCCTGTGTTAGATCTAATTGTTCGAATCTATCTGTTACTGTTTGAATATTTACTGTGTGTGTATCTGTTTTTGATTTAAGGTCAGAAATTTCATCCCGTAATTCCGCGTTCAATTGTTCTATGGTATTAATTTTGTCGTACACTGTAGTAATATTATTGTCTACATACGTCTTTGCTTTCGCGAACATTTTACGTTTGTCCTCTTGTCTTTGTGCAGTGATTGTTTCCATGACTTGTCGTTTTACTTTGTTTTGATCTTGAATAAATCTGCGGAAACGCGTATCACTGTTCTGTATGTGCTGACTAAAGCGCTCGTTAATCTGAGTGTTCTGCTGTTCGAATTTCGCGTCTATCTTTGCGTCCATAGTGCGCGAAAGTTCTACCGTCATTGCTTTAAACTCGTCCCGTAATTGCGTCGCTTTTTCAGAGCATTGTTTAGCGACTCCGCTAATTTCGTCTCTGAGTGTTTCTGTTGCGACTGTTTGCATTTCTCTTAATTCTTGCGCAACAGACTTAATTTCTTCGCTATTTTTTCGTGAACAAGCCTCAATTTCCACTCGCAACTGTTCCTTAGTGTCATGACACTGCGCGGCAACGGCTCTTATTTGTTCACTAAGCTGTCTGGAACTGTCGTCTAATTTTTCATTTAACTGTTGATTGAGTTTTTCATTATCTTGTTTGACCTGTTCACTAAGTTGTTTAAAATCTTCACTCTGTTGTCTGACCTGTTCACTAAGTTTGTCTTGTTTTTTGTCATTATTGTCAAGTTTTTTGTTCTGTTCATTAAGTTGTTTACTCATTTGTCGCAACAAAGCCATAATTGGATTCGACTCAAGGTCAGCATTTCTATTCTCTGTACTGTTCAATAGTGGATCTGGAATTGTTTCACTTTCTGTAACCATTTGGTCATTTTGAAATTTACAAAAAGGTTTGTCAGTCAAATGTATACTATCAGTCATTGTTTCGGAATTAAATAAATCTGTCCTACTTTGTGTGATCTGTTCATTTTCATTAGACAAATTTGTCTGTACATTACTTGAGTTTTCCGAATCGGGTGTGTTAAGCTCGGCAGCGCTCATTGCAACAGAGCGTCCCGCGTCATCAATTGTCGTCAAATTAACAGACGAGACAATTGAGTTCGTTTGTTCATCATTAAGGTAAAAGGCATCATTAGTGGTTGGAATGCACTGATTGTTAGTGAACGCAGGATTGTCATCATTACTCTGCGTGTCACAATTATTATCAGTCACGTTGTTTGAGTCGGTAAATTCATTCACAATACCTCGCGATACACTATTCATAGTCTTTCGCGGCATTTTTACAACAGTCACAAATATTCACAAAACAATAAGCACAAATGCAAAAACAACACACAAATACAACAGAGCAACGAATTGCCGTTGACCTGTAGAAAGAAAGTCACAAGATTAATAAAAGCGTTGCGCCAAATCCTAATTATATCTAAGCAAACAAGAGCAGATATCTGACTGTTGTTCAAAAGACTCTCAACGAAATACGATCCTGGACTGGGTGTCGCCAAGTGTAACCTCCCCACCGTAATTTTAAAAGAAATCAAAATGACAATACTTAATAGAAATGGGAGCCGAGTGTAACCTCCCCACAAAAATTTGAAAGAAAGAAACACGACAATATTTAATTATGAATGCTAATGGACACTGCTCTAAGCGTAACCTCGCCCACAATGAGAGGTATTGAAAATGGCAACAAAAATGTGAAATACGCAATCTGACTCAAATATAAATTCTTCACAAAATTTAAAGTCCGTTCAGTGACAAGAAATTACAATTAAACCGAAATATCGGTCTTTGGCCCTGTGTAAAACAATCAGAATTAAAGTCTTACCTCAGAATAAATGGATGTCACATATCTGCTCTTGTTGTTGCGCACCGCTTGGAGGAACTGCATTGCAAATAATAATATTCTCTTTTTTTGTGATTTTAGTGGAATTTTTCTTCAAAAGAAGTGGAATGAAATGGGAAGTGCAACGAAATCTTGAGTTCAATAAAAATTAAATTTGAGAGAAAATGCTTTTGAAATAAAAAATTATTATTGGGAGACTTGTTGGAGAATAATTACAATAAATAAAATTTTTCATTATCTAATGATTATATTAATTAACAGTATACCTTATTCCTCATCTTGACCAGTGTTGCCGACCGCCTACATCACACAACCGCACTGGGCTGCTACTACTGACCGACCGCTCTGCATGACGACTACAGACTGAGTACTGCTCTCAACTAGACAGAGCTACAGACTCGCAACGACTGAACTGACAGACTCGCAACGACAGACTGACCGACTGAGAACCGCTCGCAACACTCGCGCGGTCAAGCGCATACTCTCTGGTCACAGATGCTACAATGCCTCGCCATCGCTGCTGCGTTACATACGTGTTTCAACACATTGTTGGATGAACCATTCGCAGAAATGTACTCGTGGAGGCCAATCAGCTGCTAACAGTGCCTGCACACGCTGTACATGGTACGGAAACAACTGGTTCTCCCGTAGTACTCTCCATACAGTGACGTGGTCAACTTCTCTGACGCTGACATTAGGGTTTTCGTCAACTGCACGAAGAATTGCCTCGTCCATTGCAGGTGTCGTTCTAGGTCTTCCCCAGTCGCGAGTCGTGGGCTGGAATGTTCCGTGGTCCCTAAGACGCCGATCAATTGCTTCGAACGTCTTCCTATCGGGACACCTTCGTTCTGGAAATCTGTCTCCATACAAACGTACCGCGCCACGGCTATTGCCCCGTGCTAATCCATACATCAAATGGGCATCTGCCAACTCCGCATTTGTAAACATTGCACTGACTGCAAAATCACATTCGTGATGAACGCTAACCTGTCGATGCTACGTACTGATGTGCTTGATGCTAGTACTGTAGAGCAGTGAGTCGCGTGTTAACACAAGCACCGAAGTCAACATTACCTTCCTTCAATTGGGCCAACTGGCGGTGAATCGAGGAAGTACAGTACATACTGACGAAACTAAAATGAGCTCTAACATGGAAATTAAGCGTTTCCGGACACATGTCGACTTAACACCTTTTGTTCATTTGTGTGTGAGCAATGTTTCCTGAACGCTTGGTCGTACCTTTTTGTAACAACCTGTATAAAAATTTAGTCAGTATTAAAATAAAATGTGTAAGTATTAATATTACAAAGTCTGTTTTGTTTCGCTTAAAAGGTTACATAATCATCGACAGCTTTACCTTCTTTAGCAACAAAGAATGTGACTATATTACAAATCACGATAGTTGTGTGAGAATGCGCTAGGAAGCATAAGAGATTGACTGAAAATATGTAACAAAATCTGAAATATCTTCTATGAAGGCTTAAAAGTAGAATATAGTAAGTACTGAACAGTCTAATAAAAATACACGAAATTATAAACACATTCCAGCTGCCACAACATCTAGCCCTGTACATGTATTAAGTATTTATTTTACGTATCTTCTGTGGGACTGCTGATGCTGAGCACGTGCTCGACACCAAGCGGGTAAACAGAAAAATATAAAAGGAAGCAGCCTTGTATATTGTTGCGAACTATATGGAGGCCGAAGGACATACTCAATACAAAATAATGAAATTTTTTTCTACCACTCCTTGTGTCCAGCTCCCCACATAAGTTAATTAATCTACCATTTCTAGTTTCTCTACTTGAAATATCATTCTTAGAGGTTCATATGCTTCTTCAAATCTACTACCACTACACTCTTTGTCTTGTTTATTCTGATCACACGAAACGCTTACCGTTGTGCTGAGGACGTGATCAATAGCTTCAGCACATCGCAGCATATCTATTTTCTGTCCATTAATTACACGCTTGTGCTGTGCTTGAGCAAGTCCAAATTACCGTTGGCATAATACTGTATCAGATGATAACCAAACAAACATGCGAATGTAACATTTTACTTTGGAATGAATATTCAGTAGTACTGCAGCTAACAAAGTCAAAAGTGGATAACGGCCGGTGCGTTATAATGTCCACTGGTGAAACACAACACAAGATAATTCCGAGTGTGGAATCCACAAACCAGGGAACTTGACATGAGTAAATATTTCATAGCTAATCGCTTTACCTGTAACACAATGAATAGCAGTTCCAGTTCGTAATCAAAACGAAATGAGACTCGTTACCATAGCACTCGCCAAGCGTTTCCTAATCTCCTCAGCCCGTTGGCTGCGACAGTTAAGTGTCGAGATGAGCCTCTTGAGGCGGAAAACGCCGCCGTACCGTGACGAAGTGCTCCCAGCTGCCACACGGAGGCGGCGTCGCTTCCCACAGGGACAGGTCCGAGACGCCAGGCGAGGTGGGGCGTGAGCTTACAACGTTCCGCCGGGTAATGTAATGGCTGCGACAGGCAGCTGCGGGGGCGGTAGTGTGGGGGGCCCTCTGCATCTCAAGACGCCGCCTCTGGGGACCAGCGTCTCACAATGCTGGGCGGCGCCGCTGCCTGGCCTGCAGGGAGTGGACGTGATTCTCCAGGCCGCTGTTGTGGTGCTCTGTCTGAAGACTGTTTTGACGCAGCTCTCCATTAAAGTTCATCCGCTGTAAGGCTTCTTACCTCTGAACAGCCACTGCAGCGTACATCCGTTTGGCCATGCTTTCTTCAGTCAGTTTCTGCCGGCCTCCCTTTACGCATTTCAGCCTCCCCAATACTCCCCTCCATTAGAAAACTGACGACTCCTTCACTCCTCGAGATGTGCTCCACTAACCCAGCCCTCCTTCCACTGCGCCATATCATGAATTCCTTTCCTCTGATATTCAATCTCAGTCTCTTTATTTGTTAATCAGTCTATCCACGCAATCTTCACAATTCTTCTGTTGCATCACGTTTCCAGATGTTTCATTCTGCTCACATACAACACTGCAAAAGTCATGTGAACTGTCGTTTAACAAAAATGCTTTCACCGTCATTGTTTTACTAATGATTAATTTGGACAGTCAGACCCAAAGTTAATTATTTGTCTCCAAAAAAGATCATAATTAATGTACAAAACAATGCAAATTGCAAACTGTTTCTCTTAGGTCAAGTAAATTTATGGTTACATGTTGCAGGACGCTAAAACTACGGTCTCCAGTCCCTTTCGGACATATCTTTTTTAGTAAAGGAACTGCGGTGCTGGATGGCAAAATTTCAGTTGCTGATTTACTGGTTCCTGAGAAAGCTTTTCAACCACAATTAACGTATAATATAGATAATGTAATTTACTGGCAGACAGTAATTTATCAGCAAAACACTCATCCGCAATAACAGCGGCGAAAATATTTTGTACAGTTCTGAGCAAGGCGTAATATATAGCAAGGGTTGGCAACCATTTTTCCGACCAAGCACTTTTGTGTCTCTGTTAGTAGTAAAATTCCTTAACCGCCGACCGAGCGAGGTGGCGCAGTGGTTAGCGCACTGGACTCGCATTCGGGAGGACGACGGTTCAATCCCGCGTCCGGCCATCCTGATTTAGGTTTTTCGTGATTTCCCAAAATCGCTCCAGGCAAATGCCGGGATGGTTTCAAAATGGTTCAAATGGCTCTGAGCACTATGGGACTCAACTGCTGAGGTCATTAGTCCCCTAGAACTTAGAACTAGTTAAACCTAACTAACCTAAGGACATCACAAACATCCATGCCCGAGGCAGGATTCGAACCTGCGACCGTAGCGGTCTTGCGGTTCCAGACTGCAGTGCCTTTAACCGCACGGCCACTTCGGCCGGCCTCGGGATGGTTTCTTTGAAAGGGCACGGCCGACTTCTTCCCCGTCCTTCCCTAATCCGGTGAGACCGATGACCTCTCTGTCTTGTCTCTCACTCCTAAAGCTACACGATTCAGTATTTTGACACGCTATGATGTTAAATCCATATGATTCCTGAAATATTAGTTCTGTAAAGTGCCCGTGATCTAGGGGTAGCGTCTTTGATTCATAACCAAAACGTTTTCGGTCCCGGGTTCGATCCCCGCCACTGTCTAAATTTTGATAAATAATCAGCATTGGCGGCCGAAGACTTCCGGCATAAGAAGTCAGCCTCATTCTGCCAACGGCCTCGTCAAAGAGGGCGGAGGAGCGGATAGAGGTTCGGGGCACTCTCTTGTCCTAGGGGTGGGAAATTGCCCCTAAAGGCGGAAGAATCAGCAATGATCAATGACATGAGGATGCAGAAGGCAATGGAAACCACTGCATTAAAGACACGTAACGTGTATCCACAGGAATTGTGGCCTGTAATTGAAGAAGTGTCATGATGATCTCTCCATTGGCAAAAGATTCCGGAATAGTCCCCCATTCGGATCTCCGGGAGGGGACTGCCAAGGGGGAGGTTACCATGAGAAAAAGATTGAATAATCAACGAAAGGATAACGTTCTACGAGTCGGGGCGTGGAATGTCAGAAGCTTGAACGTGGTAGAGAAACTAGAAAATCTGAAAAGGGAAATGCAAAGGCTCAATCTAGATCAGTGAAGTGAAGTGGAAGGAAGAGAAGGATTTCTGGTCAGATGAGTATCGGGTAATATCAACAGCAGCAGAAAATGGTATAACAGGTGTAGGATTGGTTATGAATAGGAAGGTATGGCAGAGGGTGTGCTACTGTGAACAGCTCAGTGACCGGGTTGTTCTAATCAGAATCGTCAGCAGACCAACACCGACATCGATAGTTCAGGTAAACATGCCGACGTCGCAAGCTGAAGATGTACAGATACAGAAAGTGTGTGAGGATATTGAAAGGGTAATGCAGTATGTAAAGGGGGACGAAAATCTAATAGTCATGGACGACTGGACTGCAGTTGTAGGGGAAGGAGTAGAAGAAAAGGTTACAGGATAATATGGGATTGGGACTAGGAATGAAAGAGGAGAAAGACTAATTGAGATCTGTAACAAGTTTCAGCTAGTAATAGCGAATACCTTGTTCAAGAATCACAAGAGGAGGAGATATACTTGGAAAAGGCCGGGAGATACGGGAACATTTCAATTAGATTACATCATGGTCAGACAGAATTCCGAAATCAGATACTGGATTGTAAGGCGTACCCAGGAGCAGATATAGACTCAGATCACAATATAGTAGTGGTGAAGACTAGGCTGAGGTTCAAGACATTAGTCAGGAAGAATCAATAGGCAAGGAAGTGGGATACGGAAGTACTAAGGAATGACGAGATACGTTTGAAGTACTCTAACGCTATTGATACAGCAATAAGGAATAGCGCAGTAGGCAGTACAGTTGAAGAGGAATGGACATCTCTAAAAAGGGCCATCACAGAAGTTGGGAAGGAAAACATAGGTACAAAGAAGGTAGCTGCGAAGAAACCATGGGTAACAGAAGGAATACTTCAGTTGATTGATGAAAGAAGGAAGTACAAAGATGTTCCGGGAAAATCTGGAATACAGAAATACAAGTCGCTGAGGAATGAAATAAATAGGAAGTGCAGGGAAGCTAAGATGAAATGGCTGCAGGAAAAATGTGAAGACATCGAAAAAAATATGATTGTCGGAAGGACAGACTCAGCATGCAGGAAAGTCAAAACAACCTTTGGTGACATTAAAAGCAACGGAGGTAACATTAAGAGTGCAACGGGAATTCCACTGTTAAATGCAGAGGAGAGAGCAGATAGGTGGAAAAAATACATTGAAAGCCTCTATGAGGGTGAAGATTTGTCTGATGTGATAGAAGAGATAACAGGAGTCGATTTAGAAGAGAATCGGAATTTAAAAGAGCTTTGGAACACTTACGGTCAAATAAGGCAGAAGGGATAGATAACATTCCATCAGAATTTCTAAAATCATTGAGGGAAGTGGCAACAAAACGACTATTCACGTTGGTGTGTAGAATATATGAGTCTGGCGACATACCATCTGACTTTAGGAAAAGCAACATCCACACAATTCCGAAGACGGCAAGAGCTGACAAGTGCGAGAATTATCGCGCAATCAGTTTAAGAGCTCATTCATCGAGGCTGCTTACAAGAATAATATACAGAAGAATGGAAAAGAAAATTGAGAATGCGCTAGGTGACGATCAGTTTGGCTTTAGGAAAAGTAAAGGGACGAGAGAGGCAATTCTGGCGTTACGGCTAATAATGGAAGCAAGGCTAAAGAAAAATCAAGACACTTTCATAGGATTTGTCGACCTGGAAAAAGCGTTCGACGATATAAAATGGTGCAAGCTGCTCGAGATTCTGAAGAGAGTAGGGGTAAGCTATAGGGAGAGACGGGTCATATACAATATGTACAACAACCAAGAGGGAATAATAAGAGTGGACGATCAAGAACGAAGTGCTCGTATTAAGAAGGGTGTAAGACAAGGCTGTAGCCTGTCGCCCCTACGCTTCAATCTGTACATCGAGGAAGCAATGATGGAAATAAAATAAAGGTTCAGGAGTGGAATTAAAATACAAGGTGAAAGGATATCAATGGTACGATTTGCTGATGACATTGCTATCCTGAGTGAAAGTGAAGAAGAATTAAATGATCTGCTGAACGGAATGAACAGTCTAATGAGTACACAGTAGGGTTTGAGAGTAAATCGGAGAAAGACGAAGGTAATGAGAAGTAGTAGAAATGAAAACAGCGAGAAACTTAACATCAGGATTGATGGTCACGAAGTCAATGAAGTTAAGGAATTCTACTACCTAGGCAGTAAAATAAACAATGACGGACGGAGCAAGGAGGACATCAAAAGCACACTCGCTATGGCAAAAAAAGCATTTCTGGCCAAGAGAAGTCTACTAATATCAAATACCAGCCTTAATTTGAGGAAGAAATTTCTGAGGATGTACGTCTGGAGTACAGCATTGTATGGTAGTGAAACATAGACTGTGGGAAAACCGGAACAGAAGAGAATCGAGGCATTTGAGATGTGATGCTATAGACGAATGTTGAAAATTAGGTGGACTGATAAGGTAAGGAATGAGGAGGTTCTATGCGGAATCGGAGAGGAAAGGAATGTGTGGGAAACACTGATAAGGAGGAGGGACAGGATGATAGGACATCTGCTAAGACATGAGGGAATGACTTACATGGTACTAGAGGGAGCTGTAGAGGGCAAAAACTGTAGAGGAAGACAGAGATTGGAATACGTCAAGCAAATAATTGGGGACGTAGGTAGCAAGTGCTACTCTGAGATGAAGAGGTTAGCACAGGAAAGGAATTCGTGGCGGGCCGCATCAAACCAGTCAGTAGAATGATTACCAAAAAAAAAAAAAAAAAAAAAAAGTGCAACGCTGTTATTGCTCTAATGCTGGACATATATGTCCAACAAACACTATGTGATCAAAAGTATCCGGACACATCTTACAGCTTCGTAGCGCCCTCCACCGGTAATTCTGGAATTCAGTATGTTGGCCCACCTTTAGCCTTGATGACAGCTTCCACTCTCGCAGGATCGCAGGCATACGTTCAGTCAAGTACTGTAAGTTTTCTTGGGGAATGGCAGCCCATTCTTCACGGAGTGCTGCACTGAGGAGAGGCATGGATGTCGGTCGGTGAGACCTGGTACGAAGCCGGCTTTCCAAGACATCCCAAAAGTGTTCAACAGGAGTCAGGTTAGGACTCTGTGCTGGACAGTCCATTATAGGGATGTTATTGTTGTGTAACCACTCCGCTCCATCGTGTTGAAAGATGCAGTGAGCATCCCAGAACTGCTCTACAACAGCGGGAAGCAAGAGGGTACTTAAAACATCAATGTAGGTCTGTGCTATGACAGTATCACCCAAAGCAACAAGGCATGCAAGCCCCTTCATGAAAAACACGACCACACCTTAACACCATCGCCTCCGAATTTTACTGTTGGCACTACACACGCTGGCAGATGACGTTCACCGGACATTCGCCATACCCACACCCTTTCACTGGACCGCCAAATTGTGTACTCTGATTCGTCACTCCACACAACGTTTTCTCACTGTTCAATCGCCCATTATTTATGCTCCTCACACCAAGCGAGGCGTCGTTTGGCATTTACTGGCGACATATGGGGCTTATGACGAGCCACTCGACCATGAAATCCAAGTTTTCTCACTTCCTGCTTAACTGTCATAGTACTTGCAGTGGAACCTGATGCAGTTTGTAATTCCTGTGTGATGATCTGGATAGATGTCTGCCTATTACACATTAGGACTCTCTTCAACTATCGGGGAGCTCTGTCAGTCAACAGACGAGGTCGGGCTGTACGTTTTTGCGCTGTACGTGTTCCGTTATTTTTCCACTTCACTATCACATCGGATGCAGCGGACCTAGGGATGTTTAGGAGTGTGTAATCCTCGCGTACAGACGTGTGACACAAGTGACACCCAATCACCTGACCACGATCAAAGTCCGTATGTTCTGTGCAGCACCCGATTCTGATCTTTCACGATGTCAAATAACTGCTGAGGTCGCTGATATGGAGTACCTGGCAGTAGGTGGCAGCACAGTACACTTAATATGAAAAACGTATATTTTTGGAGGTCTCCGAATCCTTTTGATCACATGGTGTACATTCACACTACAAGTTTTCTGTCTCACTAATCAGTGTGACTGACTTTGAGATGATAATACTCCTTCCTTCTACAATATAAAAATACTTATATTGGTCGTGATACATGCACCGTATAGCTTTCTGGAGGTGTGCGAAGTCCACTATTCACATCCGATTATGGTTTAGAATTTATACCATGTTCGTATCAGACTTATAAAATAATCGTCAGCAACGGAAAACGTGTCTTACAAGGAAACAGAAAAATGCAAGGTAGCATGTGAAATTACATGTCATACCGCACTAACATTGTAAACAGGATAACTGTCAAGAAAATGTTAACTCAGGTTTTGCAGTATCTCAATCTCAAAAACCCCTGTCACTAACTTAGCATCACTGAAACTATGAAACTGGATACTCGATTTTGATCCAAGATGTGGCAGAGAAATGAAGTACTTTGCATACATCTTCGTTCATCTAAAGAATATTTTCTATCGATGGACGTTAATCATCACACAAGCTTTGCAAGTCCTCAGCTGAGTGTGATATGGAGAGGTTTCTTGTTAACGACTGCAGTTAGATAGCGCTCTAAGTCACACACACAACACCCATTGTATACTCAAGCTATACTCTACAACTGATGCACCGCAAGAGAACAACAGGCAATAAATAACCTACCGCAACATCTCCCTCTGTCTGGAATGCGTCATCAGTCCACCATTAAAACATACCTTGCTACAACCCATCTTAACCGATCACTCAGCCTACTTTCTATCATCCTTTAACGCAGATCCATGTGAGTTTAGCGGCAGGTGGTTCTCTTTTCCAGGAAAGCATCGAAGGCAACTTGCATGTATACTCATTACGTGCATAGCCATACACCTCAATGTTGTTAAAAAGCGTGCAGCAACTGTTCTGTAAGGCGTTTGTTAGCTGACACCGCATAGTTTTTATTGGTAGAGAGTACAGAGGAGCACGTTGAAAATACTGCTTGTTAGGGTTTAAAACACCTAAACAGTCTTGCACAGCATAAAACACACGGTGCACATTGCAGTTGCATACGTCTTGTAGTCCCCCTGCTGGTGGTACAACACTCTTTAGCTAAGGACATTTTATAAAAAAAATCTATAAGATGGCCGCTGATAACTTCGGAGTAACATCTCGGATTGCGATTCGGCACATATAAATGTATTACTCTAAATTTGGTCGTCATTCACGTTAAACAACCTCACGAAAATAAACTGTTTCCCTGGTTCCCTGTTTCCTCTGTCATATAGTCGTTTCCATATACGAACATTTTCCTGCACGAAGCAGAAGACATGCAAGTACTCCGTCATTCCCGCTCAATTTCCCTGCATAAGGGGTATTTCCCCTCAATTTCTACGTATTTTCCGTCAATTTTCGTAATTTTATTCATTTTATGTCACTTCTGCCCATGCGACCATGACATAACTCCTCATCACGGTTACCGCAATTGCTTATAAACGTAGTAAGGTTGTCGACACCTAGCGAAAATGCAATACTTTGCTGTATGTGTGTAGGTGGAGCCACCATGCATCACATCAGGAATAGGGGTCGAGGGTCGATCCACCACACATTAAGGCCGGGAATGGATTACAAAGGTGGATCCACCATGCTTTGTGGATGACAGTAGGGTTTGGAAGAGCATCCACCATACATTATGGTCTGGACTTAGTTCGATGGTGGATCCACCACGCATTACAGCGATGGATAGGGTTCAGAGGTGGATCCACTACATGCGACTGCCAGGATAGAGTTCGAAGGTGATTCCAGTCGCTGTAAGTCAAGGGCAGTGTCTGAAGGAGGTTTCACTACCAGTAGGTACTGAGCATCACGCGAGGGCTGTATGTCTATTCATATAATAGGGATAAATGCAAATTGAATGCTGACTGTGATGCTTTCTTGGAAAAGAGACCACCTGCCTCTAAACTGACATGGATCTATGGTAAAAGATGATAGAAAGTAGGTGGAGTGATCAGCTAAGAGGGGTTGTAACAAGGTATGATTCTATAGTGGATTAATGACGAATTCTAGAGACAGGGAGATTTTGCTGCAGGTCACTTACCGCGAATTTAACCATTTTTTTCTGCTGTTCTCTTTCAGTACATCAGTTGTGTTATATAACCTGCATTTGACTCACATACAATTACGTGTTCTCTCTTTGACTTAGAGCTCTGTCTAACTTCAATAGTTAACAGCAAAACCTCTCCATACCACACTCAACAGAGGACTTCCAAAGCATGTGCGATGATTCATGTCCATCGATGGAAAACATATTTCAAAACCATCCTCTAGACGAACGATGATGTATGCGAAATACTCCATTTCTGTGCCACATCTTGGATGTAAATCGAGTCTTCAGTTTCATAACTGCAGATTCTAGGTTAGTGACGGAATTGTAAGGTACTCCAAACCATGTGTAAACATTTGTTTGACAGTTCTCCTGTTAACAGAGTTTGCTACAGCATGGCGTGTAATTTCACATGTCAAAAACTGCTGCTATGTGTTTGTTTCCTTGTAAGATGAGTTTTCTGTTGGCAACGATAATTTCATAGGACTAACGTGATAATATAATTCTTGAACCATAATCGGATGTGAACAGTGGGCACTATACACCTCAAGAAAGCTAGACTGTGTATGTGTCATGAGGAATATATGTATTCCTTTGGTGCAGGGGGAAGTAGTCTTATCATCTTAAGGATTGTCGCTGTAGTGAGTGGGATAAAAAACTTGTAGAGTGGATGACATATTCCCGACGTTGGACATGTATGTCCAGCAATAGAGTATTAACAGCCTTGTACTCTGCGTGAAATATTTTGGAAACCAGAAGGGTTTAGCATGATGGCATGTCTAAGTGCAGAACCATGTAGTCTTAGGAGTGCATGTGTTTATGTTCTATGATTATTTCTCTCTTACCAATACCGTTTTTATACGGACCTCGGACACTAGAGCAATACTTCAGAACTGACAGTGCAGTTGATCTATTAAAATGCTTCTAACTCTATCCGTCTGGTGCTCCTTTATGCTATCATGCATAAACCATACGATTCTTCTTAAATATCTCTTATATCGCCAGAACACTCTCATATGTAACCGTAAGGGGTGCTCACCTCCTCGACATGCAAGCATCTTGAGAGATCTTTCTCTTGTGGATGGATGCCGTGAGTGAGGTTGGTGCAGAACAGTCTTCGCTGAATATCAGTTACAGACTCAGCTCGCTCTGTTCCTCACGATATGTGGAATGCAGTGGTTATAGAACCCTCCTACTTCTTGCCAGTTGCAAATTAAATCGGCGACAGTGTTGCATGGTCGGTTGGCAAATGACAATGCAAGGAGATCGTTCAATCTCGTACTTTATCCTATGGAAGTCAGAATATGAGTCCCATCCACATAGGGAATGATGGGGAATCACATAAACACTGCATTATGATCAAAGTGTTAGAAATATGTAGATAATATAACCTCATCAATATAGAAAGCTGTCTCGTATACTTTTTTTGTACATATCAAAGAACTAACCAGTAGTAGGACATGGTGGGCGTCACCCGAAAATATCGTTATCCAACATGGCGGAAGGGAACGTCACCCCAGGGGTGGGTGTTACCCCAAAATACCGTTCCCCAAGATGGCTGCCATGACGCAAGTACGTAAAGTCACGTGATGTTAGCTGATGACACGACTACCGTTATCCAAAATGGCAGGAAAGTGCCACACCCCCTTGTCGGGAAGTATGAATTTTGGGGGAAGATAGGTCAATTTAGCTACCTCTACCAAACTAAGAAAATGGCGAAAAGAAAAGGAACTTCAGCTATCTCTACTAACGAAAGAAAATGGCGGGGAAGAAGGGACACTTGGGCTCCCTCTACTAACCTGTCACCATACAGCTCAGGAAACATCCCCCAGGCTGTGGCTAAGCCATGTCTCCGCAATATCCTTTCTTTCAGGAGTGCTAGTTCTGCAAGGTTCGCAGGAGAGCTTCTGTAAAGTTTGGAAGGTAGGAGACGAGGTACTGGCAGAAGTAAAGCTGTGAGTACCGGGCGTGGGTCGTGCTTCGGTAGCTCAGATGGTAGAGCACTTGCCCGCGAAAGGCAAAGGTCCCGAGTTCGAGTCTCGGTCGGGCACACAGTTTTAATCTGCCAGGAAGTTTCATATCAGCGCACACTCCGCTGCAGAGTGAAAATCTCATTCTGGAAACTCGTAAATTAGCGAATCAATCCAGTACATACCATG
Source organism: Schistocerca americana (assembly GCF_021461395.2). Classification (NCBI taxonomy): domain Eukaryota; kingdom Metazoa; phylum Arthropoda; class Insecta; order Orthoptera; family Acrididae; genus Schistocerca; species Schistocerca americana. The sequence continues at coordinate 1,062,059,742 of NC_060120.1, read as the reverse complement.
CAGAAGTGCAAACTACTGGTAGATCACCAAAATAATGCATGCAAACACGAGCACAATGCTTAAACACCCAAAAATAATTCAATGCACAAACACTCAGTGCAAGTAAAAACGGCAACATATCAGCCATTCGAAACCTGATTCTACTGAACGGGAAGCCTAAGTGTACCCTCAACACATGGAAACCGTCCAGATGTGAGAGAGGAAGGTCAGGTTACCGTATATTATTTATTTTGCTAAGGAAACTGACTCAATTATCCATCATAATTACTTACTTAATCACAATGATCCGCCGTAATTTCACAACTATATGCATAGCGCTGTACAAGAACGGCTTAAAATCGCAAAATACTTCTTTACCATACAACTGGTCTCATCCTGCTTGTAAAAGAAATTCGAACTATCACTCGAAACTTAAGAAAATGTCGATCCTAATTACTTAATTAATCACATAGATCGGACCTAATCACACAACTATATGGACAGAGTTTTGCTAGGACTGCATACTCCGTAAAAAATGACCATACCATACTACTGGTTTTATCCAGCTGAGAAAATGATTATACTAGTCCAAACTTACGCTAATATCGATCCTAATTACGTAATTAATCACAAAGTTGGGACCTAATTATGCAACTATTTGCATAGCGCTTCACAAGCATGGCTGTACTCCGCGAAAGCTCACTATATCATACAACTGGTATTACCCTGGAAGGAAAAAAATCTCGCAATACTACACGAAACCAGTGACAGGAACACTCAAACTCTACCCTACACCTACAAGCTAGCGGGAAAAGGGCTGGGCGCGTCTGGCCATTCTGATTTAGTTTTTCCGTGATTTCCCTAAATCGCTCCAGGCAAATGCCGGGATGGTTCCTTTCAAAGGGAACGGCCGACTTCCTTCCCCGTCCTTCTCTACTCCGATGAGACCGATGACCTCGCTGTCTGGTCTCCTTCCCCAAAACAGTCAACCAACCAAAAGGGCTGGGGTGTAACGTACAATCTTTATTGTTTTTGGTGTGAAATATGTGCAACTGACTAGATGCTGGTGTTGGACATAGAGGAGTTTAAGAAAAATTATATTATCTGGAAGCAAAGAGCATCTTTCGCTGTTTAACGTCAGAGTTCACTACACGCACATACTAAAAATTACCCTACAGCCCAGCTAACCGTAACCAATACACGCTATCACAGTTGATGGAAAACAAATGCATCACAGTACTGGGGTAAATCATCGTCCTAAAGGACTTCAGTTGAACCCTCGTTCTCGTCCCTGTACAATCACAAAGTGGGTAATCGAGCTACTCAGCCGAAAGCCTCGCGGTGCCCAGCTGAAATGTCGTGCTGGCCAGCGCCTAGGCGAGTGAAAGCCCCACAGACCATGCCAGCCGGCCGCCACCTCAATCGATACGATCACGTGCGTCGCCTATACAATAGAAGGCACAGAGATAACAGAACGGCTTTCCCCCCAAATGCATCGTGACTGTCTAAAAGTATATTTACGCAGCCATCCCTAATGAATTCGAGGCGCCACTGTCTTGGGCCCCCAACGCTTCTCGTTCTGAGATGGAAAAACGTACTGTTTGACGTCATATAGGACGCCCCAGCAGTGCTCTCGCAGGGCACTCGTCCCGCGTTCTGCGCTCGATAATTTACTTAACATCAACTAGACTCATACATTAAAGCAACTACTAAAAAAACATTTTATGAACAAAATCGGTATAGTTATTCACGTTTGACTGAGAAACTTGTCACGCCTTGGAGGACATTTACGTGGAAACTCGAAAAAGAAAATAGACTAAACCGGTATTTCCACTCGCGAATATCGATGATGTAGCCGATTCCAAATCATCCACCAGCCGCTGTGGCCGAGCGGTTCTAGGCGCTTCAGTCAGGAACCGCGTGACCGCTACGGTCGCAGGTTCGAATCCTGCCTCGGGCATGGATGTGTGTGATGTCCTTAGGTTAGTTAGGTTTAAGTAGTTCTAAGTTCTAGGGGACTGATGACCTCAGATGTTAAGTCCCATAGTGCTCAGAGTCATCCAAATCACCCTCATAACTTACAAAGTCAAAAAATGTGTTCCACCTGCTAGGTGCGCACACCACAATCGACCTCTCAACTAAATAAAGACATAAAATTCGAAGAAGTAGTGAACAGAACAATTTACATGGGAGCGAATAATTACCCAGGCCAAACACACGTGCGTATTGAATCTTCTTATATTTCCACTTGACCACGAAAGCTATCCAACACACACTAAATATTAGTTCGCTATTCGGCCGTGTAGATGACTCTACGGCTAACTGAACTACATTCCTGCTTTGCAACAGCTCTCACCATTCAGTCGGCTCCTGAAGTTAGCGGAAAACGTGAATCATTCACACCACAGGACACGTATATATGATCGCTATACTTACGGTTAAATGTTACGATTGCGGTTTCAGTTGAATGACATTCGACAATGAGCGAAGTATCGGAAATACACCCTGCCGACGGCTCTGGAAATAGAAATATCTGTACCATTCTTATTACTTGACATATCTTTCCGTTTGCTATTACAGTATTGCACGTCAAATCCACACCTTCATTACGACTGGATATAGACATTTTCTATGCACATGTCTGAACAAAAACAAATACTTTACAAACCTGACGCTCATGCCGAACCTATCACACATACCCTACGACTAAGTATAATACCTCGTCAATAACGGATTGCTGACGATATGAAATAATACTGACCGAAAATCAACCATTGGTGGGCTTGTCTCATTTTTTTCTTTTTTTTTTGCGAGTGGTACAACTGTGTCTTAGAAAGAGAGGTGTATTCTTCTTACAAACAGCGAGTTGTTAGAAAAACACAACCATACTAGCATAACAAGCAGTCTTGACTCTACAGGTGCATACAAGTATCCAAAAAAAAAAAAAAACTATACTGGCTTTACAAATCGAGCTCCTCTGTCTGAGTATAGACAGTGATCGCTGGAGTATACTGGGATTTGGTATCAAATCAAGTTCTCCCATTCACGCACATACCTGCTTAGGATCCTATGCAAGAGTCCTTTATTGATTACAGCCACTAGTGAATCATATTTCTAACACTCATATCACGAAACGAGTCACGTTTCACGAACTTATCTGCTAAAGTAAAATTCGAACCTCTTTTTAGGTATCCACCACGCATCTTGCAACTGCTGTCCTCTCTCCAGCTCTACGCAAGTGATAGTTCCAATTTAAGTCGGAATTGAGTAGGAGTCGCGGGAAAATGTATCTACCACCCTCTACTACCCATGTAGAAACAGGCTAAGCTGCGTGACTGCGACAGGACTGTGTTTTGACCATTTGACACAAATGAAAACTGCGAGAAGGACAAGGATTTTGCTACTGCACTGTGGTGCTCCCCCCCCCCCCCCCCCCCCCAAACTACATGCAAGTACTACAGATCGGCATCCATTCACATCTTCCCAACAAGCTATCTTTATTATTCTGTACCATCCAACAGAGAAAAATTACGAGCTATAAAAGTTCCACTAACTTCATTCGGTAGAGAACTGCACAGATCAGTTTAAAGTTTCATCACCTGTACTATAGGAGAATGATCGTATCCCGTCGACTATACTGTTAGTCACAAGAGACGTGCCCTGTGACCGTGTCTCGTTCTTTGAAACATTGTTTTTCTTCTGCTCTAACACGCTTTGTATAGCGCCAAACATTTTGTTTTTCTGCCACGACTTCGAGGTCTGTGTCAGGTTCTAAACTGACATTAAAATGTTCTGATCCACGGCCTCTCGCAGAAAACTAGACATCGCTTGGTGACGTGATTGACGTCAGCTGATGACTTGATTGCCGTCATTTAAGACGACTGCCGTGACAGCAGCTGATGACGTAACTGTTGTCATTCAAGGTGGTGGGAAAGTGCTATGCACCGCTGCCAAACACCCCTGGCGGGGAGTTTGGATTTTGGAGGGAAGATAGGTCAATTGGGCTGGCTACCTATAGACGTCGCGCGGTGTAAATCGTGTTGTACTGCTGTAACCACAACGCAGCACGCACACTGGATGATTTTAAATAAAAGTTAGTTACAATATAAGGAAATCTGAAGGGTTTGTGGCGTTGTCGTCGATTTCCAAACTACAGTCCAAATGTGATTCACGAGATCCATATTTAAATTCATGTGTCACTGACAGAATAGCTGATGGCTCTGTGTTCCGTTTCGACTGATTCCTCATCCCGCAGTCATGTACGCGATCACTGTTTCGGTGCTAGCCATCCCCAGAAGGTGGCACCGCTCCACAAAGCTCTTTCTCAAAACTCAAACAAGCCTTGTCAGTCAGTCATTATGTGGTAACCGACAGCATGCCAGTGGACAGATGGGATGGAAAAGACACCGACAATGTACTGGAATAATAAGCATTACAGTTGATTGTGTGAACAATTTAGGAATTTTGCACTCTAAATCCACACCTTCTCCGCTTTGAGAGTATCACTGCGAATGTGGATACACGACTGTGCAGTACATCCATTCATTGGTAATTCTCGAACACATTCATCATTAAGGTATATCAGACAGTGCTCTACATATTTCTAACACCTAGAGCATGGTACATAATTTAAGATTTATCTCCATGCTAATGGGAGTCCCACACCATTCTCGCAGTTTTAAAATTTGAGACTGAACGCAGTCCGGAACCGCGGGACTGCTACGGTCGCAGGTTCGAATCCTGCCTTGGGCATGGATGTGTGTGATGTCCTTAGGTTAGTTAGGTTTAAGCAGTTCTAAGTTCTAGGGGACTGATGACCACAGCAGTTAAGTCCCATAGTGCTCAGAGCCATTTGAACCATTTTGAGACTGAAAGACCCCCCTCACACTGTCATTGACCAACCCGCTCTGTAACACCAGTTAGTATTTAATCTGCAACCGATCACAATTAGAGCGCTACATTTCACGTCCCGTGAATGGATGGAGCTTGCCGAGTTCTCGCCCATCCAATTGCACAAGATTTCTCGAAATGCGCCCATGTCGCGGAGGTTAGCACTCCTTATCGATGTATAGTAACAGATTTCAAAGTGTTGTGATGTAATAGCATACGGTTAAGAAGAACAAGAATGGGTGATATTTCTGCGTGATGGAGCTCCAGACGGATGGAGTTAGAAGCATGCTTACGTATATCAAACAAGCTATAAATTTTAAAGCATTATTGCAGAGTCTAGGATCAGTACCTGGAAGGTATTGGTAAGAGGGGACATGAACACTCGCACTCCTAAACTTACAACGTTCCGCACTTAAAACGGACTATAATGTTAGATCACTTGTGTTTCTGACCTATCAGTTGTATAGAATGTAGTGCTTTTGATTTTCCAATGTAAGAAATATATTTCAAGTGCATGAGATACATCCTCCTTCCCGGTTTCTCTATGGTAAACTATGTTATCGAAACGTAAAACGAAAAAACTATTTTCTTAAAACATTAGCTCTGTGTCATACGAGCACAATATAGCTTTTCAGAGATGTATAGCGTCCACTGTTCACATCTCATCACGGTTCAGAAATTATACTACACCTGCATCATCCCTATATAAAATCATCGTTAGTAACAGGAAACACCTCTTACAACTCTGTAAAACAGCACAACTGTCAGGCAAATGTATACACGGGGATTTCAGTGCCTCAGAAGCACCTATCGCTAACTTAGTTATGAAGCTGAAGTCTCGATTTTACACCCAAGATACGATAGGGGGGGGGGGGGGGGATGGAGTACATCGCAGATACCACAGTTCGTTTAGAGGAATGTGTCACGTTTCATCACACACGTGAGATGGAAGTCCTCTGGTGACCGACAGGTTTACCGTTAACGATCGCAAGTAGACAGTACCTTAAATCATATACAGAACACATGGATGTATACGAGTCGAACGCAGGCTATGTCACAAGACTGATGCATCCTGACAGTGGAAAAATTGAGCAGTAGCAACTTTTCCCTCTCTAGAATGCATCATCAGTCTACCATTTAATCGTACCCCGTTACAACTCCATCTCAATCGATCACCCCGTCTACTCTCTGTTATCTTTTAACGCAGATGCATGTAAGTTTAGAGGCAGATGGTTCTCTGTCTTCCTGAAAAGCGTCAAATACAGTATTCAACTCGTATGTACCACTGACATCTCAGTTGACATACAGTATAATGCTACCTTGACGGAAAACAAATTGACTGCTTCCCCTTCGCTTCCATGTCGTCGTTTCCTCGGATTCCTCTTGCTGCCGCAAACTTGTTCCCATGTACAAATTGTTCTATGCCAATCAGAAGATACGCAAGTATTTGCTCGATTTCCCCGCATTTCAGTGTATATTCGAACTATTCCCCCATAATTTTTTGCAATTCTATTTTATGTCAGTCCTATCCATGCGATCATCACATAACCTCTCGTTCTGTGTTTTAAAATTGCTTGTAAATGTAGTACAGCTGCCAACACCTAGCGCAAATGCACTGATCGGGAGGCAGAGTATAGCACTGTACTCGATTGCATCCAGTCACCTCCAAGAAAAAAAAATGGCTCTGAGCACTACGGGATTTATCATCTGAGGTCATCAGTCCCCTAGAACTTAGAACTACTTCAACCTATCGAACCTAAGGACAACACACCCATCAGTGCCCGAGGCAAGATTCGAACCTGATACCGTAGCAGTCACGCGGTACCAGACAGAAGCACCTAGAACCGCTCGGCCACACCAGCCGGCTCACCTCCACATTTGGAGAGCGTTTGCTCTGTTTTCTGTATGGCTGTGTTTATGAAGGAGATGCAAATATCGGCTTAATACCATATTCCTTAGCCGAATCGCTTTCTAAATTAGGAGAGAAGGGTGATTTTATTACGAGCTTACACCACTAGCGACGAGCACCTGCACTTCTAGTCTGCTAATGCATGCTCCATGATCACTGCCTACATTAATTGTCGCAGTATTTGTGTGGGAGAGCACTTCATCCCGAAGCAATGCTAACCCTCGATTTATAAAGTATTTATAGTTTTTAACATCGATACCGTCAGCGATACTTGTGTGTGCCGGTACAACCAAGGCTGCTTTCGTATGCCAGGTAGCAGTAGTATGGTCGTTGCGATCGTGTTTTTAATAGCTGGTCACTTATATCTCTTCCTAAGACAAGCTGGTACCAACTACAAGAAAAACAAATGAAGCAGGTCCATCGATCGCGAATATTCGCTCAGTATTGTTTGGTGTCACCAGCATTTAGTTATTAGCGAAGTGTTATACAGGGTGAGTCAGGAGGAGAGATACATGCTTTGAGACGCGATAGTATTAATGATTCTGAACAAAAAGCTTCGTGTGGACATATACCCTATTGCGAATGGTTTCCGAGATGGAACAGGTTTATTATCACTTTTCTACGCTTTTCTTTAATAACTCGAAAACCGCACAATCCAACGAAAACGTGTGTCAGTACACAATTAAACCAAATTAAATTTGCTCCAACAAAAGTACTTTTATTGTCCAGGACTAACAGTTTGCGGGGAGAGTTCGCGGGAATACTGAAAATCTCGCGCGACGATCGTGCACTGTGGCTTAGGTACTGTTTGTAGGCCCGTTTAAGGTACTTTTCCGATTTGATAGACCACAAGCCTCCTATATCAAAATCTTCGTCTCAACCTCCTCTATATTACTGTGGTATGTTGTAAACAATGACACTGAATAATACAGAAAGTAAATGGACATGTATATCAAAAATGCGCTATCTCGGAAACCATTTGGACTAGGGCACATATCCACATCACATTTTCTGTTCAGAATCAGTAATTTGGACTAGGGCATATGTCCACATCACATTTTCTGTTCAGAATCAGTAATTCTATCACCTATCAAAACACGTACGATTCCTCCTGACTCATCCAGTATTTAGTAGGGGATGTGTGTTAGATTTGCTGTGATTAGCAAGCTTGTGATTTATATAATTGGATGTGAAGCTTCTGCGGTCTGTGTTCTGATGTGTCCAAAGAAAGTGGCTATGTCCGGTCGTAAAGTAGGTAGGGATTTCAATGCACTGATAAGGGGAGTGAAAGGTTTTACTTGGAATATTATGTCAGCTCATAAGAATAATATAGATATTCATCTCTCCAGATACACAGACAACAGGACGGGTATTTATGACACTATGTTCATTGTCAGATGTCACAAGATTGGCCGATTCTGCATGCATACGGATGTGTGGTAGAGGTAACCAGCGACCGAAACGAATTCACGTTTCCAGCTTAAGGCGGTAGCTCCCATTGAGTCTCCAATCTGGTCAGATAGGGTACAACCATGTCGCCCTCTGGTCAGGTGAACAGCGAACTAATACTCATGACGTGCTGGGCAGACTTTGTGATTGTGTGTGTTGCTAGTATTCTCTGTGGAAAATTGAGAAGATTCAATATGGTGTGTGTTGACCCTGGACACATTGATGACAACGGAATACCAACCACTTCCGTCATTCTGGACACCGTCTACGACTGGGCAGTCCTCTCTCTTGTGCAGCCCAAAGTCGGGCTGCAGACCGGGAGCGATTGTTGAGAGGAGAGTTTCACGGTGGCAACTAGCAGTGAGCGATATCTGGCCTCGTGTGCTGCATGTGGACATAAGGACATGGGCGCACAAGATGTGCGAGTGTTTCAGCGATTCCAACGTCTGTCCAAGACAACTATTATAGTGGACTGCATCATGGTTTAAGTGTATCGTGTTTAGTGTTTCTCAATACATCACAGTGGACTCTGTCTTGCAGTGGTATTTGTTGTTGTTAGCTTTCTATCCTACCATGCAGTAGACCCTTCCTCCTCCTTCTGAATGCAGCAGGGAGAATCCACTTTCGAATTTTATAGTGCTTTAAAACCACAATCACAGCATCAAATTCCCGATTGATCAACTTATTACATCCAATAGTGGTACTGAGAGCAGGCATTTATAGAGTCCTTAACGCAAATTGTTTATAGACATAGCATGCAACTATGTTAAAATATGACATTTTTAGCTAGGTCCAATGTAATGGACGTCGTGCCAAATGACCTGACTGTGCCAGTATACAGCAATAGGAAGCAACAGAAAAAGATCTGGAAGGTGGAACAGTATTGGAAACTGGGCAGTTGCAGGATCGAATTCCACCAAATATACCAGTCCTTGTATCCACTAATAGGATGCAAGGAAAACCTTGCAGCACACAAAGGGTGTCGATTTAATTAATTAGTCAGTCAGTGTGATAGAGTGAGGGAATATTTCGAAGACATCCACAGCTGGGATTTTGCAGGTATCTGCTGCTTTGTTAAGGACAGATTAGTGTAGCATGCGACAGACATTACTTACTTCTTCCAAAATATCTTTGTTGTATAGTCTACAGGTTCCCATAGCAGTGAAGGTGTGAGAACAGAGGGATACACCTGCTTATCAGCGCCAGGTCTACAGGGACGGTGGTTGGAAGAGTGGAGGACATCTTGGTCTATGTGTGTTTGCATGCATTGGTTCACACAAACAGGAAGTACCACTTGAGAGAAAGGGAGGGAGGGAGAGAGAGAGAAGGGGGAGAGTGGCAGCGGGTGAGTCTGATATCAAATTTCAAAGAGTTGCTGCAACCGAATGCTTCGTCCTGGGGTTAGTGCGACTTCCAGTCTGTGTGCCACATGAGCCGGCACTGTGTTTATAGTAGTACGCAAGCTGGCGGTGGAGCAACGACCCAGAGCAGTCGCAAGAATACGCGAAGTGGCTGACATGTCTGCCACTGCAGTCGTTGCCAAAGGTTTTTAACAGTGTAATTACATACAGTGAGTTATGTTGTCATAGATCTCGTGATAGTATTCCTTTCGCGACCAGAAAAAAACGCCAAAATTGCTAAATATTACACACTGTCTTGTCACCCTCAATTTTTTTTGAATAGACAGTATTTAATACACGCAGTCAATTTCCTGACAAATTATTTAAATAAATGTGTAAATTATATTCCACATAGCCTTGTATCCCACAAATTGTTTAAATAAACAATTTCCCCACTTTTCCCTGTCTGACAGAAATTGTTTACAAAATATTTTTTACACTGTAGTCGATTTCTGACCAAATAAGCAATCAACTGACTCTCTTTCCTGCCATTTTTCGGGTGGGTGAGAGGACGAAAGGGTGGGGATGGGACGGGAGAGTTTCATTCATTGATCAATTTAAATAATTAGTCAATCAGATTCATAGAGTGGGAGGGGAACTATTCGAAAAACTGAGACCTGAATGTGTGCTTCTATCAGCGAGGGAGCGAGGGTTTGAGGTTTCCAGGGGGAAAGGAGGAGGAGGGGGGAGGGGTGGGGCGTTTCTCAGGACGAATTATACCCGGGGCTCATAAATGAACCCTCAGTGGGTCTTAAACCACCTAGAAGAACAATAGGTCAAGGGGAGGGGATAATAAATCAGTTGAATGTGTGCATCCCGTACTAGCGAATTGGTGTAGAATGGTCTTTACCTTACCGTTCATATTTTGGGGTGTATGACGTGCTGCTCGCCATGGTTTTTAGGAGATTCGCATTGTGCAATCGTCTGTTAGCAGTCTGATGCGATACATGAGGTCCTGTGGCATCTTCAAACAGCGAATTTAATTCTGGAGCATTCAACCCTCGATTCCTTTAACATATCGATTATCTTGTGCACCTGCCGACTACGGGTGGCCTGTGCAGTGTAATTGATCGACACGTAGTGTCGATCAGACCATTGCCGTCATCACACATAAATTTTTCTAGATATAAAAATAACAACTGATTATTTGTAATATTTACCTTCAGATTTTAAAGTGAGTTCGAGGAAAATCACTAGTTTCTTGTGGTCTTCTACTGTTGCATTAGAATTACGAGGGTAATCCCAAAATTAAGGTCTCCTATTTTTTAATAAGTACGTAGACCTGTTTATTTCTACAATGGTTTGCATCAGTTTACAGCTTGATCATTTAGCTGTTTTTCGACATAATCACCATTTCTGTCGATGCATTTTTGTAGATGCTGTGGCAGTTTTTGTATGCCCATTTGATACCAGCTCGCCGCTATGCTGTTCAGAAAGTTATGAACCTCTTCTTTCACCTCGTCGTTGGAGCTGAATCGCTTTCCGGCCAAATGTTCTTTTAACCTAGGGAAGAGGTGATAGTCCCTGGGTGCCAAGTTAAGACTGTAGGGTGGGTGGGTAATTATATTCCACTGAAGCTGTTGCAGGAGAGCAACGGTTTGCCGAGCAATGTGTGGGCCAGCGTTGTCACGGAGAATATGTACGCCCTTGCTCAACATTCCGCTTCTCCGGTTCTGAATTGCCAGTCTGAGATTTTTCAGAGTCTCACAGTACCTGTCAGCGTTAATTGTGGTACCAGAGGGCATTAAGTCGATCAACAATACCCCTTTCCGATCCCAAAAAACGGTTGTCATGACTTTACCGGCAGACTGTGTTTGTTTGAATTTCCGCTGCTTTGGCGAAGGAGGATGCCGGCACTGGCGTGATTGTTGCTTGGTCTCAGGTGTAAATTGGTATGCCAAGGTTTCGTCACCCGTGACAATAGAGTCCAGAAAGTTTTCCTGTTCGACTGCAAGGCGGTGAAGAAATGTGCGGGAAGCATCAACTCGCTGCCGCACGTGGTCCTCAGTCAGCATGCGTGGCACCTATCTTGCACAAACCTTCCCGTAGTTCAACGTTTCCGTTAAAATTCTGTGAGCGGTGCTTCGGGAAACCTCAGAAACCAACGTGCAGAGATCATCCAGGGTGATCCGCCGGTCTTCACGCATGCTTTGCTCAACCTTAAACACTGTCTCCTAAGAAATTGACGGTCTCCCGATCCTTTGTTCGTTGTGAATTTCGGTCCGACCAGCTGCAAACTCTGTACACCACTTACGAACATTTTTGACATCCATGCACGACTCACCAAACATTTCTGTCAATAGGCGATGAATTTCAATCTGCGCATTGCCCTTTGCGTTCAAAAACCGAATACCTGCGCGCAATTCGCACTTGGCGGTAACATCCAGCGGGAGCTCCATTCTCAACGGCTGCCAAGCCAAGACTGAGCGCCTCAGCGCGGCGTGCACATGTTTACACACAGCGCGTGAAGCACTCCTCATAACAGTGTGACCAACTGACACACAAACAGAGTTCTGTACTTATAAAAAATAGGAGATCTTACTTTTGGGATTACCCTCGTACATTACCGAAATGTGGTACCAATATTGCAAAATGCTCTAACATTAAATAAATGTTAACCCACCATTGCAAAAAAAACTTTGTTAGTGTTCCATGAACCAAGGACACTCTTTCGTCTGACCGACTAATGGTGAATTTTACCGCAGTAACTGCCTTCCAAGTTTATCCTTTGTAACAGAATGCAGAGAACATGTCTACTTTGAAATGTTGCCTAAACCAAACTCATCAGTGACATTCCACTGACTATACTCATCAAAAGGTATCAACATACCAGAAAAAATTAAATCGGTAATATGTGCCTGAACACTGAATTTTTAGTCAGACTGCCACTGTGTAGTTTCCTTGATGTTAGCTGTATGACACTGTTCTGTTTTTAACGTAGATCAACTGCAAACAGACAATATGTGTGTTCCTGTTATAATGAATTCTACTCTGCTTTTGTAAATGATGAAAGTCTATGTGAATGCAGCTTGCCGCTAACTTGGTGTAATGCTTTGTCTGTACAGAAGTGTATCTGTCGCCTTTATCGCTCTTTCCCTCTCACACATAAATCGGTACAATAAAGTCAGGGCTTCGTGTTTTCTAGTTAGGCTGATCCGTGAAAAGACAGAGAAACAGTTATGCTAATGGAGGATTCTCTCACTCTCTCTCTCTCTCTCTCTCTGTCCTTTATCTGTGTAAAGTTTAAATATATTATTTACGTGAAATCAGCCTAGTAGAATCTCTGGTGGAGCCCTTCGTCTTAATATTCAGCGGCTGGCTTGCTAGAAAAGATCTTTACATTTGTTATTATTATTAAGCGCTGCATTCAGTTGGGAAAATCGATCGTTTGAACAATTCGTTCAGTTTACGACAGATCTAAAATTTCAGATGTGGACGAAGCCTTTTTGGACGATTTCAAAAAACTCAGAGATTGCAGGTTCTCTTCGTCACAGCTGAAACTTCCCAATTAATTACAGGGCCCAGACAATCATCACTGGTTCAGACAGAGAACTCATTCGTCATTCACTCTAGAATTAAATGTTGTGAAACGCGTATCGACTCTTCTATCGTTTGTTTCCAATGCTCGAAATCAGCACCTAACTGCTGTCGCACTTCCTCAAGTCCTTTCGCAAACAAATTCGCTTCCTGTTTGCCGCATAGACTCTGGAATGCTGCCTTAACATTTTGCTCAACGTTTTCACACATTAGCCTTTTGTTTTCTAATGTGATTTCGGATAATTTACCCGTTAATACATTAATTTGGTGGTCTACAACGTCTTGACGTTCGGTCAGATGTTCAACACTTTCCTTTAGGTTCGTCTGCGTACGTGCCAATTCAGGAAGTTGCGCAATTGCACATGACATGGCATCTTGCTTTTGTACTAATTGCGGAACCATTTCCACCTGTTCCCGTACGGTATCTATCTTAATAGCCACATACTCCTTCATTTCTACACGTACGCGTTGAGTAGATTCCTCACATTGAGCTTTAACCAATTCTATTTGCGCAGTTAATTTTCGTTCCGTCTCTTCGGCCTGATCTTTAAGTTCCTTTGTCTTCGCCTCTATCCGCTGCTCTAATTCGGAAAAACTGTCATGTAACTGCTGCTTAATCTCAGCTTTCAGATTTTCCTGCCCCTCAGTAACTGAGGCTAATTTCGCATTAAAATCATTTTGCCCCTCGGTAACTGAGGCTAACTTCGCATTAATGTCGGTTTTCATATTATTCATGCTCTCGGTTATCATCTGCATCTGTCTCATGATAATTACTAATGGATCTAATCCATGTTGCATACTTGCTGTTACATCTCCAGCCGTGTCTACCGGGCGTTCTATTGCACTATCTGTAGCGATCGGTTCTACAACACTTCTTACTACATCACTATTATCCGTGCTCACAGCTGAAGGCTGTTGCGTGTTGCTCTGCTCTGCTTGACTCATCTTAAACATTGCCCTAGTTAAAACCATATAAATGTTCTACAGTCAATATGTATATATCTCCCTTCACACAAGAATACTTCTGTGGCTAAATTAGTACATGTTCAAATCTACGTCTACTTCCTCAATACTAGCAAGCTTTAAAAAAAATTATAGATCTGGCCATTTTTCTGCTTTTTTTTTTTTTTTTTTTTTTTTTTTAATGGACTTGTAGTCCGGGGTAATATGTTACAATACAGCATCACCGGTCTATTGCGGTCTAGCTGTGTTGGTGAGGCAGTAAATTTCCACAGGGCAGTGACTGCGTCACTGCAATTCACTTTGGAGGTGTGGCGGTGGGACTTGTAGTCCCGTACCACCCTCCGACGCTGATGGTACTACATGAGTCAGGCAGAAAAATTTTGCCTAACATGGGCAGGTGAACGTGTGACGGTGGGACTTATAGTCACGTGCCGAGGATTTACCTGCGCCCAGCGTGCTGCTTTTATTTGTAGATCCACTTAATTTGCCTGCGAGTACTTCTTCTCTTTTCCAAGTTAAGTTGTCTCGTCGTAGTTCACATGAAACAGAGAACAAAATTATTTTAACAACGTCCAAAAACGTGTCCTGTCACGAATTGGCCATTATAATTAATTCTACTCTGCTTTTGTAAATGATGAAAGTCTATGTGAATGCAGCTTGCCGCTAACTTGGTGTAATGTTTTGTCTGTACAGAAGTGTATCTGTCGCCTTTATCGTTCTTTCCCTCTCACACATAAATCGGTACAATAAAGTCAGGGCTTCGTGTTTTCTAGTTAGGCTGATCCGTGAAAAGACAGAGAAACAATTATGTTAATGGAGGATTCTCTCACTCTCTCTCTCTCTCTCTCTCTCTCTCTCTGTGTCCTTTATCTGTGTACAGTTTAAATATATTATTTACGTGAAATCAGCCTAGTAGAATCTCTGGTGGAGCCCTTCGTCTTAATATTCAGCGGCTGGCTTGCTAGAAAAGATCTTTACATTTGTTATTATTATTAAGCGCTGCATTCAGTTGGGAAAATCGATCGTTTGAACAATTCGTTCAGTTTACGACAGATCTAAAATTTCAGATGTGGACGAAGCCTTTTTGGACGATTTCAAAAAACTCAGAGATTGCAGGCTCTCTTCGTCACAGCTGAAACTTCCCAATTAATTACAGGGCCCAGACAATCATCAATGGTTCAGACAGAGAACTCATTCGTCATTCACTCTAGAATAAAATGGTCACAAACCTTATTTCTGAGGAAAATTGTATATTGAATCCATTTCCGTACATGTTCCGTTTTCTGTTGGTTCCAAGTCTCATGTAATTTTCTTTTACAGGTTTTTCTTTCTCTTTATCTATCACGCTAGCGGCACAAACTTTCCTAGCTCGCTTTAGCGCGAAGAAGAGTAAATAAATCTCCTTTAGCAATCCGACAATCTTCCAACCGATACTTCCGAAGCTGTTCCTTTCTCCCACTATAATAACCATGGAGCATACATTTCTGTACCTCTGTTGTTCCAAAGAATAAACGTACTAGAAAAATACCTTGGCGTCGACGAGCTGTCGGCGCATATATTACTAGAAAATCTGATCAGATACTTTTCAAACGTAAATACATGTGGATGATTTGGTTGACCATTACTAATTATTGCGTGGTAGAGGGTAATTTTCCGTGGGGAGATTACAATGCCCTCGCAGCGAGCGAAGGTTGTGAGCTCAATTTTGATTCACCGAACACACTTCGCGAGCTATCTATTAGCGTGGATAACCCGGAAGTGATGATTGTCAGTCCTCCGACTGAAATAGAGTATTATATTTGAGACAGACGAAGAAAAGAAATGTTGAAGACAGAAGAAATGAAGAGACCGGTACCGCGGCTGTATTGCTTTTACGTGCATCTAGGTGTTATATTTGCTGTGCACAACCAAGGAAGATGATCTTTCATGAACTGATGTCAGGGTCTACCCATTCGGGAACTTTCTTAAGCGGGGAAACCTTGGAAAACCTCCTAAGCCTAGACCCCCAGGCTACGGTACATAGAAGATAGGAAAGCCTATAGAAGAAAAAAAAATATAATTTTGAAATACATCTCTAAAGGAAAGACAGGGATCAATTTGTATCACGATTTGGAGAAGAGTGGTTTGTGCCTCTAGCAAAAAAAACGTTTTACAATAAATAACGTGAATTCTCGTTTTACAATCTTGCTCCTGGTACAATATTTGCGGTGCTAAACTCCCCCGGGTCTTGCATGTCCCCGACGTCCACATTTGTAGTCGGTCTTCTACGCGGCCTCTCTGTAGTTGATCTTCTACGCGGCCCACAATGGGAAGAGTAGAAGGAACAGGGATACTCGAATTCACATGCAACATTCATTCCAAAAGAATTAGCAATGACCAAAAGGAAAACTCTTCCTGTAAGAGAACTGATTAGGTTGCACCGTCCAAGATTCTCCTTTTCGAAAGCAAAATCCTTATGGCTTCATGGATCCTTTTTGTTACGACGTACTTCAAGGAGTTCAACCATTAACTAATGATGTTGCCAAAAGCATCATCCGATTTACTCCCTTTTGAATACTCCTTTTGACTTTGCCTCCCCACTTGTGCTTGTAAGTCCAAAAGTTCTAACACATTTTCTATCACTGATTTGTTCTTCGTAATTTAAAGGATTCATGTAACTTACTATAGATTTTGGATTCAAATCATCGAATAATGGAAAGTGTAGTTCATTTTATACCAAGACATCATCCATATTTCCTTGATAAGTCATATAATTTAGCTATACTCAAAACTTTTTATTCTAAGTACATATATTTCTTCGCTTGAGTGCTGAAATGTAAAAGTTATTAGCATTGAGGAATGCGGATTCGCTTCTTTCAATTACTTTCTGATTCATACGGTGTTCATCCATGCTCATATATGGAAATGGATTTTTCACACAAAATTCCCAAACGAACACGAACCATTAAATTACTACTGAATCTATGAATATTACTTTCTTTAATCATTCATTAATAAATTAAAAACTCTTAACTTCTTATTATAACACCTATTCCTTTTAGAGTTCAACATGAATCAGTTTATCCTCGCGTTTGGTGCGAGTCTCTTACAAAGCATATCTGTATCGTCTATATCGATTTTAATTCTCGCGCCGACGTCAACTGTTTTGCGCGGGAAATTATCTTTGCGGCGTTAACCGTCACTCACGATTCACTACCACAACACATCCCTTCACACGTTTACACATGTAAGCGTTCACATGAGATTATATATGAATATTCACTCGGAACCTCTTTTGATTATTCCGTGTCATTTGTGGGAAACATTTCATTCTTCTTGAAGGTCAGTTAGATCCTTAATCATTCTTGATGACATTAGCAATGCTAAAGTTCTATGTTCACCCAAACCACAGGTGAAGCCTATCTCCACTATCTTCTTTACAACACTCGATAATCATAGTTAGTCACTATTTCTATACTCTATGTCACTGATTAACTATTTCAATTTAAAGGTTTCTATCACTACACACACAGTTTTTCGTTATGTTTTTTACGAGCGTTCATTTCTGTCACTCGGAACACCATTCCTCCCTATCTTCTAATCTTCATTATACTTTTTTAAGTCGTTATGAGAAAATAACCCTTTTATTTTGTTCGATCCCGGGTATGCTAACAGATAAGCCCCCGGATTCGGAATTTGTAGGATAATGTATGGTCCAGTATATAGTAACTCCCATTTCTTTATACTTTTCTTTATTACGGATGATTTGGTATGTCGTTTAACTAGTACCTTCTCTCCGACATGGTATGTCTGTACCCTTTTGATTAATTTGTCATATCGTTGTTTTCTTTGCTCAGCCTTTTTCGTCATATTTATGATAGCTTGTCTTATTTTTTCTTCCCAAGGCATCTCAGTTTCCTGAGTTTTGGGGATATGGTCAGTCCAGAAGTTTTCCTCTTTTGCTCCGAACATCAATTCACAAGGTGTATATCCAGTTGAGGAGTGGGGCATGTTATTGTATATCTGCTCAAACTCTTCCACACAATTTGCCCACGCAGTTTGCTTATTATGGCAATACGTCCTCATAAATCGATTGAATTCTCTAAAAATCCTCTCAACCAAATTGCCTTGTGGGTGGTAAAATGATGTTAGTATATGTTTCACACCGACTTGAGACAAAGTCTGCTTTCATCGGAGTCCCGTGAATATTTTAGCACTGTCTGTTATGATCGCCTTAGGTGTACCAACATGTGAAATATAATCCCTTATCTATCTTAATACAATCACTTTTGCTGTAGCCGCCTTTATCGGGTATAGCTTTACGTATTTCGTACACACATAGAGAAATGCCAACACATATTTAACACCACCTCTTGAAGTAGGTAACGGTCCACACAGATCGCATGAAATTAATTCTTTTGGTTCTTGTACTAATATTGAGCATAATGGGTGCTTAGTCCCTTTTGAATCCGGCTTTGTTTTTTGACATATTATGCATCTCTTTAAGACCTCATGCACTCTGCGCTTTATGTTGGGAAAATAACAGTACCCACTTATTTTGTCTGCACATTTTGTCCCACCGAAATATCCCCAGGTTAAATGAGTGAACCATACAAGTTTCTCTATTTGTGCCTCAGGTATACAAACACACCAACGGACTTTGTTTGGCCTTCCACAGCGGAAAAATAATACGCCATTTACCGGCTTGTAATAGTTTGCCATCTGATCCGAAGGTTGCTGTTGTAACCTTTGAATGACACTTCCCCATTGAGCATCCTTTTTCTGTAACTGGGCCATATGCACACACAAATTGACGTAGTACGTCTTAAATGGATTTTCCTGCAGCAGCAATACAGGGAATTCTGAGGAATTATTTACTTCAATCTCTTTTGTTAAACCCTGCGGTGACCTTGATAGAGCCTCAGCAATAATGTTTTGCTGCCCTGAGACATGTACGATCTTATACTGGTATTGTTGCAGAGCGAGCGTCCATCTAGTCAGCCTGGGGTGTAACAGTTTACACGTTTGTAAAAACGTTAATGATTGGTGATCGCAATATACGATAGTCTTCGACCCATATAAATAATAATGAAATTTTTTAAATCCCCAGACGACCGCAAGAGCCTCTAATTCTGTCGTCGTGTACGTTCGTTCACAGATGGACAAAACACGACTAGCAAACGCAATAGGGCAAAAGGTAAGCTGTCCATTTATCTTGCGTACTTGGAAAAGGCACACTCCAAGACCCACATTTGACGAATCTGTTGACAAGTAGAATTCCTCTTGCATGTCCGGATGGTACAAAAGCGGTGCATTTACTAATTGCTTCTTTATCTCTTCAAATGCTTCTTGCCACTCTAATGTCCAGAGCCAGGGCACATCCTTCTTCAGCAAACTATTTAGAGCTGCTGCATTCATGGCCTGATTCGTTATAAATCTTCTAAAAAATGAGGCAAGACCCATAAACCCTTTTAATTGCCTCCTATTTCTCTGTGTTGGAAACTTACTAATCGCAATTAGCTTCTCCTTGGTCGGTAAAATTCCCTTTGCGTCAACTATATGCCCCAGGAACTTGATTCTGTTTAGTGCAAAATGGGATTTCTGTAGGTTAGCAGTTATTCCCATGGTTTTGAACACGTCCAACACCCGACTCAGTAAGGTAATATGCTCCTCCCAGGTCTTCGATGCAATAAGCATATCATCAACAAATACTGTTATCCTGCTTCTTAGTTCTGGGCCTAGAGCATAATCTAGAGCTGCTATAAAGATTCCAGCACTAATGTTGAGTCCGAAAGGAACTACAGTAAATTGGTAACTTCTTCCGGCATAAATGAAAGCTGTATATTTCCTTGATAACTCATCCAGCTTGACCTGCCAATACGAACTCCGCAAATCGATGCTCGTCAAATATTGGACATCCTGGAACCGTTGTATCAGTTCGTCTATGTTTTCCGGATGTGTTCTCACTGGAATTATGATTTTATTTATTTCCCTGGCGTCGAGTACCAGTCTCACAGTTCCATTTGCTTTTGGCACGACCAACAATGGGGAGCAGTATGGGCTTGTAGAGGGTTCGATCAAACCCCATTTCAACATGCGATCTATTTCTTTTTGAACTTGAGCCTTTAACCTCCAGGGAACAGGATAGAAAGTTCTACAATACGTTTCGTGTGGCTTAACGTAGAGATGGCATATGTATCCCTTAATAAATCCTGGCCTTTCGTCAAACACGTTTTCATACACTGATAATAATTCTTTGAGCTGCTTCTTCTGCTCTTCAATAATGCAGTCGGATTCATTTAACTTCTCATACACTAACTGACCGAAGTCTCCTTTGACTTGGAACTCATTATTTACGTGCTGTTTAGAATTTTGTGCAGTCCTGATTACTTGCACACTGATCCCACTATTATATTTTCTGGTAAGGCTTTCCTTTTTCAACAAGTCCAACTCAATTTCTTGTTTATTTACATTTAACCAAATTTTTCCTGTTTTAAAATCTATTCTGCATCCGTATTGACGTAGGCTGTCGACTCCTATAATGCAGTCTACCACCAAATTTTTTACAACAAGGAATGTGCTTAATGTTGCTACATTTCCGACTTTTACACTAAGTAGTGACTGCACTTTTACATTAACCGATCTAGCCCCAACGGCGCCTATTATTCTGCAATTTTGAACTGGAAAAATTGGTACTCGTCTTATATTTCTGATCTTGTTGAATAGAGCCTCCAAAATAACATTCGTGGTTGCAGCTGTGTCCAAAACCGCCACTATAGGTACAGTCTCCAAAATGACTTGCACTTCGGCTACTGCCACCTGTTCCTTATCCTCATCTTGGAGTTCTAAGTCCTCAGTCAATTCATCTGCCAGTAATCGTCCATCATTATACGTTAGCATGGGTACACATATCCTGTTGCCCCTCAACCAATTGTTGACCGCTCCTCCGGGGAACGAGTGGGTCCTTACAAGTTTGTTGGATTTTGATTCGCCTGGTGGTTGACATCGTCCGTCACTTCGGTAATTACCGGTTGATTCGTAGATGTCCGTCCCCACTGATGTTGGTTATTTGAATCTATTCCCCCCGGTTGATTCCACTTTCTATTACTGTTATTGTTCCAGGCTTGCGGTCTGAAATTCCTTTCGTTCCCCCATACGGGATTGTATCGTTTCCCATTCCTGTTGTTCCTTGGATAGCCCCTCGCAAGACTATTGCCGGTATTATTATTGAGATTTTGAGGAGTTTCTCCACTATTTATCGACCTCTGTGCGTTCCCTTGCCTACCATTTGGCGGAGGTTCTGTCTCCCTATATTGGAATCTGTTGTTACAGGCTTTCTGGTTGCTCTCTTCTATAATGTCTATATGATCTAACGTCGTGAGGAACGGCTCCAAGTCTTTATCGTTCCCGTAAATTAATTGATTCCGGATGTTAGTTGGTAATCTTGCCTTAAGTATGTTTATTATGTCTGGCAAAGGCATAGGTCTGTCCCAATATCTAGTTTTGTTTATATATTTTTCAAAATACTTCCTAAGGCTTCCTTTTGAAAAAGAGAAAGGCTCTGGGTAGAGCACCTCCTGCCTTAGGCGTTCCTGTACCCCTTCTGACCAGAATTTTGCTAAAAACGCTTTCTCAAAATCGTCATATGTCGAGCAAACAGAAGTCATGTCCGAGGCCCAGATCACCCCCGAACCTTGTATATACCCAGTCACGAAACTGATTTTCTGCCACTCCGACCAATTTCTGGGTAGCACTCTTCTAAAACTTCGGATAAAAACAATCGGATGGACCCCCCTTTTGTCAGTGTTAAAAATCTGGAATTGCCGGTGCTTTATCATTTTTTCTTCGGCATGGCAAAGGCTTTCGTAATCTCCGTCAGATAAAACTTCACGCGAACAACTAGCTCGTGGCAATTTAATATTCGAGTTACTCACACAAGTCGGTTTCGTGTGCGAATGTGCAGTAACTGGCTCTACAGACGCTGCCAACTTCTGCTGCTGGCCGGTATTCATTTGTTCTGAGCCTTCTTGTGAAACGCGTATCGACTCTTCTATCGTTTGTTTCCAATGCTCGAAATCAGCACCTAACTGCTGTCGCACTTCCTCAAGTCCTTTCGCAAACAAATTCGCTTCCTGTTTGCCGCATAGACTCTGGAATGCTGCCTTAACATTTTGCTCAACGTTTTCACACATTAGCCTTTTGTTTTCTAATGTGATTTCGGATAATTTACCCGTTAATACATTAATTTGGTGGTCTACAACATCTTGACGTTCGGTCAGATGTTCAACACTTTCCTTTAGGTTCGTCTGCGTACGTGCCAATTCAGGAAGTTGCGCAATTGCACATGACATGGCATCTTGCTTTTGTACTAATTGCGGAACCATTTCCACCTGTTCCCGTACGGTATCTATCTTAATAGCCACATACTCCTTCATTTCTACACGTACGCGTTGAGTAGATTCCTCACATTGAGCTTTAACCAATTCTATTTGCGCAGTTAATTTTCGTTCCGTCTCTTCGGCCTGATCTTTAAGTTCCTTTGTCTTCGCCTCTATCCGCTGCTCTAATTCGGAAAAACTGTCATGTAACTGCTGCTTAATCTCAGCTTTCAGATTTTCCTGCCCCTCAGTAACTGAGGCTAATTTCGCATTAAAATCATTTTGCCCCTCGGTAACTGAGGCTAACTTCGCATTAATGTCGGTTTTCATATTATTCATGCTCTCGGTTATCATCTGCATCTGTCTCATGATAATTACTAATGGATCTAATCCATGTTGCATACTTGCTGTTACATCTCCAGCCGTGTCTACCGGGCGTTCTATTGCACTATCTGTAGCGATCGGCTCTACAACACTTCTTACTACATCACTATTATCCGTGCTCACAGCTGAAGGCTGTTGCGTGTTGCTCTGCTCTGCTTGACTCATCTTAAACATTGCCCTAGTTAAAACCATATAAATGTTCTACAGTCAATATGTATATATCTCCCTTCACACAAGAATACTTCTGTGGCTAAATTAGTACATGTTCAAATCTACGTCTACTTCCTCAATACTAGCAAGCTCTAAAAAAAAATTATAGATCTGGCCATTTTTCTGCTTTTTTTTTTTTTTTTTTTTTATGGACTTGTAGTCCGGGGCGATATGTTACAATACAGCATCACCGGTCTATTGCACCGGTCTATTGCGGTCTAGCTGTGTTGGTGAGGCAGTAAATTTCCACAGGGCAGTGACTGCGTCACTGCAATGCACTTTGGAGGTGTGGCGGTGGGACTTGTAGTCCCGTACCACCCTCCGACGGTAATGGTACGACTGAAATCAGCCTAGTAGAATCTCTGGTGGAGCCCTTCGTCTTAATATTCAGCGGCTGGCTTGCTAGAAAAGATCTTTACATTTGTTATTATTATTAAGCGCTGCATTCAGTTGGGAAAATCGATCGTTTGAACAATTCGTTCAGTTTACGACAGATCTAAAATTTCAGATGTGGACGAAGCCTTTTTGGACGATTTCAAAAAACTCAGAGATTGCAGGCTCTCTTCGTCACAGCTGAAACTTCCCAATTAATTACAGGGCCCAGACAATCATCAATGGTTCAGACAGAGAACTCATTCGTCATTCACTCTAGAATAAAATGGTCACAAACCTTATTTCTGAGGAAAATTGTATATTGAATCCATTTCCGTACATGTTCCGTTTTCTGTTGGTTCCAAGTCTCATGTAATTTTCTTTTACAGGTTTTTCTTTCTCTTTATCTATCACGCTAGCGGCACAAACTTTCCTAGCTCGCTTTAGCGCGAAGAAGAGTAAATAAATCTCCTTTAGCAATCCGACAATCTTCCAACCGATACTTCCGAAGCTGTTCCTTTCTCCCACTATAATAACCATGGAGCATACATTTCTGTACCTCTGTTGTTCCAAAGAATAAACGTACTAGAAAAATACCTTGGCGTCGACGAGCTGTCGGCGCATATATTACTAGAAAATCTGATCAGATACTTTTCAAACGTAAATACATGTGGATGATTTGGTTGACCATTATTAATTATTGCGTGGTAGAGGGTAATTTTCCGTGGGGAGATTACACTGTCATAGTACGTTATGTTCAGCTAGTATGAAAGGTGGCTAACTGTGGTGTGCGTACTGTAAGACCTTCGATACACACACCATCAGATTATTTGACTCGTCGCTCTAACGAAGTAGGCGAGTGTCAGCAATATGTCTCGTGGTCTTATCGAGGTGTGTTTATCTTCTGCCGTTAGGTCAGACGATAGAAATGCCACTTGCACGCTTAGAGTAGCAGATTGACGGTGACCAACTTTAAACAGAACTGGATTAATTTTCACACACATTTATTAAAATAATAAAAATCATAGCTATTACGTAACTTGATTCTGGATGCTATTTACAATTGGCAATCTGAAGTTCCTTTGGTCTTGGTACGTTAATCTTATTCTCACATATCTCTGATACCTGACAAAGTGTCTATACATTTCTCTTCATGGCTATGTACAGGAATATGATAATCTTACTAGGCGCAGACTGAAACTTCACTACAAACTAATGCAGGCTAATGCAGACTGAGTAATCGGAGGTCTGTACACTCGTTATAATACCTCGAGCGTTCAGGTATCACTGCGCGAGGAGAAAAGGTTCGACGTTAGCAGCAATCTCATTGGCTGCGTCACGTATTAATACGCGGATCGGCGGAAGCAGAATTTGGTCCGTCTCTAAGACAACGCCATCTCGTAGTGCGGAGACGGACGAGCGCTGTGCCTGCGCTGTTGTGCTTAGGGGGGCGCGCTCTAGTGGGAAAGTTGTGTACGCGCTGACTACGCGGAATTATGTACACAACACTAACCATCTGGCTTGTCTCTCCCCATGATTTTTTTATAATTATAAAGATTCATAGTGAAACTCGTTAACTGCAAGTGTTGTATCATAGATCGACACCGTCCCCATCGGCGTCTCTCAGTTTGCAAAGGAAATGAACATTTGGGACAGAAGCCAATAGCGGTCGTGTAGGGTCCCGGCAGATCCAATTAAGCATGCTCACTGGGCCATGCCTTCAGCAGCTCTGACTGTGAGCACACTCTGCCGCCATGATACAAAAATGGTTCAAATGACTCTGAGCACTATGGGACTTAACATCTGAGGTCATCAGTCCCCTAGAACTTAGAACTACTTAAACCTAACTAACCTAAGGACATCACACACATCCATGCCCGAGTCAGGATTCAAACCTGCGACCGTAGCAGTCGCGCGGTTCCGGACTGAAGCGCCTAGAACCGCTCGGCCACTCTGCCGGCTGCCATGATACAGGACAGCTGGTGGCAGCGTCTCACCTCACTCTCAGCTGCAGTCTTTGACAGTCTTCCGTCTTACTAAGCCTTCGAGAGTTCATTTGTGCATTAGCAGTCAGAGTCCCACAATCCACGATGCTCTTTAGTTTGCTTCTTGTAATTACTGGACTTTACCTTTTTTTTTTTTTTTAAATATGGGACTTAACATCTATGGTCATCAGTCCCCTAGAACTTAGAACAACTTAAGCCTAACTAACCTAAGGACATCACACACATCCATGCCTGAGGCAGGATTCGAACCTGCGACCGCAGAAGTCGCACGGTTCCCGACTGAGCGCCTAGAACCGCTAGACCACCGCGGCCGGCACTGGACTTTACTGCTGTTTGCTCTTTTGTATAGTTCATCTGAAACATTTGGAGAAAGCTATAAGTTAAGTAAAACTTCTATTTACTGTATTTACATGTTGGCTAGTTCTTTCTGCTCCTGTCCAGCGTCCCTACGATGACAGCTGCTGCATCACTCTGCAGCCCACCTCTCTTACCGTTGTGTTCATAGTAGTTCACAAGAGTAGGATTCATAGGTATTAATTTTTAATGAAGACAGAAATGTTGTATATGCACATTACAGTGATTCGACGTTCTGCTTTGCAATTTTTTCTAATTAATACAGTACCAGCTGGTGCTGGGCATTTCTTTATGTGCAGAGGTGAGTCCCTGGCTTAATATGTGTGCTGAAGGCAGGTAATGACAATGTGTCTCACTGGGCCGGAAAAGAAAACAGCGACCCCCTGGGGGGCTGCCTGCAGGGAATTAGCTGGGCAGACTGCAGGGCAGTGACCGCTGGCCTCTTTTGTCATTGCACAAGAGCTGTTGGCTCCGACACAGTAAGCCGGCCTGGCGCCTAGTATTGTCAGATACGAGAACACGCAACGTTCTGTAATGACTGAATGGAAATGGAGCTCAATGGGTGGCATACGGCAGCTTTACAGCAAGGAGAAGTCGCTCCTGTCGTAACCAGCTGCCAACACTTGGAAAAATTCTGCAGAACAGTCCACACAAGATTACTGTTTGGAATGGGAAAGTGCTGGTTGGGAAATAGCCTCCCATTCTGTGCCGTATCTTTCTCGTGACCTGCTGGGAGGCTGGGAAGTATTTTAACAGAAGACACGATTGGTCTCTCTGAGATCAGATTGAAATAAGGTGGTAAACTGCTCGGCGAACTGTAGAAGAGTGGGCGTTGTTTGGTGCTCAAGATCTCTAGGTGGCAGTATGTTAAAAAGAAAAGATACACGTTGTTGATGAGCACCTTTAACTTCAAAGACTTGTCGTGTCTGATTGGTTTCCTGCGAGTGTATCAGGAAGAGGGAGCTAGACACTAACCTGGCTGAGGCGGAGTGGGCTCGTCCAGCTCGTAGTTCTGGAACAGAATCTGTGAAGCTGGAATAATTTTTAAACCAGGGAACTCTGTGTGATCGTTAATAAGTTTCTAATGAAGAAGAGAGAGAGTTAGCGTAAACATTACTGAAGCTTACGAGGCACTGACACCTGAACCAAACTGTGGGAGGTGTAACTACTACTACTCCGTGCAACTAGATGCCTCGAGAGGCAGAGTAGCGCACTGACCACGTCGGAGGCAGAATACTAGCGGAATCCTCGACAGGCTGATAAGTTGCCGTTTATATAGTCTCCTGTGACGTTACTATGGTGCTTGGGGAATCTTCCATTGCTGTGGCTGCCTTCCGATCCCCGGGTCTGTCACGTAGCCGCTCTGAGTGGAAGTTTCCTGTTACCGGGCGCTACGCCGCGCCGGCTCTTTCCGTTGTGTACTAACCCTGTGTGGAGGCTTTCCATCCGTCGAAGCACTTTAATGCGTATAACAGCGGCTCCTACTGCTGTGTCTCAGGGCCGTAACTTCACAGACAGCTTAACATACGCCTATTCGTAATTTATTCGCGACAGGCTACACACTGAATGCAGCGTGGTGGAACTTAGGCACAACCTGATGACGTCAGAATGGGAGCCGACGCTGTAGTGTCTACAGATCGGTGATGTATAGCAGTATTCTGCAGGGCCATTATGAGTGAAACGTTATGCGCTCTCCCTTTCTCTGCAGGCTTTCCCACACGATTTTACAGAAGCTATTTGGTGAAATAAAATTCAGTTTTTGTGTTTTGTACAGTGTTATCTGTCAGATTCAAGTGCGCATCAACTCGCTAATGGTCATATTGTTAAGTTCGCATTTAAGTAAGAATCTGCGCGAAACTCAAAAAAGTTTGCAATGACAAATGTGGGTCACTATATTTTGCGTTTGATGCATGTTATACCATATATTGCTGCAAATGAAATTTAGCTAAGATATTGAATTTTCGTTTAGCCTTCGCAGGAGCTCTCTATATGTGCCATGTTGACTTCCACTACAGAAAATGGAATTTGTGTACGATGTTGAATTCTGACGCACGCATGCAAGAATGAAATTTTCATAATGCAACTCACATCTCCTAAACCGTTCGAGACTTCGAAACGAGAGTTTAGCAGATGATATCACCCAATGAGGTTTGCATTTGGTTAACGTACAAAACTTCCTTATCTGTGTAGATATAGCCGAAGCTACAGTTTTTATTTAATTTTCTCATTTTTCAGTCCAGTATTGCAATTTTTAAAAATTCACCGACAGCTAGTTAAAAGAGAATTTTCTAGTGTGAAAATCAAACTGAAATTTCTTCTTATGTTTTAGCAAAACGGTACAATGAGGTTTCCTGTAAGGTATTGACCTCTCTGGTAGCCTTCTACTTCCTTAATAAGGCACTCTGTTTCAAGATTCTGTAGCAACAGCTATCGCAAGATGAACTTACGCTGTGCTTTGAAAAAAAAAAAAAGCACAATTAGATAAGTTAACAAGAGAAATGTAGTCGCTACTCATAAGATACGTTGCTTCTTCAAACGAGAAACGGTTAACAATTCAGACAAAATAAATCGCCAATTCTGTTGCAGGTTTGGCCTAATTCAGTAACCCACCGTAATTTTAATAGTCAATGATTGGAGCGAAAACTTACCAAAGGATTTTCTCCCTGTTCTTCAGCTGAGAAACGTGAAAATAATTCGTAGCAAATAGTATACCAAAGTCTTCTTCTTATATCATTCGAAGTGAAGTGGTGGACATCTTCACCACAATTATCTTTCAATATGTGAAAGATAAATTACATGTATTTATAATCTATTTCAACCATAATGAGTAGTCTCTTGCGGTTTTGAAAGTAAGAACACCAATAATCCGTAACCTTGGTATGCCCAGACAAACAGGCATTAAATTTGCTTTTTTGTAATAGACCAATGCAGTATTTTTGCTGCAGAGCAGAACTGACCCAAGAAACCTCTTTCGCAATACTCAAGCTGCGAAGACGTTGAAAACTTACAGAGCCTTGCCAGCTATTAGTCAACGTCAATATAAAACGAAACTTCCTGGCAGATTAAAACTGTGTGCCCGACCGAGACTCGAACTCGGGACCTTTGCCTTTCGCGGGCAAGTGCTCTACCAACTTCTTTTTTTTTTCAAATCTCCGACCCAGCCGGGAATCGAACCCGGGTCCTTTGGATTGACAGTCTGTCGCGCTGACCACTTTTTTTTCTTTTTTTCTTTTTTTCAAGGGAACCACTTTTTTTAATTTTTTTTATTTTATTTTATTTTGTTTTTGTATCCAATGTCAGGCTTACCACCTTTGCTGACATACATGTTGTTTTACTATCGCATAAATAGTTTCTACAAAGTCCATATGTTGACAAATTGTGACTAATTAGAAAATTAATTAATTAAGGAAATGAATAAAACTGAAAATGCCCAAATGAAAGACATAAAGACATTGCGGATAGTACAAATACAAAAGAAACATGCTCCTGTAGCAATGAAATGAAATTCGTGTCTGGGGCGACACCTGCTCACGACCCGACGTTCGATAGACCAAGAGAGCCATCTATCGACTCGTTCTCCAGACGTTGGTGTAAGACTGGGTCGTCTTCTCGAAATTAACTAAGGGTCCGTAAGTGTGATAGATGTCTATCTCGGCTTCTTCGTCTATCTCATCTCTCACCCGTCACACCCCATCTGGCCGGCGGGTCGGTAAATGTTGTCCATCGAGGAGAAAATGCCAAAAATCAATTTTGTCCTTTTCCGATTCGTTATACACGTAGCCCACCACCATTCCCCGCACCCATGTCACTGCATTGGTTTTTTGGACCGGGAAATAAGATTCTTGGGGGAAAAAAAGTGTGTCTGATGAAATTGTGTGAGGGGCGGAGCGTAACAGGAACGCCAATATCTGTTGTGCCAAGTGCCACACTGGAGCCGTCCCATTACATGCTAAACGATGTTCATCAGTGTCCACTGTTGCGCAGCCTAAACATAGTGGAGTATCTGCCAAATGAATCGCGTGCCGCCGTTGATTCGTTGCGAACTTCCTATTTATCACCACATACCATGTTGAGCGTACCGACGTTGGAAGGTAAACGTTCCGTATAACGCGCCATATCTGTCGCCAGTTCTTGTCTGGGTACTTCTTTTCCAGGGTATTCCTGGGGCACCGGCGCAGTAAGAGTTGGTATACGTCTCGCGTCGTCGGTAGTCGTGTTGTTGTGAAGGAATCTCTGACATAGCTAAGCTCCAAAAATAAAAAGACTTGAAATGTGACAGCTTCGGTGAAATACGGCCCACATTGACTGGGGGCAGCATTGAAGTGGGCGCTAGTACATCGGCCAACGCACCCGAGATATTGCGAAATTGACTGCGCCACTGTCGGAAAATCGTACTGACGAATAACGCCCGTGCCTTTTCATATACGTTCACTAGACCAAGTCCACCCTCTCCAGGTGGTAGCGTAAGCGTTGTGTATCGGATCTTAAACAGGTGTCTCACACTCACGTAGGTTCCGAAAGTTGCTTGTATCCGTGATGCCATTGTGCGCGTTAAAGGCAGGACATGCGCTACGTGAGTGAGTCTCGGTGCTAGGTACACGTTAACATAGGTCACCCTCTGAATCATATCCAACGCTCTTAATTTCTGTAACAGCACCATTGTCCGCATCAGCTTCAATATGCGTCGGTAGTTATCCGCTGCCGTTCGCTGCACATCCGGGTGGAACGTAATACCTAGGCATTTTATGGTCTTAACTAAGATGAGCGGGCCTTCCTCCCCCGGTTGTAATCCTCGACCGACATTCATGCAGCGTGATTTTTGTAGATTAAGCACGCTTCCTGCCGCCATACGGTATCGCTGTATCCATGCCAACGCCGTACGTACTTCTTCGCCTGTCCGTGCCACCAGCATCACATCGTCAGCATAAGCGCGGCAATGAAAGGTCAGTTGTGGCAACGGCACTCCCTCCAACCGTCTTCGGAGACCATATAGACAGGGTTCCAAAGCCATTGCATACAAAAATATCGGAAGGGGGCAACCTTGACGAACTGACCTTGAAATAACAATGTAGTCAGTGCCCCGCCCATTCACCGAGATCTTTGATCGTACGGCGTGTAACAGTCGCATGATCACTAGGATGAAGGCCTGTGGGATTCCCAATCAGCCCATCACCGCATGCAAAAAGGTATGATCCACTTTGTCGAACGCATGATCGAAGTCAATAGCGACGAGTGCCCCACGCACTCGGCATGCCGCTGCTAATGCGATGATATCTCGGTAGTCACCGAGCGCCGTATGTACGTTGCTCTTACCGCCGAGGCAAGTTTGATCTATGAGGAATCTATCAGAAAGTGAAGACCGCAGGCGAGCCCCAAGGATGCGCGCGAAAATCTTATAGTCGCAGTTCAAGAGAGTGAGTGGTCTATAATCTCCTGGCTTTCTGCCACCGCGTGGTTTGGGTATTGGGATGATGATACCCTCCGTGAATTCGGCAGGTATCTCAGTCTGCGGTAACAGGAGTTCGTTGTACATCTGAATCCAGGTCCGTCCCATGAGGTATGCAAAGGCGCGGTAAAATTCAATTGGGAAGCCGTCCTGTCCTGGGGACTTGTTCGGAGCCCCCCTGGCAATTGCGTCTGTCAGCTCGTCCTCTGTTATCGCTGTGATGAAAGTCTCTGCATCCAGTGGTGGTCCTCTATCTGGCATTTTCGAGATGACATCATGTAGTGTCTCGTGGTTCACATGTACAGGTCCATATAACTGGCGGAAATAGTCGGTAAACACATGCGCAATATCACGCTGGTGCACAACTTGCTGGCCAGTTTCAGAGATTAGTTCCCTGATAAATGTCCTGCGTCGCCGTTGGCGTTCACGTACCACGTGGTGCATGGAGGGGGTTTCGGCAGCAACTGTGTCCGCCAATATCGCCCGGACCATTATACCTTCCATTCTTAGTCTCGTCAGCTGTAATAACTTGGCTTTTATCCTGCGCATGGCCGTGTGCCTTTCCGGCGATGGTTGTTGGGTCATCAGCTCCCTCAAGGCTGTAAAATAAAAATCAGCCGTCGTGCGGTTCCACTACGATTTGTCCTGCCCGTATCGTATCAACGTTCTCCGTAACGTTGGTTTTGCGCATTTAATCCACCACTGGAGAACCGAGGTGTATGCTCGTTGGCGACGAACGCAAGTCTCCCAGGCCGCCTCTATCGACCGGTGACATTCAGTGTCATGTAAAAGTGCACAATTCATTGTCCAGTGACCTCTGCTCCGCCATATCTTCTGACGCGTTAGTGAAATCGTACAGACGTACGCCATATGATCCGTAAAAGCCGCTGGCCAGATTTCAGCATCCAGTATCGTCGTCCGTAGAGCTCGTGTCACATACACTCTATCAAGTCTATTCGCCGAGTGTCCCGTGACAAACGTATAACCCGGTCTGTCACCATGCTGCAGTTCCCAGGTATCCAGAAGCGCCATTTCGGTAATCAACGCACGCAGTTCCACGCATGGCACATAATGAGGTACTTGGTCCTTTTTGTCGACGACACAATTAAAGTCACCGCCCACCATATAGTTATCAAAGCGTCCAGCGAACAACGGTGCTATCTCTTCGGTGTAAAAACTCGCCCTTTCTCTTCGTTTTGTGGAGCCAGATGGTGCGTATAAATTGATGAAACGAACGCCGTCGACAGTGATCGCTATGCCGCGTGCCGAAAGGGGAGATCTGACGTCCTCCACTCCTACCTATTCCTTTCGTGGTGAGAATCGCCACACCGCATCCACTTTCATCGTGCACTGAATAATGTGCCTCGTAACCGTAGAACTCTGGCGGCAATGTGAAACGCACTTCTTGTAGGAGTACAATATCCACGTCCGCAGCGCGTAACATATCTTTCAGCATTTGAATTTTAAGTGGTGTCCGTATGCCATTGATGTTTATCGTGGCAATGCGGTACGCCTGGCTTGTGTTCATCAGTTGTAGGGCGGTGTCATTAAGCGTCCATCTCCACCCCCGGCGCTCCTCAACACACTAAGTTGGTCAACATTTCCCGATCCCTCCCGGCCTCTGGCCAGGACTGTCCTCAATCGTCGCGTTCGTATTTTCATCCCGTTCCTGCTGGTCCATTTCTTGCGCCCAGTCCCCCAGCATATTTCCGGAAATGGTCGAAGGATGGGAGGTAACGTTGTCATCGCTCTGATGTTGGACAGTTGTCATCTCCACTTCCGCCTTCCGGTCACCAGAAGGAGAGTTCAAGTTATCGTCGCTGTGTAGTTCCTGCATCGTCATCTCGGTATCTGTTGAATCCACTGCTCTCAGGTCGATACTGTCGTTGTCGTCCACTGTCCCCTCGGGTCCCCTGCTGTGTGGCTGGATTGAAGAGTTTTTAGCAAACAGAACACAGCATGTTGTTATCAATGGAGAGACGTCTACAGACGTTAAAGTAACCTCTGGCGTCCCACAGGGGAGTGTTATGGGACCATTGCTTTTCACAATATATATAAATGACTTAGTAGATAGTGTCGGAAGTTCCATGCGGCTTTTCGCGGATGATGCTGTAGTATACAGAGAAGTTGCTGCATTAGAAAATTGTAGCGAAATACAGGAAGATCTGCAGCGGATAGGCACTTGGTGCAGGGAGTGGCAACTGACCCTTAACATAGACAAATGTAATGTATTGCGAATACATAGAAAGAAGGATCCTTTATTGTATGATTATATGATAGCGGAACAAACACTGATAGCAGTTACTTCTGTAAAATATCTGGGAGTATGCGTACGGAACGATTTGAAGTGGAATGATCATATAAAATTAATTGTTGGTAAGGCGGGTACCAGGTTGAGATTCATTGGGAGAGTGCTTAGAAAATGTAGTCCATCAACAAAGGAGGTGGCTTACAAAACACTCGTTCGACCTATACTTGAGTATTGCTCATCAGTGTGGGATCCGTACCAGGTCGGGTTGACGGAGGAGATAGAGAAGATCCAAAGAAGAGCGGCGCGTTTCGTCACTGGGTTATTTGGTAACCGTGATAGCGTTACGGAGATGTTTAATAAACACAAGTGGCAGACTCTGCAAGAGAGGAGCTCTGCATCGCGGTGTAGCTTGCTCGCCAGGTTTCGAGAGGGTGCGTTTCTGGATGAGGTATCGAGTATATTGCTTCCCCCTACTTATACTTCCCGAGGAGATCACGAATGTAAAATTAGAGAGATTAGAGCGCGCACGGAGGCTTTCAGACAGTCGTTCTTCCCGCGAACCATACGCGACTGGAACAGGAAAGGGAGGTAATGACAGTGGCACGTAAAGTGCCCTCCGCCACACACCGTTGGGTGGCTTGCGGAGTATCAATGTAGATGTAGATGTAGAGTATGGCTATCGTCAGCAGAAGTCAGTCGACGCTTCTTTCTTCTCTTCGGCGAACGCTGTTTCCGTTGCCTTGCTTCCGCATCGGCTGTTGGGGTTGCGTATCCTCCGTCTTGGGACTGGCCTATCACGCTCTCGGTGGAAGCACTGGCAGCCACCACGGATGAGCCTGGAGCGGCCGTCAGCTGCATCTCCTGTGTGGTGTCCTGTGTCTGCTGTGGTGGAACTGGTGGTCGGAGTTCCAGTCCGTTGGTGTCCATGTTCTCTATAGGGGGCAGCTGCTGTTGCCCATCGGAAATCTCCCTCACGTCGCCTCTCAGGGCTTCCACAAAGGTCAACGGTAAGACAGTCGTCTGTTGTGGCGCCTGAACTTCATCCCGTGGAGTTTGCACTAAACGTCGCTGGAGGCATTCCGAGCGGACGTGACCTTCTTTCCCGCACCCCGAGCAAGTGCGAGGTTGCCCATCATAGATTATAATCGCTCGACAACCTCCTATGTACAAACAAGAGGCGACGTGCTTGCGCAGTTCTATCCGTATTTGTCTCACCCCATTTATAACGGGGTACGTGGCAAAACTCGTCCATTTTTCGGCCACATGGGATAGAACTGTACCGTATGGTCGAAAGGCGTCGGTAACAAGTTCTGACGGGACCTCAAACGGAAGTTCGAAGACTCGTATAGTGCGGATCCCCATTCCCGCGTGATCGACTGTAACCGCACCAACATTCCCGTCGGCATGACAGAAACGATACCCGTTCGGTGATCGTTGTAGAAGTCTTTCGCAAGGAGCCTCGTCAACAAGCTTGACATAGACGACGCTTGAAACGAGCGATAAATTGATTCCCACGATTTCCTGTAGATCGATTTTTGCCTCTCCTCTGAAGAAACGTTCAATCTCGTGTGCCTTTGGTCGTGTATAGTCGTTCGCAAAACTGAACTTCAAAGTCGTTTTTCTGTACGAGTGTGCCATCTCGTTCTAGACTCACAACACCGCACACGCGAAGCTGCTCCGGCGTAAACAAACAGGCGCGCGCACCACAGCGCGGCCGGCAGGCAACACGGTCCGCACTGTGTCACTGCCGAAGGCAGACTTAGCAACAGCTATCGCAAGATGAACTTACGCTGTGTTTTGAAAAAAAAAAAAGCACAATTAGATAAGTTAACAAGAGAAAAGTAGTCGCTACTCATAAGATACGTTGCTTCTTCAAATGAGAAACGGTTAACAATTCAGACAAAATAAATCGCCAATTCTGTTGCAGGTTTGGCCTAATTCAGTAACCCACCGTAATTTTAATAGTCAGTGATTGGAGCGAAAACTTACCAAAGGATTTTCTCCCTGT
Source organism: Schistocerca americana (assembly GCF_021461395.2). Classification (NCBI taxonomy): domain Eukaryota; kingdom Metazoa; phylum Arthropoda; class Insecta; order Orthoptera; family Acrididae; genus Schistocerca; species Schistocerca americana. Next base: position 1,062,024,227 of record NC_060120.1, on the reverse strand, counting down.
TCTTCAGCTGAGAAACGTGAAAATAATTCGTAGCAAATAGTATACCAAAGTCTTCTTCTTATATCATTCGAAGTGAAGTGGTGGACATCTTCACCACAATTATCTTTCAATATGTGAAAGATAAATTACATGTATTTATAATCTATTTCAACCATAATGAGTAGTCTCTTGCGGTTTTGAAAGTAAGAACACCAATAATCCGTAACCTTGGTATGCCCAGACAAACAGGCATTAAATTTGCTTTTTTGTAATAGACCAATGCAGTATTTTTGCTGCAGAGCAGAACTGACCCAAGAAACCTCTTTCGCAATACTCAAGCTGCGAAGACGTTGAAAACTTACAGAGCCTTGCCAGCTATTAGTCAACGTCAATATAAAACGAAACTTCCTGGCAGATTAAAACTGTGTGCCCGACCGAGACTCGAACTCGGGACCTTTGCCTTTCGCGGGCAAGTGCTCTACCAACTTCTTTTTTTTTTCAAATCTCCGACCCAGCCGGGAATCGAACCCGGGTCCTTTGGATTGACAGTCTGTCGCGCTGACCACTTTTTTTTCTTTTTTTCTTTTTTTCAAGGGAACCACTTTTTTTAATTTTTTTTATTTTATTTTATTTTGTTTTTGTATCCAATGTCAGGCTTACCACCTTTGCTGACATACATGTTGTTTTACTATCGCATAAATAGTTTCTACAAAGTCCATATGTTGACAAATTGTGACTAATTAGAAAATTAATTAATTAAGGAAATGAATAAAACTGAAAATGCCCAAATGAAAGACATAAAGACATTGCGGATAGTACAAATACAAAAGAAACATGCTCCTGTAGCAATGAAATGAAATTCGTGTCTGGGGCGACACCTGCTCACGACCCGACGTTCGATAGACCAAGAGAGCCATCTATCGACTCGTTCTCCAGACGTTGGTGTAAGACTGGGTCGTCTTCTCGAAATTAACTAAGGGTCCGTAAGTGTGATAGATGTCTATCTCGGCTTCTTCGTCTATCTCATCTCTCACCCGTCACACCCCATCTGGCCGGCGGGTCGGTAAATGTTGTCCATCGAGGAGAAAATGCCAAAAATCAATTTTGTCCTTTTCCGATTCGTTATACACGTAGCCCACCACCATTCCCCGCACCCATGTCACTGCATTGGTTTTTTGGACCGGGAAATAAGATTCTTGGGGGAAAAAAAGTGTGTCTGATGAAATTGTGTGAGGGGCGGAGCGTAACAGGAACGCCAATATCTGTTGTGCCAAGTGCCACACTGGAGCCGTCCCATTACATGCTAAACGATGTTCATCAGTGTCCACTGTTGCGCAGCCTAAACATAGTGGAGTATCTGCCAAATGAATCGCGTGCCGCCGTTGATTCGTTGCGAACTTCCTATTTATCACCACATACCATGTTGAGCGTACCGACGTTGGAAGGTAAACGTTCCGTATAACGCGCCATATCTGTCGCCAGTTCTTGTCTGGGTACTTCTTTTCCAGGGTATTCCTGGGGCACCGGCGCAGTAAGAGTTGGTATACGTCTCGCGTCGTCGGTAGTCGTGTTGTTGTGAAGGAATCTCTGACATAGCTAAGCTCCAAAAATAAAAAGACTTGAAATGTGACAGCTTCGGTGAAATACGGCCCACATTGACTGGGGGCAGCATTGAAGTGGGCGCTAGTACATCGGCCAACGCACCCGAGATATTGCGAAATTGACTGCGCCACTGTCGGAAAATCGTACTGACGAATAACGCCCGTGCCTTTTCATATACGTTCACTAGACCAAGTCCACCCTCTCCAGGTGGTAGCGTAAGCGTTGTGTATCGGATCTTAAACAGGTGTCTCACACTCACGTAGGTTCCGAAAGTTGCTTGTATCCGTGATGCCATTGTGCGCGTTAAAGGCAGGACATGCGCTACGTGAGTGAGTCTCGGTGCTAGGTACACGTTAACATAGGTCACCCTCTGAATCATATCCAACGCTCTTAATTTCTGTAACAGCACCATTGTCCGCATCAGCTTCAATATGCGTCGGTAGTTATCCGCTGCCGTTCGCTGCACATCCGGGTGGAACGTAATACCTAGGCATTTTATGGTCTTAACTAAGATGAGCGGGCCTTCCTCCCCCGGTTGTAATCCTCGACCGACATTCATGCAGCGTGATTTTTGTAGATTAAGCACGCTTCCTGCCGCCATACGGTATCGCTGTATCCATGCCAACGCCGTACGTACTTCTTCGCCTGTCCGTGCCACCAGCATCACATCGTCAGCATAAGCGCGGCAATGAAAGGTCAGTTGTGGCAACGGCACTCCCTCCAACCGTCTTCGGAGACCATATAGACAGGGTTCCAAAGCCATTGCATACAAAAATATCGGAAGGGGGCAACCTTGACGAACTGACCTTGAAATAACAATGTAGTCAGTGCCCCGCCCATTCACCGAGATCTTTGATCGTACGGCGTGTAACAGTCGCATGATCACTAGGATGAAGGCCTGTGGGATTCCCAATCAGCCCATCACCGCATGCAAAAAGGTATGATCCACTTTGTCGAACGCATGATCGAAGTCAATAGCGACGAGTGCCCCACGCACTCGGCATGCCGCTGCTAATGCGATGATATCTCGGTAGTCACCGAGCGCCGTATGTACGTTGCTCTTACCGCCGAGGCAAGTTTGATCTATGAGGAATCTATCAGAAAGTGAAGACCGCAGGCGAGCCCCAAGGATGCGCGCGAAAATCTTATAGTCGCAGTTCAAGAGAGTGAGTGGTCTATAATCTCCTGGCTTTCTGCCACCGCGTGGTTTGGGTATTGGGATGATGATACCCTCCGTGAATTCGGCAGGTATCTCAGTCTGCGGTAACAGGAGTTCGTTGTACATCTGAATCCAGGTCCGTCCCATGAGGTATGCAAAGGCGCGGTAAAATTCAATTGGGAAGCCGTCCTGTCCTGGGGACTTGTTCGGAGCCCCCCTGGCAATTGCGTCTGTCAGCTCGTCCTCTGTTATCGCTGTGATGAAAGTCTCTGCATCCAGTGGTGGTCCTCTATCTGGCATTTTCGAGATGACATCATGTAGTGTCTCGTGGTTCACATGTACAGGTCCATATAACTGGCGGAAATAGTCGGTAAACACATGCGCAATATCACGCTGGTGCACAACTTGCTGGCCAGTTTCAGAGATTAGTTCCCTGATAAATGTCCTGCGTCGCCGTTGGCGTTCACGTACCACGTGGTGCATGGAGGGGGTTTCGGCAGCAACTGTGTCCGCCAATATCGCCCGGACCATTATACCTTCCATTCTTAGTCTCGTCAGCTGTAATAACTTGGCTTTTATCCTGCGCATGGCCGTGTGCCTTTCCGGCGATGGTTGTTGGGTCATCAGCTCCCTCAAGGCTGTAAAATAAAAATCAGCCGTCGTGCGGTTCCACTACGATTTGTCCTGCCCGTATCGTATCAACGTTCTCCGTAACGTTGGTTTTGCGCATTTAATCCACCACTGGAGAACCGAGGTGTATGCTCGTTGGCGACGAACGCAAGTCTCCCAGGCCGCCTCTATCGACCGGTGACATTCAGTGTCATGTAAAAGTGCACAATTCATTGTCCAGTGACCTCTGCTCCGCCATATCTTCTGACGCGTTAGTGAAATCGTACAGACGTACGCCATATGATCCGTAAAAGCCGCTGGCCAGATTTCGGCATCCAGTATCGTCGTCCGTAGAGCTCGTGTCACATACACTCTATCAAGTCTATTCGCCGAGTGTCCCGTGACAAACGTATAACCCGGTCTGTCACCATGCTGCAGTTCCCAGGTATCCAGAAGCGCCATTTCGGTAATCAACGCACGCAGTTCCATGCATGGCACATAATGAGGTACTTGGTCCTTTTTGTCGACGACACAATTAAAGTCACCGCCCACTATATAGTTATCAAAGCGTCCAGCGAACAACGGTGCTATCTCTTCGGTGTAAAAAGTCGCCCTTTCTCTTCGTTTTGTGGAGCCAGATGGTGCGTATAAATTGATGAAACGAACGCCGTCGACAGTGATCGCTATGCCGCGTGCCGAAAGGGGAGATCTGACGTCCTCCACTCCTACCTATTCCTTTCGTGGTGAGAATCGCCACACCGCATCCACTTTCATCGTGCACTGAATAATGTGCCTCGTAACCGTAGAACTCTGGCGGCAATGTGAAACGCACTTCTTGTAGGAGTACAATATCCACGTCCGCAGCGCGTAACATATCTTTCAGCATTTGAATTTTAAGTGGTGTCCGTATGCCATTGATGTTTATCGTGGCAATGCGGTACGCCTGGCTTGTGTTCATCAGTTGTAGGGCGGTGTCATTAAGCGTCCATCTCCACCCCCGGCGCTCCTCAACACACTAAGTTGGTCAACATTTCCCGATCCCTCCCGGCCTCTGGCCAGGACTGTCCTCAATCGTCGCGTTCGTATTTTCATCCCGTTCCTGCTGGTCCATTTCTTGCGCCCAGTCCCCCAGCATATTTCCGGAAATGGTCGAAGGATGGGAGGTAACGTTGTCATCGCTCTGATGTTGGACAGTTGTCATCTCCACTTCCGCCTTCCGGTCACCAGAAGGAGAGTTCAAGTTATCGTCGCTGTGTAGTTCCTGCATCGTCATCTCGGTATCTGTTGAATCCACTGCTCTCAGGTCGATACTGTCGTTGTCGTCCACTGTCCCCTCGGGAGTATGGCTATCGTCAGCAGAAGTCAGTCGACGCTTCTTTCTTCTCTTCGGCGAACGCTGTTTCCGTTGCCTTGCTTCTGCATCGGCTGTTGGGGTTGCGTATCCTCCGTCTTGGGACTGGCCTGTCACGCTCTCGGTGGAAGCACTGGCAGCCACCACGGATGAGCCTGGAGCGGCCGTCAGCTGCATCTCCTGTGTGGTGTCCTGTGTCTGCTGTGGTGGAACTGGTGGTCGGAGTTCCAGTCCGTTGGTGTCCATGTTCTCTATAGGGGGCAGCTGCTGTTGCCCATCGGAAATCTCCCTCACGTCGCCTCTCAGGGCTTCCACAAAGGTCAACGGTAAGACAGTCGTCTGTTGTGGCGCCTGAACGTCATCCCGTGGAGTTTGCACTAAACGTCGCTGGAGGCATTCCGAACGGACGTGACCTTCTTTCCCGCACCCCGAGCAAGTGCGAGGTTGCCCATCATAGATTATAATCGCTCGACAACCTCCTATGTACAAATAAGAGGCGACGTGCTTGCGCAGTTCTATCCGTATTTGTCTCACCCCATTTATAACGGGGTACGTGGCAAAACTCGTCCATTTTTCGGCCACATGGGATAGAACTGTACCGTATGGTCGAAAGGCGTCGGTAACAAGTTCTGACGGGACCTCAAACGGAAGTTCGAAGACTCGTATAGTGCGGATCCCCATTCCCGCGTGATCGACTGTAACCGCACCAACATTCCCGTCGGCATGACAGAAACGATACCCGTTCGGTGATCGTTGTAGAAGTCTTTCGCAAGGAGCCTCGTCAACAAGCTTGACATAGACGACGCTTGAAACGAGCGATAAATTGATTCCCTCGATTTCCTGTAGATCGATTTTTACCTCTCCTCTGAAGAAACGTTCAATCTCGTGTGCCTTTGGTCGTGTATAGTCGTTCGCAAAACTGAACTTCAAAGTCGTTTTTCTGTACGAGTGTGCCATCTCGTTCTAGACTCACAACACCGCACACGCGAAGCTGCTCCGGCGTAAACAAACAGGCGCGCGCACCACAGCGCGGCCGGCAGGCAACACGGTCCGCACTGTGTCACTGCCGAAGGCAGACTTAGCAACAGCTATCGCAAGATGAACTTACGCTGTGTTTTGAAAAAAAAAAGCACAATTAGATAAGTTAACAAGAGAAAAGTAGTCGCTACTCATAAGATACGTTGCTTCTTCAAATGAGAAACGGTTAACAATTCAGACAAAATAAATCGCCAATTCTGTTGCAGGTTTGGCCTAATTCAGTAACCCACCGTAATTTTAATAGTCAGTGATTGGAGCGATAACTTACCAAAGGATTTTCTCCCTGTTCTTCAGCTGAGAAACGTGAAAATAATTCGTAGCAAATAGTATACCAAAGTCTTCTTCTTATATCATTCGATGTGAAGTGGTGGACATCTTCACCACAATTATCTTTCAATATGTGAAAGATAAATTACATGTATTAATAATCTATTTCAACCATAATGAGTAGTCTCATGCCCTTTTGAAAGTAAGAACACCAATAATCCGTAACCTTGGTATGCCCAGACAAACAGGCATTAAATTTGCTTTTTTGTAACAGACCAGTGCAGTATTTTTGCTGCAGAGTAGAACTGACCCAGGAAAACTCTTTCGCAATACTCAAGCTGCGAAGACGTTGAAAACTTACAGAGCCTTGCCAACTATTAGTCAACGTCAATACAAAACGAAACTTCCTGGCAGATTAAAACTGTGTGCCCGACCGAGACTCGAACTCGGGACCTTTGCCCTTCGCGGGCAAGTGCTCTACCAACTGAGCTACCGAAGCACGACCCACGCCCCGTACTCACAGCTTTACTTCTGCCAGTACCTCGTCTCCTACCTTCCAAACTTTACAGAAGCTCTCCTGCGAATCTTGCAGAACTAGCACTCCTGAAAGAAAGGATATTGGGGAGACATGGCTTAGCCACAGCCTGGGGGATGTTTCCAGAATGAGATTTTCACTCTGCAGCGGAGTGTGCGCTGATATGAAACTTCCTGGCAGATTAAAACTGTGCGCCCGACCGAGATTCGAACTCGGGACCTCTGCCTTTCGCGGGCAAGTTAATATGTCTGGATGTCCTCTTCATGCACGACAACATCTTTAGCCGTGGAGACGCTCGACGGATGAATGTCTTACAGATGAATCATCTTCCGCATGAACAGTATCGTAATGCTATCTACGTGAATGATGTGTCACACACATAGCGGGGACGGACTGCAGCCAAATCATTCTAAAGATTTAGGGATGGTGCTGCTACCAGCTGTCGGATGCCACCAGGTCCCAGTGCGGGCTTTACTCGACAATGGGATCGATTGTTGCAGGACTTGTGAGTTCCATCATTGAGAGCGTGCCACGCCGTTGCCGAGTATGTGTTCGAGGTAATGATAAATGAGCTTTCTACTAGCTATTTTGTTGGTGATGCATACATTTTCCAGTTTTCGAACTTGGGTTAACAAAACTGTAAAACCTCATTTTAAAAACGTTTTAAATTAGATGTTTTGGACATTTAGCTACTAAAAATGTACTTTTATTAACCATGACATTGGTCCTTACCCGTTGATAAATTATGTTTCAGAATTATCTTCTTATTTTTCATATATTTCTGATTTAGCGGGGTTTACACATTTCACCACTGCGTATGACTACACAGCGTGTGCACCTCTTTCTGTCTTACCTTCTCTCTTCGTTCTCAACTCTTCAGGAAAGTTCTTTTCCTATGGTATCGAGTGATTCTTTTCTTCAAGGCGATATGCAGTAGACTACATGACACATTTTGAAAGCCTTTCTTCCAGTATCATGTTGACATGCCAATACGAGCTTAATTCTTTCTGTTGAGTAAAATCAATAACTGAGTTTTAATTGTTGATGTATGTGCTTATTTTGTTTCTTATGTTCTTTATTTTTAGATAACACTGACGAACATCTCCAAAAATCCATCTCTGCATCTATTTATTTAGAATTTAACGGTTATTTCATTGCTAATCTTCTGAACCACGAATAATAACGTGCCTAATTATTGTTCTAATTGGTTTTGCTGCTGTATCACTTTTAATGAGGTTATCCCAAAGAATTCTATTTCATAAGCGAAAACCGTCTACATAGAGTTTATTCTAGATCTGCAGTTTACGTCCCTTTCCTGTCATTTGTAATTTTCTCCTCTAAGTATCTATGTTAGTGAGTAGGTGCTATTTTCTCCATCCCCATTCAGTATTTAATCTTCATTTACTCCTCAAAATATCATGTACCTTGTTTCAGTGTTGTGTACATTTAGAACCTGCTTTATACATTTGTGTATCCCTTTTCTTATCACACATTACAGTCATGGGCTAAAACTTATTTGATGTGCACTATATTGTCAATTGGTGTGATTCCTGCATATTTAAATGTTTTCTATGTATGTTGCAGAATCTCATCTGGGAGTATTTTATTTTGTCTTGGTGACGTGCAACGATCGCACGTAATTTTTTTCTAGTTTGAAATCCTGCTGATAATTTGTTTGTTTGCATGATTATCTTCTGCAGTATTTATTATGTATCAGTTATTATTGGTTTTTCCATCTTAAATAGCAACCCCTATTCCTTAAAGAACCTAATTCCTGTGTATCAAACAACTTCAAAGTATGTTCAAAAATTTTGAAAGTTATTTTTTCTATTATCAAAACTTGTGTCATATTTTCTAGGCAACTTATGGACCATTTTAAGAAACGATAGTCTTTCACGTATCTCAATATTTTTGTAGTCATATCGCCTAAACCAAGTGTCGTACACTGACACAGTTTTGCAGTTGCATTGAGTGGTACGTGTGGATACTGTGTGCAAAATATGTTGCAAATAGAGTCAGTAGTAGAGAAGTGTCAAGTCCGATGCAGAAGATTACTGCATGAAAATCGCAAATGTTGTAAGGAATAAAATTTTAAAATTTTTTGTTACACAACTTTGCGAAAGGTGGAGAGATTCAACGAGGTAAAAATTCTAAAATGTTACAAATTACGTATAAAGTTTGTTGTAAATCTTTAAGTACTCTCATTATCATGAATATAATGTAGGAAATTTACGCATGAGTTAAACTGCATCATGCCATACAAACAGTTTCTAGCTGTAATACTTCACGTATTGTGCATACTCATTAACTGACGCCCCCGGTAGCTGAAAGCTCAGCGTGGTGGAATGCCACGCCAAGGGGCCCGGGTTCGATTCCCAGCTGAGGCAGGAGATTTTCTACGCTAGGGACTAGGTGTTGTGTTGACCTCACCGTCATTTCATCCCCATCTCCGACGCGCAAGTCGCCCAGTGTGGCGTCGAATGCAATAATTACTTGCCCTCGGCGGCCGAACTTCCCCGAACGGGGGCTCCCGGACCACAATTCTGGCCGCTCATTTCCATTAACTGACGAGTATATTTCTTTATGTGTTGACTATGACAGTGTTAGAAATGCACTATGAGATCAAAAGTATCCAGACACCTGGCTGAAAATGACATACAAGTTCGTGGCGCCCTCCATCGGTCATACTGGAATTCAGTATGATGTTGGCCCACCCTTAGCCTCGATAACAGCTTCCACTCTCGCAGGCATACGTTCAGTCAGGTGCTGGAAGGTTGCTTGGGGAACGGCAGTCCATTCTTCACGGAGTGGAGGAGAGGTATTAATGTCGGCGGTGAGGCTTGGCACGAAGTCGGTGTTCCAAAACATCCCAAAGATGTTCTATAGGATTCAGGTCAGGACTCTGTGCAGGCCAGTTCATTACTGGGATGTTATTGAAGTGTAACAACTCCGCCAAAAGCCGTGCATTATGAACAGGTGCTCGATCGTGTTGAAAGACGCAGTCGCCATCCCCGAATTGCTCTTCAACAACGGAAAGCAACAAGGTGCTTAAAACATGAATGTAGGCCTGCGCTGTGATAGTGCCACGCAAAACAACAAGGGCAAGCACAACCACCTCCATGAGGAACACGACCGCTCCATAACACCACCGCCTCCGAATTTTTTTGTTGGCACTACACATGCTGGCAGATGACGTCCACCAGGCATTCGCCATACCCACACCCTGCCATCGAATCGCCACATTGAGTACCGTGATTCGTCACTCCACACAATGTTTTTTCTGTTCAATCGTCCAATGTTTACGCGCCTTCCACCAAGAGAGACGTCGTTTGGCATTTACCGACGCTTATGTACACCTGCTCGACCATGAAATCCAAGTTTTGTCACCTCCCGCCTAACTGTCATAGTACTTGCAGTGGATCCTGATGCAGTTTGGAATTCCTGTATGATGGTTTGGATAGATGTCTGCCTATTACACATTACGACCCTCTTCAACTGTCAGCAGTCTCTGTTAGTCAACATACGAGGTCGGGCTGTACGCTTGTGTGCTGTACGTGTCCCTTCACGTTTCCACTTCACTGTCACATTGGAAACAGTGGACCTAGGGACGTATCTCGCATACAGACGTATGAAACAAGTGACACACAATCACCTGACCACAAAAGAGGTCCGTGAGTTCTGCAGAGCGCCCCAATCTGTTCTCTCACGATGTCTAATAACTACTGAGGTCGCTGATATGGAGTAGTTGGCAGTACGTGGCAGCACAGTGCACCTAATATGCAAAACGTATGTTTTTGGGGGTGTCCGGATACTTTTCATCCCACATTGGCCATTAATTACACGATAAATCAAACTTTTATTATTCCAGGAAGCTGCCAGACAGTTAACGTGTAAGCAACCACTGGACCAGGTGACCAGTTGACCGGTTTTGACGCTTAGCACTGGCTCTGAGCACTATGGGACTTAACTTCTGAGGTCATCAGTCCCCTAGAACTTAGAACTAATTAAACCTAACTAACCTAAGGACATCACACACATCCATGCCCGAGGCAGGATTCGAACCTGTGACCGTAGCAGTCGCGCGGTTCCAGTCTGTAGCGCCTAGAACCGCTCAGCCACTCCGGCCGGGCCGCAAAGTACTACAGGCGTTTGTGTACCGGACGGTAGTGCGTGCACGAGGACTCACATAAAGCTTAAACTGTGACAGAGCACCAGCCACGGACACTACTAAATAGTCACAGTGTGGCGGATAGAGTTTTGAGGCTGCCGCCTGGGAAGCAACAGGACGTCGACGACAGCGCGGACCATCAAACTACGGACATTAGCGGTAATGGAAGCATGCATGCGAGATCACGCCATGGCAATACGGTGCTGGTTTGCATGCGGGCTGTGCTCCGACTGAATCCCTGGTGGCCCCTGGCAGCTACCACACTGGCCTGAGACGTCGCGAGGTCGTTTATTCCACTGACATTTACTCACATACCTCCACGAGTCTCGTTAGAGCCACCGGGTGCCCCGCAGCTACATATTATTTGTTTCAAATTGGAAAAACAGTTTAAAATACGGGCAGCGCTATACGTACCAGCTGCGTACACAGTACTTTTTATTTCCTGCTTCAATGAGAATGAGGATTATTGTATTATTTCTGACGGAAGGTACCGTTTAACACGTTCTTGTCCAAAACGTGTGTGCTATATTCTCATATTAACAACAAACATGTTGCTACTGTCGGCCCTAATACACAGTTTTCGACGTTAAAACCGGTACTTACTCTCACAGCACACTCTCTCAATATTAGTCAGGGTGATTACAGAACTGGCAACCTATTGAACCAAGAACTTGAACCTTCACTAGTCAATAAACCGTGTGAAACTTCGCACAGTGGTTTTCACTTTAGGTGTACTCGCTCAATACTACAGATATAACTTGAAATTTCGAACTCGAACTACCAAGCTGAATGGTTTACCCCATTGAAAGAAACCTTAAAAAAAATTCTTCAAGTCTTCCCGAGACATGGTTTACATATGTTTTTATCCTCTTTCGAAACAACTTCCTAGTGAAATTAAATTACAATATTTTTGCAAAATTAGTATAAGAGAAACAATCTTCCTCGTGTTACTAAAAATGGTATGCAAATACTGAAAACAAATGCCCACGGGTTTCTGTAGCTTCAGACTGTGTGAATGTGCTCTATATTGATTGGGTGTTCTAACAGACTGTAGCCGATGACCTAAGGATTTTCGCTGACAGCTCTTTAATTTATCTCTTTGCCAGCCCCATTTACTTAAATTTTCCAGACTTTATACACTTCGGAAATTAAATACAATGGTAATCATGTCAAAATGGCTCTGAGTACTATGGGACTCAACTGCTGAGGACATTAGTCCCCTAGAACTTAGAACTAGTTAAACCTAAATAACCTAAGGAGATCACAAACATCCATGCCCGTGGCAGGATTCGAACCTGCGACCGTAGCGGCCTTGCGGTTCCAGACTGCAGCGCCTTTAACCGCACGACCACGTAATCATGTCACCTTTACCAAAGAAGAAGAATAATTCTGCTTCTAGAATGCAACTTTACATTAAGATCTTACCACGTATGTGACTCACTGTTCGATTACATAATATCATTCACGCACTCATTCATCGTTAACTGTAGATTAATACGTAATATATACACTGCATTCACTTCCCCACTAACTCTGACAACGTAATGTCAACAAATTGTGTGAAAACTGTAACATGATGTTCCTTTTATTATTATAACCAAAATACTGTTGTCGTGACTTGGCGAGACAGCCAAGCCACTACGAGGTAGCCGAAAGGCACGCGTTTAAGCTCACGCAGGCTGGCGTGAGGTCTGGAACAGGTAAAGTAATTGAGACTAGCAAATAAAGTACGTAGCTGCTGGAATACTTAACTTTAATCCATAATTGGTGAACTTTGGTCTGACGGTACATGCATCACAAGATAAATAGCAAATGGTAATGGCGCCTTGCTAGGTCGTAGCTAATGACGTAGCTGAAGGCTATGCTAACTATCGTCTCGGCAAATGAGAGCGTAATTTGTCAGTGAACCATCGCTAGCAAAGTCGGCTGTACAACTGGGGCGAGTGCTAGGAAGTCTCTCTAGACCTGCCGTGTGGCGGCGCTCGGTCTGCAATCACTGACAGTGGCGACATGCGGGTCCGACGTATACTACCGGACCGCGGCCGATTTAAAGGCTACCACCTAGCAAGTGTGGTGTCTGGCGGTGACAGCACAACTGTCTTATTAGCTATTTATCAACGAAGTAGCCAAAGAATTTGGTATACTTACCTAATATCATGTAGGGCCCCAGCGAGTACGCAGAAGTGTCACAGCGCGACGTGGTATGGACTCAACTAATGTCTGAAGTAGTGCTGGAGGGAACTGACACCATGTATCAAGCAGGGCCGTCCATAACTCCGTGAGAGTACAAAGTGGTGGAGATCTTTTCTGAACAGCGCATTGCGAGGCATCACAGACATGCTCAATAATGTTGATATCTGGGGAGTTTTCTGGCCAGCGGAAGTGTTCAAACTCAGAATATTGTTTCTGGAGCTATGTAGCAATTCTGGACGTGTGGGGTGTCGCACTGTCATGTTGGATTTGCTCAAGTTATCTGGAATGCACAATGGACATGATCACACAGGATGTTTACGTACGTGTCACCTGTCATAGTCGTATATAGACGTATCACGGGTCCCATATCACTCCGACTGCACACATCCCACACTATTACAGAGCCTCCAACAGCTTGAACAGTCCCCTGATGACATGCAGGGTCCATGGATTCATGAGGTTGTCTCCATACCCGTACACGTCCATCTGCGCGATCCAATTTGAAACGTGACTCGTCCGACCAGGCAACGTGTTTCCAGATATCAACAGTGCAGTGTTGCTGTTGACGGGTCCAGGCAGGCGTAAAGTTTTCTGTCGTGCAGTACTCAAGGGTACACAAAAGCCTATATCGATAATGCTTCGTTGAATGGTTCTGACGATGGTTGATGGTCCTGCACTGAAATTTGCTGCAATTTGTAGAAAGGTTGCACTTCTGTCACGTTGAAGGATTCTCTTGAATCGTCGTTGGTCCCGTTCTTGCAGGATCTTTCTCCGGCCGCAGCGATGTTGGAGATTTGATGTTTTACCGGATTCCTGATATTCACGGTACACTCGTGAATTGGTCGTACGTGAAAATCACCACTTCATTGCTGCTTCGGAGATGCTGTTATCGCTCGTGCGCCGACTATAACAACACGTTGAAACTTACTTAAATCTTTAAATTCTGCCATTGTAGCAGCGGTAACCGATCTAACAACTGCGCCAGAGGCTTGACTTATATAGGTGTTGCCGATCTTAACCTCCTATTCTGCGTGTATACATATCTCTGCATCTAAATGCGGATGCCTATACTAGTTTCTATACCGCTTCAGTGTAGTCTGAGCGATCCTGCGATGTATTTCGAAACCACATTAATAGGTCAAGATGTTACTTTCAATGGTAAGTTACAAGATATTTCTGAACATTTTTCCATAACTACATAACTGAAACTCGAACAGCAGTAAATTATCGTTTAGAGCGATTCACAACGAGGCGATATGATACGTGGTACGGCACGTAATGTGGCCCGCGCTACAATGCGCAAGTAACCGACATCGGCGGAGCGCATCGGAAGATAGTGGCACCGACTTGAGCGACTCACACTGGGACGAAAGTGATACAACATCGGTAAGTGCCTAAAAATAAATGATTCAAGTGGCTCTGAGCACTATGGGACTTAACATCTGAGGTCATTAGTCCCCTGGAACTTAGAAGTACTTAAACGTAACTAACCTAAAGACATCACACACATCGATGCCCGAGGCAGGATTCGAACCTGCGACCGTAGCAGTCGCGCGGTTCCGGACTGAAGCACCTAGAACCGTTCGACCACCGCGGCCGGCCGTACGTGCCTCACTCGGATCGCCCGAGGGCCGGTCACTCCACACAACTATGTGGAGAGACATTTCAAGTCATCCAGTGTGCGTAAAGAAGTTATTTTGTAGAGATGAAGCAAAGCTACATCCAACTCTGTAGTTAGTTTCACAGCAAAACTTTGACCTTTCCCCGAAAAAAGTTAATAACCGCTATTTTAGTATTCATATATATTCTCTGCTATGCCGTGTTCCTTTAGTTTATTTTAAAGAAACAATTAGAGAAAAGAATGATTTTTCCACATCTTATAGTGCCACATGACAGCTTCATAAAGAACTGGTCTTCTTTTAGTTATTGGTCATAGTAATTGTGGTAATTCGACGTAAAGTTAAACAGCAAGCTTATTTCGAAAAGTTTGCAGTGAAGAGTGTAGTTGCTGACCAGGTTATATATAGTGCATTTTAGGCCGTATACTGCTGCGTCGAAATATAGCTAAAGCATCTTATATAGCTTTTGACGGTGGAGGGAGAGAGAAATCTCTTTCCATCCCTGAGACAATTGTGAGATATATCGGAGCTCGTCCACGACAATATTGGCAGCAACGCTCTACACGCCAGGATATTGCCGCCTGCTATGCGGAGTGAGGAAAGGTCTCGTGTACCCCTCTTTCGTTTGATGTCGAAGCTCCAAACGGAAAACGTACCGAAAGGAAAAGACACTGGATATTTTTGACAGTGTGCGTCCTCTAATTTGAGAAAATTTTGTGACAGATGTAAAATAGGCCTGAACGCTAAATTCCACTTACTTCTGAATGAGCAGTTGCACTAAGCCAAGGAGGATACGTCGAGATTTTCCGTACCTTCATAGTAGTAAGCATTTCTTCGAAAACATCGTCTGCCACTATACAGAGTTCAACACCTACTGCTGCACGATTTACGATAACCGATCTCACTTCAGATCCAAATCTTCTGAATACTTCTCGAAATGAGTCATACACTACTTTCTGAAACTGAACTGTTGTATAAATACTACCCTAGCTTTACCAGTCTGTAACGATTATTTATGTATGTGGCAAACTAAAAACAGAAGAGCACTAGATGGCCCCGCAAAAAATAAACTTTTCAGTGTGGTGTTTTAACGTCATTCACGCACTTTCACCAACTTACTGTAATGAAACCTTCGTAGCATGAAAGATAGCTAGTAGAAAATTCGTTTGATTCCGTAGATTTTCCCGGGGTGTTACATGTTTATGCTCTTCACGGGAATGCTGCCGGATACGATCGTCTTCACTACACGATATTTCGGCAATACATCTGGCCGCCATCTTCAGGTGCGATCGCTGAGTACAAATCACCCCGTAACGTATGAACATCAGAAACGGCGGCTCCTTTGGCCACATGGAATGGAAGCTCTTAATCGGTTTTTAGATCGTTTTAACTGTCTCCAACCATGCACAAAATTTTCGATGGAAATTGAAAAAGATAGTAAATCACCTGTTTTTTTGGATATTCTAGCACAAAAAAGAAAATGCTACCTTGGGACGTGGCGTATACCATAAACCCATACATACGGACCGCTACCTTCATTCCACGACTTGTCATCCACCACATCAGCGCATGGGAGTTCTATGTACATTAGTTGAGAGAGATTATGCCATTTCTCATGTTGAAAATTTGACACAGGAACGGGATCATCTTAAGGCTGTCTTCAAGCTCAACAGATATACCGATCATCAAATTAATCGTGCTTTTCAGTTTGGACCATCAAGTGAACCAGCGGCGGGCAGTATTAAATCAGCTGCTTTTCTACCATTTACTGGAAGTATTTTTTCAAAAATTTATAGAATTCTCAGGAAGTATGATACAAACGGTGTTCTTTTGTCTTTAGCCAAGACTAGAACCCTTTTTGAATCTGTTAAAGATGATTTGGTATAGAGAAATCCTGGAGTTTATAAAATTCCGTGTCATTGTGGAAAGGCCTATATTTGGACAGACTACTCGCACTGTTCACAACCGATGTGCAGTCCGAAAAATGTGCTGTCGCCGAACATTGTCTCAATGAAGCTCAGCCGGTCGGTGTGGCCGAGCGGTTTTGGCGCTTCAGTCTGGTCGCAGGTTCGAATCCTGCCTCGGGCATGGATGTGTGTGATGTCTTTAGGTTAGTTACGTTTAAGTAGTTTTAAGTTCTAGGGGACTGATGACCACAGATGTAAACTCCCATAGTGCTCAGAGCCATTTGAACCATTTTTTTCAATGAAGCGCATAACATGACTTTTAAAAAGGCACAAATTATTGCATCGGCTTACTGGGACTGTGTGCTCAAGGAAGCCATCGAAATGCTATTATCTGATGATATTATTAACAGAGAGAAAGTTTCTCCTTTAAGCAAGATACGGTACCCTATTTTATCTGATTTAAAACAACAACTGTCTGGTATTCGACCCGCTACATCTTAAATTGCTATTTATTACTTTCGCCAGATCCTACCGCTGGCGGCGCTCCAATAATTCGCTTGGCAGGGGGCAGCTCTTCCGCTTCTCGCGCAGGCGCAGTGGCCTATACCCGAGGTATAAAGGATCCGCCGTTTTTGATATTCATTTTGGTAGTGTACTAGGCGATCGCACCTGAAGAGCGCGGCCAGATGGAATGCCTAAATATCATGGTTACGATCATATCCGCCAGCATACCCGGAAGAGCTTACATATTAAATTCGTGTGGACTCATTCTGTCGAGTTCATGGAATTTGCGTTCGTGCTGGGAAACCTCATGAGAAACCACACCTAAACAATCTTTGATGTTTATAGTGTTCAATGGGTGCACCGAATACATATTAAATTCGTGTGGACTCATTCTGTCGAGTTCATGGAATTTGCGTTCGTGCTGGGAAACCTCATGAGAAACCACACCTAAACAATCTTTGATGTTTATAGTGTTCAATGGGTGCACCGAATACATATTAAATTCGTGTGGACTCATTCTGTCGAGTTCATGGAATTTGCGTACGTGCTGGGAAACCTCATGAGAAACCACACCTAAACAATCTCTGATGTTTATAGTGTTCAATGGGTGCACCGAATACGTATTAAATTCGTGTGGACTCATTCTGTCGAGTTCATGGAATTTGCGTTCGTGCTGGGAAACCTCATGAGAAACCACACCTAAACAATCTTTGATGTTTATAGTGTTCAATGGTTGCACCGAATACCACTTTTTTTGTAGTTTCCTCTGTTTTAAATAATGATTAGCCACAATAAAATCATCTCAGAGGGCCTCATTACTACAAATGATGTGATTCATGCTGTCTCTTGCTAATCACTTGGCAAGTTACATCGTGCAGCGTTTTATCCTTATGAGAACACGACTGTTGTACTGGGAAGGCCGCGCGGAGTGGCCGCGTGGTTTGAGGCGCCATGTCACTGACTACGCGGCCGCTCCCGACCGAGGTTCGAGACCTCCCTCGGGCATGGGTGTGTGTGCTGTTCTTAGGATAAGTTAGTTAAAGTAGTGTGTAAGTCTAGGGACCGATGATCTCAGCACCTTGGTCCCTTAGAAATTCACACACACGCACCGGTAAGCCCCGCCCCACGCGGCACGACCTTTTTTGCAACGTATCGTATCGCATATCCTATCGTATCATTGGGAGCTTCGTCTTTTTCTGAAAGACAATATAAAATTTCATGGGGGCTGGTAAACAGTAATTAATTTATTCACACGCTGGTGTGTGATTAAAAATATTTATAAGAATGCATGGACTTGACTGGATCTGTAACGAATGAGCACAGACACAGGGGGTGACAACTTCCTAGTGTGGGAACAGATTCCACAAGGCCACTAAACAGCAGCAGTCATAGTCTTACAGATCCCTAACTGTGAGTGCGTATCGCTGCGTCATGGCTCGTCTCAAAAACTGATCGTAGTAACAGCAGATAATTACACTTTCTCAATTAATTTTTGGTTTGTTTGCAGGTACATGTCAGTAGTCAAATGGTTCAAATGGCTCTGAGCACTATGGGACTCAACATCGGAGGTCATCAGTCCCCTATAACTTAGAACTACTTAAACCTAAGGACATTACACACATTCATGCCAGAGGCAGGATTCGAACCTGTGGCCGCAGCAGTCACGCGGTTCCGGACTGAAATGCCTAGAACCGCACGGTGTCTGTAGTCCTGGTAGATAGTGAGATCCCCGTGCTGCGATACCGATGCACTCCGTTTTAGGAACTAAAATATACTGGAGCTGACCGCTCATCCAGCGGAGTATCGTGATATAATTAGTTCCCAGCATGTAAGGGAGAACAGCGGCATAACAGTCCGTGCTGTGCTGGTGGAGGCGTGCTGTAATAACGCACCATCGTAGGACGCAGCGGTCAGATGCAGCAGACGATTTTCGTGTGGTGAAGAAATCTGAAATACGGAGACCGCCACTCTATGAATAACCTGGAACTACAAAAAAGAAGTGGAGACCCAGGTGCAGCAATATCGGCGTATCTCAGAAGCTGTAGCGAAAAAGATGAAGTTTGTAATCAGTCAGTTTTAGACATCTTGCACGGCCTTTTGATTACGACAGAGGCCATCGATCATTGGATTTCGGGACTGCTCAGACACATCCTGAAAGTCCAGCGAACGCCGGCAGCAGCGGAAGTATTGCGGATCTATCAGGCCAACTGAGATTTCTTCATTTTAATTTTATTTTTTGTTGTTGTTTAATCATAAGTCTTCTGAATGGTCTCACGTACCCCGCCAACTGCAACCTACGTCTTCAACTACTTCCTTGATGTATTCCGATCTCAGCCTTCCTCTGTAGTTTTTACCCTTTACAACTACCTCTAGTGCGCTGTAAAGTATTCCTGGCTTCTTTTCAGTTTTTTCCGTATATTCCTTTCCTCACCGAATCCGCGGAGAACCTCTTCATTCCTTACCTTATAAGACCACATTATTTTGAACAATGTTCTTTAGCATCACGTCTCAGATGCTTCGATTTTCTTCTGTTCGTCTTTTTCTGTAGTCCCTGTTTCACTACTATTCAATGCTGTGCACCAAATGTACATTCTCATAAATTTCTTCCTCAAATTAAGGCTTATGTTTGATCTGGTAGGAAGACCTCATGAGTTTCCTAATCACCATGGACGGGCGCTGACTGTGTCACTAAACCTTCTATAAAAGGAAGCAAAGCAAGTTAAGGAAGCATGTATGTTGACCATCGCCGAAAAACACCAAGATCCAAACACCATCGAAAACGGTGCTTCAGTGGTTTCCATTGTTTAGTGCTGATAGATTATGCTCGTAAGGACTAAACGGTCGGAGGAACATACTACAGAAATTCCATGACGCAGTTCTGAGAGGCTGTCAAGACAAATCGTCGAGAGGTGTTTTCGTTCCATGACAACATACTGGACGTCAGAGCCTCAAGGAAGCTGTGGCACAAGCAACTCTGCATCTAGGCCTCCGGTCGCTTAGAAGGCGCATTTAGTTGTGCAGTCAGGAATGCGGGTACTCGTTTGAAAACTTCATTTAAATAAATATTCTGCCACCTGATCGCCTATCTCAACACAGCCAATTATGCACAGCATGTTGCACAAACACCTAAAATTTAATAGCTCCGTGACAAAAATTCACCGATTGTACATCAGCTACATGATAGAAAAAACTGTGTTGTATTAATAACTCATTACTGTGACATAACGAAAAATAATTCGTTAAACTTGTGACATTTATGTCGTATATCGCTGTCACGATATCGATTAATTTCATGGACAGTACACCGAGGTGACTATAGTTATGGGATACGTCCTAATATCTAGTCGGACCTCCATTTGCCCTGTGTGGTGCAGCAACTCGACGTGGCATCGACTCAAGAAATCCTGAGCCACGCTACCCCTGTAGCCGCCCATAACTGGGGAGGGGTTGCCAGTGCAGGACGTTGTACACGGACTGACCTCTCGATTATATCCCGCAAATGTTCAATGGAATTCATGTCGGGTGACCTGGGTGGCTAAATCATTCGATCGAATTGTCCAGTATATACTTTAAACCAACAGTAAACAATTGTGGCCCGCTGACATGACACCGGTGTTTACGAACATGAAGTCCATGAAGGGCTGAAAACGGTCTCCAAGTAGCCGAACATGACCATTTCCAGTCAATGATCGCTTCAGCTGGACCAGAAGACCCAGTCCATTCCATCTAAACACAGTCCACACCATTATGGAGCCACCACAAGCTTGCACATGTCTTATTGTTAACAGGGATCCATGGCTCCAACCATACTGTCATCCCTTGCCAAGTGAAATCGGGATTAATTTGACCCGGCAACGGTTTTCCAGTCGTGTCCAACCGATATGGTCACGGCCCCAGGAGAGGCCCTAAAGACGATGGAGTGTGTGATATTCGCTATTTTTGACTTCATTAAAATAGCAAATACGAGTAGTTAATACTTTCAGCCAGAAGGCAAATACTTGTTTGTAAATAATGATTAATGCATAATGAAGCGTCGCATGGCGACGGTGGAATTTTCTAAATAATGTAATTCGTCGTCTTTGGGCGGCAATATAAACAGAAAAATACGGATAGGTATGCGATCCTTCACTATTTTGTTCGCTGGAGAACAAATGAAGCCTTGAGCGCTAAAAAGACTTGTACTGTTTTTCTCAAGTAAGACGGACGCAGATTTGTGGCAGTCTGATCTAATTTTTTACTAAATGTATAAAAACGTGTGATGTCTAAGTTTGAGTGTAGTGTAAAGAACTGTTATAACTTACCGTGACGACGCACGAGCGACTCAAAGAAGACAATGGCCATATAAAAGAGCGCTCAGTGTACATGATACGGACATAAAAATCTACCGTCATTGTAGTACTAAGCTTAAGGTACGATATATGTTTTAGTTTATAATAAATATTTGTTCTGGGAATACTGAATCATTTAGCAGTGCTCATTCCTATCATCTCCTCAGTATTATTTTCGTTTTAATTATGCATTTTGATAAGATTACAGACACGGAGATCAGCAGTCCAATGTGCGTGTTACATTGATAAAAAGAAAACTGTTTTATCGTCTTTTTGCATCAGCTTTAATATTGAATTTCCCTTTTGTGTGATGTTACAGTTGTTTTTGCGCCCTTAAGAACTTTCTGGTCCCTTAGGAAATTGTTTTGTCATAACAATAACTTCACAACCGGGTATGATCGTATCTACGATCATGAAGTAATTAGAAAGACAATAATGCGATTTCTTAATCAATAGCACGCTAGTTGTGACTGCCTCAAGCCACGCGAAACTGCAAGTAAAAACTAATCACATCTCATAATGCAATATTTTGTGACAATGGTCAATCCATGATTCTTACGCCAATTGTGATTGATAAAACAGTAAGCTAAATCTCAATTTCCAACTTTCCATTGAATAACAACATCACTTTTATTTTGTAACATCACAAGTGCTGTTGGAAAAGGCACTCGCGTCAGTCGTCTGTTGTCAGAGACCATTAACGCCGTACTGCGCCGCACTGTCCTAGCGGATACGTTCGTCAGACGTCCCACACTTCTAGGGTTACTTCACGCAGTGCTACGTGTCTGTTACCGTCGCTCTAGGAGAACCCCTAATGTTGGGACTGGCCTTCTGGTCTCAAACATTCACCCCGTGAGTGGACAGATAGCCGCGACTTCAGCCGGATCCGAGTAGGCACACGCGGGAATAGTTTACCAGTTATCGGGAGCTCCAACGTTAGGCACGTTATGGAGCCTCTTAGACTGGTAGAATTCAGGGCTGTAATGAAAGCCAATGTGGTATATCATCAGACATGTAGAGGCAGCATTGACTGAGGCTATCGAGGACGCAGGGTGTGGCCGTCTGTAAGTTGTGGCTAACTTCAGCGCCAAGAACACCTGTCACAAGGATTCTGAGCCACCCTCAGTTCATAAGGCGACTGACGGTAGTGGTGAATGGTACTGGCCTCACATGTGGGCTCAAGCGGAGCTCTCAATTGGCAGCATTGTTCCCTGACTTGATCGGGGTCCTTTGGTCCTTTGGTTTGAAGCCGAATGCGAATGGAGAGCCTCTGCCAAAGGATTTGCCGACTCTGTAACGGTCGTAGCTGCAGATTTCTAGACCTACGTTATTGGCTGGAGATTAGTAGGACTCCCCTTGATACATCGGCGGGGGGAGGGGGGGGGGTGAGGGGGGGTGAGGGGGGGGGGGTGAGGGGGGTGGCACTGCATAAACGAAGTTCGGGTATCTTTGTGGAGTACTTGTGGAGTGCACATGAAAGTATTTTAGGCTAGGTTATGGTTTGAGGCCCACTGATGAACACTCGCCACTCGATACCCAGCAAGGGAAATCAGACCGCGTTCAGAATAAAGGCACATCGACTGTCGAAAGATTATCAGTAAATTGTCGAAGTATTTGTAACATAGTTCCCGAATTCACTGCGCTCCAATTCTCGGAACCCAGAGCTGGCTGAAAGCCAAAGTGGAAAGTCTAAATGGAACGCATACCGGAAAGACGGATTAGAAGGCGTAGGAGGAGGAGAGTTCATTAATGTCGACAAAAGTAGTGTATTTCTTGAGGTCGAAGTTGAGTGTGACGGAGAAGTTATCTGGGCGCAAATAAGGGGTCTAGGTGACATCAAGTTAATTGTTGGATGTTTTTTTCCGGCCACTCGATTCTGATGTGATAGTGCTAGAGACATTCAATGAAAGTCTACGGTTAGTAGAGCGTAAATGCCCAGATCGTGCAAGGCTAGTTAGAGGTGGTTTTGAGTCCGGGATGTCTATGGATACACTGCAGGGGGCAGTTGTGCAAAGTACTTTTGAAGACTTTTTTGGATACTGCCTTGAGCAGCTACTTTGGCATCCGACACGCAATGGAAATATCTTAGACCTTGTAGTTACAAATATGCTGGACCTTATTGACACCATCAATATTGAAACAGGGATTAGCCATCATGATGTCATCGCAGCAACTATGGTTACGAAAGTTACTACATCAGTTAAGAAGCCTAGAAGAGTGTTTCTCTTGGAAAGAATAGATAAGAAGCTGTTAGCACCTCACTTAGACATTGAATTGACATCACTTATGTTCAGTAAGGTGGAAGTACAGGAATTATTGGTAAAGTTTAAGCAGATTGTAAATTGTGGAGAATTAAGTGCCTAGCCATTGGATGAAGGACGAAGAGACCCCACCATGGTTTAGTAACGAGATTTGGTAGACTATGAGGAAGCAGAGGATGTTGCACTTCAAACTCAAAAGAGAATCCGCTGTAGTGGCGACTTCTGCCATTGAAATTATCAGGATGACCTAATTTAGTGGGAAGACACCAAATGTACTGGGTGGGTGCCAGGAGGTGCCGTATTAAAACTTGGAGAGAACTATACAAGTGATTTATTTGTTTCCACTACAGTGCTCTGTTCACCTTGGTCTGTGCCACAGGGTCCCGCAATGCTGAGGCCACCACCCCAGCGACCCAGTGCAATGTGCTGCTGTGTGTCATCGTTGTAGGACCACGTCGTCAGGGCTACGCCTACAGCTGGCAGTCTTCATCCTCGTTGACTCAGCGCTGCTCCGCTGGGAGCCGCCGAGTGGACCGCTGCTTCCTTCCCTGCTGGTGTAGCTGAGATCACAGCATGAAACAAGCGCCCATGATCTGGCATCATCTGAATCTGTGGCCCTCACCTCGGGAAGTCTCCAGTGTGTGTCGGGAGCCAAGACAAATGACTGCAGATGTGAGGTGAAGAGTGGCCCGCCGCTGACTGGCTGTGGACCCCACATCAGCCTCAGAGGGTCGAACCAACGACCCAGCCTGAACTGAGACGCTGGCACCCCATCTGTTGCTGCGTGTAGCCAGTGATGTGACACCCTCGCCGTCCAGGAGAGCTGCCACACTTGAATCAATCTCGTTAGAAAACAGCACCTATGTACACTCAGCTTTGCGCCTCTGTTTCGCTAGTGTGCCGCTTTGCGTCGCGTATGCACCACACCCCGGTTGCGCCAGTCGGCCCCTTCTTCCTGTAACTTGCAACATGAAAATCGCTGCATTTACTCTTTTTAGTGGTTCGATGGCCCTGTGGTCTCCATTTCACTTTGCAACCACTGGTCAGAGTAACTTACTGCAATCCGAATCGCACCTGGTTGTAACTTGTGCACTCCGAAATATTCCACCCAATCTAACTTTCCTATCTTAAACGGTGGTGCCGCTACATTATTCCCCTCTTTGTAAAGACTCGATCCCCTGGCCGACCTTTAACTTGCTCCTAACTTGTTTGGGTCGACACCTATGGCATATTTCTTTACTACTAGAAAACTTAAACGTGGTCTAGTGCCCCTTCAAACCATGACATGAAACCAAACGTAAAAGTTCCTTACTGGACGACCACTGCTCGATCAACTCCTTACCTACTCATCTCACGGCCTTGGTATCCAATCCAATAGGACTTGGACTACCCCCAGATCCTTCTGAGAAATGGCTCTCCGCCTGATCAGAAAGAAAACACATAACAAAATTAAGGCTGCGACGACAATTGGCACTGATATGCTCAAAATTATATTTATTTGACGTTGCCGTTCCCTATACTGAGCGACATGTTGAAGAACCTGTTCGGCAGATATGCGCCCCTCTTGCTCTAAAATAAACTCGTTTTACGGATCTCAACAGACGTGGCTCCAGAGTTTGATTTATCAAGGTCAGATTCTGCCTTGGCGAAAACCCTAAAGTGGCTTCTGGCCAGCACAGCTGTGGCCGTGTCACATTCAATTGTCTGACTCCTGAAACTGACGCTGGCAGGTGGAAGGTTGGTCCTATTATGTTCCATTGATTAAAATTCCGCTCCCCTCGAGCTCTATACGTTTCGCTTCTGGAAACATTCCCCTCTCAGAACAACTTGCAACTACTGCCAAATTCTCGTACATGGAGAAAATCCAGTGCACCCCGACACGTTGCAAGCTTAATTTTGGTTCCATGATGTCCCTTGGACAGTCTATTCCTTTCCCCCTAGCTAATAATAACTGCACTGTGTACTAGTCCCATATTTGTAGCTTCACTGATTCTCCTCCAACATTCACTATTTTTGATCCAAACTCAACACTGATTGTGTGACCACTTTCATCCTTAAAATACATTATATGAACTGGTGCAATAAACAGGAAATCTTACGACTCTGATATCGTTCAATACATATTTATTTCGGCTTTGCCGCAAAATTTACTGAGACACATTTATACCTTCAGAACTGCGTTTGATTTCTCCTCCAACAACACTCCACATACGTCAGGCACTACACTGCCCTTTTCAGTGGCCTGAGCACAGGGACCACCATCACCCTTCCTCCCTCTTCAAAAGGACTGCTGCCCCAGCAGGCTCACAATACTGGAAAACACATATACAATACAATACTTAATTAACCTATGCAAACCCAATGATACATAAAAAGACACAAAAAGCTACAAATACTCCACTACTTTCTAGATCGCAGAGCATACGGTACTTCAAACTGTACTCTATATTCCTGATTTCCTCTGTGCTTAGCACCTCTTTTCACCCTCTCTTTCTTCCTCTTTCCTTCATGTGACACACTTGGAATCACATCCGGGCAGCCCTTAAATGGCCGTAACCACCCAATCTGTGGTATCGTCGTTCTAGTTGGCAGCTGGAGCTTTAACGGGAGATGTGGTTTCAACAACTTGGTGTGGCCCTTGATACCTCGTGAGGAACTTCTTCGTTTTCACTTTTTGCGTGTAGGGGCTGGACAGCATTACCCATTGCCCCACTCTATACTGAGATAAACTTCCTTTCCGCTTCACTGCCTCTTCTTGCCTTTCCAAAGCCTTCGTATTTGCCTTTTGTACCTGTTTCCAGACATCCCGAATTGTTCTCGCGAATTGACATATCAATTCCTTTCTGTAGCTTCACTAAATCAAACGGAAACGGCATTTTTCGCCCGTACACTACCTCGTATGGAGACAAACCGGTATTTGTATGGTCTTCTGCATTGTATGCACATACAATGTGCTTCAAATACTCGTCCCACTGACGGTGATGGAAATCCACATAAAAACTCAGCATCTTCCCGATTGTACTGTGTACCTGTTCTGTCCTTCCGTTGGGCTGTGGATGCAATGCGCTCGTCCTCAACTTCTTTACGTTCAACAATTTACAGAGTTCCTTCATTAAATCCTACATGAAGTTGGTCCCTTGATCAATAATTACTGTCTCCGGTACACCAAACTTCAAAATCCAGCTGTTTACTAACGCTTGTGCGACCATTGCTGCCTGTTGATTTGGCGGAGCCACCATCTCAACATACCTCGAAAAATGGTCTATTATTGTCAGGACGAATCTGTTCCCCGAAGCTCTTAAGACATCAATTCCGAGCATAGAGAATGGACATGTCGCTTCCGGTAATCGTTGTAGCTGTATCTGTTTCCGACTCAAATCTGCTCTCTGCGCGCATGGTATACAATTCTTGTCATACTGATCCACATCTCCTTTCCTACCTCTCCACCAATACCTCTCCGCCGCTCTCCTATTCTTCGCTCCACACCCTCCATGATCAGATAATACGTGATCATGTGCTTCATTTAAAACCTCATCCCTCAACTTCGCAGCCACTACTACCCTTGGCCCTAACTTCGTTCCCGTGCACAAAAGACCGTCGTACATATTAAATTGTGGCTGTGTCCGATACAATTTACAATCGTTGTCCGCGTCCTGTAATTTTTGCCATACTGCTAGGTCATAACCTAATGACATCTACTTTTACCACCTTCCTACTCAGTGCATCCGCATTACCGTGCTTCTTCCTAGGCTTGTGCACCACCTTGTAATCGAATTTACTAAGCCTCACAGCCCATCTAACGAGTCTGGTGGAGGGATCCTTCAACCCCAACAACCACTTCAATGCAGCATGGTCTGTTACTATCCATAATCTTCTCCCATATAAATAACATTTAAAATATGTGATTCCATAGATTACGCTAAGCATCTCCCTTTCTGTTGTTGAATAACTCCTTTCTACTGCATTCAACTGCCTAGACGCATAGACTACAGGATGTTCTTTCCCATCAATTTCCTGACTACGAACACACCCTAATGCTTGATTCGATGCATCGCATGTTAGTATAAACTCCTTTTCAAAATCTTGAAACACAAGAATCAGTTTCGATTTTAACACCTCTTTCAGTTTGTCAAACGCGTTCTGACACTCTTCTGTCCACTCAATTTTCACACCATTCCGTAACAACCGCGTCAACGGCTGTGCTAAATCTCCAAAACCCTTCACGAACTTTCGATAGAAATTGTAAAATCCGATGAATCATTGCTCTTTGTTTACTGTTTTCGGTTCCCAAAAATCCCTTACAGCCTGTACCAACCTTGGATCTGTTCGGACTCCGTCCTTACTGATAATATGACCCAAATATTTTACTTCTTCTAATGCAAAATGACACTTTTCCAGGCTCAATGACAAACGAGCTGCTCTTAACCTCATAAAGACTTCCCTTAACCGCTGTCTATGTTGCTCCATACTACTTGAAAACACTATAACATCTAGACAAGACACTGCCGTTGTTTCAAATCCCTCAAGACACTGTCTAGCAATCTCTGGAAAGTTGCCAGACCGTTTTTCAAACCGAATGGCGTTCTAATGTACTGGTAATAGCCTCTAGGTGTAGAGAAAGTAGTTTTTGGACTATCCTCTGGAGCCACCTCTAACTGATGATAACCGCTCGTCAAATCCATCGTAGAAAAGTACTCACTGTCCTACGTGATCCAAAGTCTCCGATGTGTTTGGAATGGGGTGTGCGTTCGTTACTGTCTTATTACTGAGGTATCGGTAGTCAAAAGAGAACCCGTATTTCTTAGTTCCATCTGAAGATTTTTTAGGCACAACGACAAAGCCCGCTCCCCAGCAACTATTACTATGGTCTATAATACCGTCCGCAAGCTGCTGATCTATGAAATCCTCCACAATGGGTTGCAAATACCTCGGTATTCTGTATGGTTTACGGTACACAGGTGTTTCATTCCCTGTTAGTATACTATGTTGAACTAATAGAGTTCCTGGTAACGGCCCAAGTTTTACAGTTCGTTGTCCAAGGTCAATTTCGGCATGATGTTGGTTCAAGAAATCTACTCCTAGGATCATGTAGCCCTCGCTTACTCATGGTACTATCTCCATGCATGCTTTAAATCGGACTTTCTCTATTCGAAAGTCAACTGTCACTGACACCAAAGGCGTGACCTCCTTATCCCCACACCACGCAACCAATAACGTGGTGGTTCTAGCTTCCTTCGTCCCATTATATGCCTAGTAGCCACTGACACTTGTGCCGCTTTGTCCAACAAAATCTTAAACTTTTTAGTTCCTACCACTGAACATTCTACCTCCGGATACGTATTCGTAGCATTGAAATTAAGTGGGAGATCCCTTAGATTGGTCTCGGGCCCCCTCTGCCGTTTAACGATTGTCCATCTCTCCTATCCCCACTTCTCCATCCTCCACGCTGCTGATTTCCAGCCCTTCCTCTATTCCTTGGTGACTGGGTGCATTGCCTCTGAACATGTACCGTACGACCACACTTAAAACATTCCACACCCGCCGTAAACACTGTTTACCTCTCGTGTACCCCTGTTGCCACGTCTATTTCCTCACATTGAATTGCCAGCTGAATGGTCGACTACAAATCTTTCGGAGTCCATTCACGCACTTTCCCTGACTTATGTGCCGGTAACCCTCTCAAAAATACATCAAGTGCCATTTGCTCGGCCTCCTGCAACAGAACACTATTCGCTTCATCGCTCTCACCCAACACGTACGTATACTCATTAATTTCCCTTATCTGGTCCCCAAATATCTCCACTCTCTTACACACTCTCTTTGTCATTGTACTTAACCTCTCTCTACAGTAACGAGCACTATTTGATTCTTGTACCTTTGTAAAAGCCCTTCCTTCAACTGCTTAAGCTGTACTGCCTTCCTTACATATGTCTTTGCTTCACCCGTTAATCTAATCTTGGCTCTACGTAACAACCATTCATCAGACCAACCATTCATCACAGCTGAAGTCTCCAAGTCATCCACAAACGAACGCAAATCCTCAGGTACCTTGCCAGACAATGGAATAAGCAGCACTGTGGCCGCTGGATCAATCTCCTGCACCCTAGGCAACAATGACTTATCAGATGCGCTTTCTCACTCACTTCCAGATGTTAATTCATTTCGCAACTGCGTATTGTCCGCTGTCAGATGTGATACTTTTTCCAACACCGCACCGCTTCTGGTTCCGACACACCTTGCGTCTCAGACTCTGCCATTGTGTTGCTTTCCCTCCCAGTTAGTCCCAAAACAAAACATTTAAGTACAAGAACAACCTGACTTCCTACAGCTCCATATCATTTACTCAGTATCTCATCTTACGTTTTAGGAGGAGATACATAAAACATCATACTTAGAAAGCAATTAAATGCCACGAAAAAATATAAAACTTTCTGCCCCAAATGCAGTAACACTTACTCTGACAACAAAAAATACTATGCCCATGCAAAACATCTACAATGTGGCTTGCCAGGAGCCATACTCGGAAAAAAGGTAAGAAAACGTCCAATACTAAAAAAAAACCTTGGTCAAAACTCATCAAATCTTGCGACCATAATGCAGGTGGTGGGCTCAAAAATCGTGCTGGACAGATGACGTCCGCTATTCTGACACCAAATTTAATGGGTGGGTGCCAGGAGATGGCGTATTAAAAAATCGGCGAGATCTTTCCAAGTGATTTATTTTTTGAAGTGAAGTTAAAATCTTCTGGGCTTACTAGGCCACGTCATGTTTCTTCTAAAATGTTCGACGTTTCGACCCCTCTCCTGGGATCTTCCTTAGGATCTTTTGGTGTCCACTACAGCGCTCTGTTCACCTCTGTCCACGTCACAGGATCCTGCAATGCTGAGGCCACCACCCCATCCACCAAGCGCAATGCGCTGCTGTGTGTCAGCCTTGTAGGACTGCATTATCAGGGCTGCGCCTGCAGCCGACTCAACAGTCTTCTTCCCCGTTGACTCAGCACTGCTCTGCTGGGAGCCACCGAGCGGCCCGCTGCTTCCTTCCCTGCTGGCGTAGCTGATATCTCGACATGAAACAAGCGCCCATGATCTAGCGTCCGAATCTGCGGCCCTCGCCTCGGCAAGTGTCCGGCGTATGTCGGGAGCCGAGACGACTGCCCGCGGTAGCGAGCAAAAGAGTGGCTGCTGCTGGCTGGCTGCGGACCCCACGTCAGCCGCAGAGTGTCAAACCAATGACCCACCGTAGGCTGGGACACTGGCGCCCCGTCTGTTGCTGCCTGCAGCCAGCGCTGTGACATGTCTCGCCGTCCGGGAGAGCTGCCACACTTGAACCAACCTCGTTAGGAAACGGCACCTATTTATACTCGGCTGTGTGCCTCTGTTTTGTTAACGCGCCGCTTCGCATTACGTTCGCACCACACCCCCTTTGAGTCAGTGGGCCCCTTCTGCCTGTAACTTGCGACATGCAAACCGCTGTGTTTACTCTTTTCAGCGGTTTTCGACGGCTCTGTGGCCTCCATTCCACTTCACAAACGCTGGTCAGACTAACGTACTGCAATCCGGCCCGCACCTGGCTGTAACTTGTGCACTCCGAAATATTGCACCAAAGCTAGCTTTCCTATTTAAACGGTGGTGCCGCTACCGTGGTTTAATAACGAGATTCGGAATACTATGTGGAAGCAGAGGCTGTTGCACTCCCAGTTCAAAAGAGAATGCACAAATGATGACAAGTAAAGTTCAATAGAAATTTGTGTGTCTGTGAAAAGGTCTATGCACGAGGCTTGCAACAACCACCGCCGTCATGGCGTAGCAAAAGAATTGAGTAAATTTTGGTCCTATGTAAAACCGCTATGTGGGTCTAAGACTTCCATTCATTCATTTGTAACCAGTCTGGTGTGGCAGTTGAAGATTGCAAAACGAGAGCCGAAGTTGTAAATTTCACATTTAAGAAATCTTTCACGCAGGAGAATCATACAAACGTAGCATCGTTTGTCCATCGAACAGACTCCTGTATGGAAGATATAGAAATAAGCACCCTTGGCGTAGAGAAACAACTGAACGAGTTGAAAACAAATAAGGCAATGGGTCTGGATGGAATCCCAGTTAGCCGGCCGTTGTGGCCGAACGGTTCTAGGCACCAATCTGGAGCCGCGATGCTGCTATGGCCGCAGGCTCCAATCCTGCCTCGGGCATGTATGTGTGTGATGTCTTTAGGTTAGTTAGGTTTAAGTAGTTCTAAGTGTATGGGAATGATGACCTCAGATGTTAAGTCTCAGAGTCCTGAGAGCCATTTAATCCCAGTTTGACTTATCAAAGAGTACTCTACAGCATTCACCCCTTACCTAGCTTTCATTTACCACGGATCTCTCACCCAGTGCAGTCCAAAGCGACTGCAGGAAAGCGCAGGTGAGTCCTGTATATAAGAAGGATAAAAGAACGGACCCGCAAAATTACAGGCCAATATCCCTAAAACTGATTTGCTGCAAATTCCTTGAAGATATTCTCGGTTCCTAGATAATAAATTTTCTTGGGACCGAGAATTTTATGTCCAAGATTCATCATGATTTCAGAAAGCATCGTTTGTACGGATCTCAGCTTTCCCTTTTCTCATATGATCTAATGCGAACTATGGATGAAGAACAACAGGTAGACTCCATATTTCTAGTTTTCCGGCAAGCGTTTGCCACGGTGCCCCGCTACATGCTGTTAAAGAAGTTTCGAGCACATGGAATAGGTTCACAGATACGTGAATCACTTGAAGACTTCTTAAGTAATAGAACCAGTACGTTGTGCTAGACGGTGAGTATTCATCAGAGACTAGGGTAGCGTCAAGAGTTACCCAGAGAAGTGTGATTTCGGGGACAGGCTCGGCAGGAATCTACGTTGTTTGCTGACGATGCAGATGAGTAGGAAAAACTAACCCGTACTGTTAGGATACGGTAACAGTAGTGTCCTGCTTGACACCGTCACATCCTTTAAATATCCGGGCCCGCTGCAAAGCGGTGGGAAAGGGAGCATGCACGTGAGAAGTGAGGTAGAAAAGGCGAATGGTCTATTTCGGTTATTCGAGGAAAGTGTGGTTCATCTGCAAAGGAGTCCGCATACAGGGTGCCACTGCGAGCTATTATTGATTACTGTTCGAGTGTTTGGGGATTAAACGGAGGCATCGAAGCAATTCAGAGACGAACAGCTTGATTTGTGTTAGAGATATGCTTCGGAAACTGAAGTGGGAATCCCTGAAGGGAAGGTGTCATTCCCTTGGAGGAATGCTGTCGAGAAAATGTGGAGAAACGACATCTGGACTGTAGAGCGATTCTACTGCATCCAACATACATTGCGTGTAAGGACCACGGAAATAAGGTACGGGAAATTAGGGCTCATACGGAGAGACGTAGATATTACTTTTCCCTCGCTCTGTTTGCGAGTGGAACAGAAAAGGAAGTGACTATCAAGGGTACGGGGTACCCTCCGCCACGCCCAGTGTGCTGGACTGCGGAGTATCTATGTAGATGTACATGTAGAAATGTAATGGCACCTCGGACCATAACTCTCGGATGGTGGGTCGTATGGCGGGCCACAGTCGACTTGATACCCCACTACAGTCCAGGGCGTCTCGATACTCGTATGCAGGATGGAATCACATTACTAAAGTAAAATTGTGTTCGGTGATGAGTCCCCCTCTGAACTGAGTCCCTGTGACCAGCGAAGATGTGTCTGGAGATTCCCTGGAAAGCGGTTGGATACCGACTTGACTGTCGCCCAGCCCTTTTGATGTCATTCACGGCACCTTTACAGCATGGCGGTACATGGACAAAATTCTATACCCTGTTTCGTTGCCTATCATGGCAAGCCATACTAGGGTTACATTTCAGCGAGATAATGACCGCCTGCACAAGATGCAAGTTTCTACTGCTCGTGTTAGTGCCAGTCAAATCCCACTTTGATCAGCAAAGCCGTCAGGTGTTTACCTAACTGAGAGTGTTTGGAGGATTATGGGTAGGGCCTTCAAACGATCCCGAGCCTATCAAAATTATTGCACGAAATCCCTCAGGAGGACATCCAAACAACTGTGTCAATCAGTTAGAAGCCGAATAAGTGATTGCATAAGAGCTAGAGGTGGACCATCGCGTTATTGACTTGTTCTACTTGCAAAACTTTTTCTCTTTAAAAATCACCAGGCTTTTGTGGACATGCAATCACTTGTTTTATCAGGCATGTATATCACATCTACCGATTTCAGTCGCCTTGGTATCATTCTATCATGTTGTGTCTTTCTTACTTTTTTTTTTCTCTTAGAGCGAATTTTGTGGACGCGGAGCCGGTGGCAATAGCGTCCCAGATGTGCTCCATAAGGCTCGGATCTCGTGAATTTTGCACCCAAGACGTCAGTGTATGTTGAGTGTCATGGTCCTCAAACCACTACAGCACGACTCTGGTCTTGTGATAAGACAATCATCCTGGTGGAAGATGCCGGAAAACTAGGATAAGACAAGTAGCATGTAAGGACGCAGGTGGTCCAAGTAATGATGCGTGGTTTGAACGCCCTTCAATCACTTTTCATATTTGCTCACGACAGTAGCAGGCGAGAAGCCTACCAGATTCGCCATTTTCAAGAATCTCATTCACAGGCGCCGGATGACAACAGTATGGCGTTTGTCACAGTATATTTTCCTGTTTGCGGACCGTATCGTCGTTAGAATGATAGCCCATTCGTGTCTGATGTGTTTCGATTTTCTTCTGTTCCGCTTTTCCTGCAGTCCATGTTTCACTACACTACAGTGCTGTGCTCCAACCTTACATTCTCAGAAATTTCTTCCTCGAATTGAGGCCTATGTTTGATACAAATAGACTTCCCGTGACCAGCAATGCCCTTTTCGCCTGGGTAGTTTGCTTTCAATGTCCTACTTGCGCCGTCCGTCGT
This sequence comes from Schistocerca americana, assembly GCF_021461395.2. Taxonomy (NCBI): domain Eukaryota; kingdom Metazoa; phylum Arthropoda; class Insecta; order Orthoptera; family Acrididae; genus Schistocerca; species Schistocerca americana. The sequence continues at coordinate 1,061,989,787 of NC_060120.1, read as the reverse complement.
TGGTTTTTCTTCTGCCTAGGTAGAAGAATTTCTAAACTTCATCTACTTCGTAATCACCAAACCTGATGTTAAGTTTGTCGCTGTTCTCATTTCTGCTACTTCTTATTACTTTTGTCTTTCTTCGATTTATTGTCAATACATAGTCGGTACTCATTAGACTGTTCATCCCATTCAGCAGATCCTGTAATTCTTCTCACCCTCACTAAGCTAGCAATGTCATCAGCGAATATTATTATGAACTGCAATTCCTCTCTTCAACCTGTCTTTTATTTTCGTCATTGCTTCTACGATGTCTAGATTGATCAGTAAGCTATATCCCCGTATTAAACCAGTTTCAATCTGAGCACTTCGTTCTTGGTCCTTCTCTCTTATTGTTCCCTTTTGGTTCTTGTACATATTGTGTATTACCCGTCTTTACCTATAGCTTACCCATATTTTTCCCAGAATTTCGAGCATGCTTCAGCAATTGACATTGTCAAACGCTTTCTCCTTGTCGACCAACCCCATGAATGTGTCTTGATATTTCTTTAGAGTTTCTTCTATTATCAACCGCAACGTGGGCAGTAGTCGAAATATTTTGGTCCACACTGTGTGTTTGTGCTCTGTACTAACATAAAGCAACTAAATCAGTATTTCTGTGAACGAAGCAGCATAATCACTTACCAGCTGTGTCCTCTTAATCTAAATCTGCGGCTGTGAATGACAACCAGCTTTTATTTACAACCAGAATAATTATTATTACACAGAACTTGAGCTACAGTCTGGTATGTTACGTTAACCAGAGCCAGGTACACACTGATCAGTCACGCTCTCAGTATTGATTGTAATTAAGCCTCTTTGGATGACACAATGTTTTAAGCGAATTGTATGGCATGTGTGTATGGAGCTGCGAGATCAAACAATGCATGGTGGAGTCTTTCCGAGGCTCTGGAACACGAGAGGGAATCCCTTTAGAGGTAAAGTAGAGAACCATCTAATTTTTGTATTTTTAACGTTCTAAACTCATTCCTCTACGCTAATATAATGACCTGTAGAGGGCCACAAATTCCCACAGAAACTGGCACACCCGGAAATGAGCCCACAAATTGCTCGCATTTGTTTCTCGGAAATGGGATTTGTAGGGAATTTCGTTTGTAACAAGATTTATGAATCTGCAGTACAGCCAGGATGAGAGGCGGAAAGGAACAGAAGGCTGCGTAAAGAGAATGCGTGGAGAAATCACGAGAATAAAAGGGAAATTAAAATGAGATTCCCAGGGACCGTGGCAAGTAAAGGAGGTCACGGACGAGTAAAAGCGTCGCAGCAGTGCCAGAGGGTCACACGGCAGAGGTCTCAAAGGGCACAGCGTCTTCCGGCTGACGTGCACAAGCAGACCCGGCCACCACTCATCCCTGCACCCAGTCTCTTCGTCTCTCAGCAGCACCGTCGTCCACAATCCTCCACTACTGACTGTACGGTTTGCAATACCCATAGTTCCTAACCCGAATGCAAAGAAATAGTGTCACACGTGCAATGAAACTTTCTGAATCAGTTGTGGATTAGTAACTAAACTCAATTATTTAAGTTTTTTATATAACCATTGCCCAAAATTTTCGACTACAAACTTCAGCGAATGAACACATATGAAACAAACCGTAGCTTGTGAAACGAGTGTACGGACGACGTTACTTGAAATTAGGTACCAATCACAGATGACCACAAATTACCGCAACGGACCACTTGCATGCCAACTGGGGGTGTCCGGGTTTTCTCGGATATTGGGCTCACTCGTCCAGTGTCACGCCACTCAGTTGTTCGGTCCCCAACCGAGTCAAAATACCTGATGATTACTGTGTTTACAAAATGGAATACATCTGTGGAGAAACGAATGTATTTAACTCTTGGATGTAAGAAAATTTGCACAGCGCGTATTCCGTTTTCCCGTCTTCATCCAAAATTTTGATTTTATGACCACAGAGATGAAAATAACGTCTTTTGTGCAGTATCGAACATAGTGAAATGCCTGGGAGACAACACGTTCCAAATCAACAAGAGAAAGGATTATTAAAACACAACAGGATACTGACAAAATAAAAAACTTCTTGCTTTGATTAAGTGTTCGGCCGGTCGACGGTACAATATTTTATACATTATGAATGAAACGTACACATCGATGTCTACATATACATGGATACTCTGCAAATCACATTTAAGTGCCTGGCAGAGAATTCATCGAACCACATTCACAATAATTCCCTATTATTCCTATTTTGTACAGCGCGTGAAAGAAAACTAACACCTATATCTTTCCGTGCGAGCTTTGATTCATTTATTTTATTCTCATGATCGTTTCTCCCTATGCATGTTGGCGTCATAAAAATATTTTCGCATTCGGAGGAGAAACACGCCTTTGTTTTAATGATGTCCACCCCAAATCCTGTATCATTTCAGTGACACTTTCTCCCGTATTTCGTGATAGTACAAAATGTGCTGCCCTTCTTTGAGTTTTCTCGACGTACTCGATCAATTGTATCCGAAAGAGGACGGATAAATATTGTTTAGGGAGTCTCTTTAGCAGCTCTGTTACATTTTCTAAGTGTCCTGCCAATAAAAAGCAATCATTGGTTAGTTGAATTTATGGCCTTTAGATTTGCCTGATTTATCGTGTAACCAAAGTTTAACGGATTCCTTTTAGCACTCACGTGGATGACATCACACTTTTCGTTATTTAGGATCACTTGCCAGTTTTTGCGCTTTTGAGATATCTTTTCTAAATCGTTTCGAAATTTGATTTGATCTTCTGATGACTTTACTAGTTTCTAAACAAGAGCATCATCGGCAAACAACCTAAGACGGTTGCTCACATTGTCTCCTAAATCGTTTATACAGTAAAGCAACAGGAAAGGGCCTATAACGCTACCTTGGGGAAGGTCATAAATCACTTCGGTTTTACTTGATAACTTTACTTCAGCTGTCAGCTCTCTGACAGGAAATGATGAATTCAGTCACATAACCCAGACGATACTCGATAAGCACGCAATTTCACTACGACCCGCTTGTGTGGTACAGTGTCAAATACCTCCTGGAAATTTGGAAGTACGAAATCAATTTGAAATTCCTTGCCAACAGCACTGAACACTTCTGTGAGTAAAGAGTTAATTATGTTTCACAAGAACGATGTTTTCCAAATCCGTCTTGACTTTGTGTCAATACACCGTTTCCTTCGAGGTAATTCGTAATTTTCGAACACAATATATCTTCCAAAATCCTGCTGCATATCGACGTTAACGGTATGGACCTGTGATTTAGTGGATTACTCCTGCTACCTTTCTTGGATAATGATGAGACCAGAGCAACTTTCCGATCTATGGGTACGGGTATTTCACGTGCGAACGGTAGTATATGACTGTAGATGACTGTTAAGTATGGAGCTACTGTATCAGCATACTCTGAAAGGAACCTAACTGGTATACAGTCTGGACTGGAAGACTTGCATTTGTTAAGTGATTAAAGTTGCTTCACTACTCCGAGGACGTCTACTTCTACGTTACTCATGTTGGTAGTTGTTCTTGATTCAAATTCTCGACATTTACTTCGTCTTCTCTAGTGAAGGAATTTCGGAAGTCTGTGTTTAATAACTCTGCTTTGGCAGCACTGTCGCCGATAGTACACTCCTGGAAATGGAAAAAAGAACACATTGACACCGGTGTGTCAGACCCACCATACTTGCTCCGGACACTGCGAGAGGGCTGTACAAGCAATGATCACACGCACGGCACAGCGGACACACCAGGAACCGCGGTGTTGGCCGTCGAATGGCGCTAGCTGCGCAGCATTTGTGCACCGCCGTCGTCAGTGTCAGCCAGTTTGCCGTGGCATACGGAGCTCCATCGCAGTCTTTAACACTGGTAGCATGCCGCAACAGCGTGGACGTGAACCGTATGTGCAGTTGACGGACTTTGAGCGAGGGCGTATAGTGGGCATGCGGGAGGCCGGGTGGACGTACCGCCGAATTGCTCAACACGTGGGGCGTGAGATCTCCACAGTACATCGATGTTGTCGCCAGTGGTCGGCGGAAGGTGCACGTGCCCGTCGACCTGGGACCGGACCGCAGCGACGCACGGATGCACGCCAAGACCGTAGGATCCTACGCAGTGCCGTAGGGGACCGCACCGCCACTTCCCAGCAAATTAGGGACACTGTTGCTCCTGGGGTATCGGCGAGGACCATTCGCAACCGTCTCCATGAGGCTGGGCTACGGTCCCGCACACCGTTAGGCCGTCTTCCGCTCACGCCCCAACATCGTGCAGCCCGCCTCCAGTGGTGTCGCGACAGGCGTGAATGGAGGGACGAATGGAGACGTGTCGTCATCAGCGATGAGAGTCGCCTCTGCCTTGGTGCCAATGATGGTCGTATGCGTGTTTGGCGCCGTGCAGGTGAGCGCCACAATCAGGACTGCATACGACCGAGGCACACAGGGCCAACACCCGGCATCATGGTGTGGGGAGCGATCTCCTACACTGGCCGTACACCACTGGTGATCGTCGAGGGGACACTGAATAGTGCACGGTACATCCAAACCGTCATCGAACCCATCGTTCTACCATTCCTAGACCGGCAAGGGAACTTGCTGTTCCAACAGGACAATGCACGTCCGCATGCATCCCGTGCCACCCAACGTGCTCTAGAAGGTGTAAGTCAACTACCCTGGCCAACAAGATCTCCAGATCTGTCCCCCATTGAGCATGTTTGGGACTGGATGAAGCGTCGTCTCACGCGGTCTGCACGTCCAGCACGAACGCTGGTCCAACTGAGGCGCCAGGTGGAAATGGCATGGCAAGCCGTTCCACAGGACTACATCCAGCTTCTCTACGATCGTCTCCATGGGAGAATAGCTGCCTGCATTGCTGCGAAAGGTGGATACACACTGTACTAGTGCCGACATTGTGCATGCTCTGTTACCTGTGTCTATGTGCCTGTGGTTCTGTCAGTGTGATCATGTGATGTATCTGACTCCAGGAATGCGTCAATAAAGTTTCCCCTTCCTGGGACAATGAATTCACGGTGTTCTTATTTCAATTTCCAGGAGTGTATTTCCATTGTTATCGCGCAGAGAAGGCATTGAGTGTGTCTCGCCACTAGCATACTTCAGATACGACCAGAATCTCTTTCGATTATATGGCGGGTTTCGAGACAGTTTCGTTGTGGGAGCTATTATAAGCATCTGGCATTAAAGTCCGCCCTACATTTCGAGCTTCTGTAAAAGGTTCAAATGGCTCTGAGCACTATGGGACTTAACATCTGTGGTCATCAGTCCCCTAGAACTTAAAACTACTTAAACCTAACTAACCTAAGGACGTCACACACATCCATGCCCGAGGCAGGATTCGAACCTGTGACCGTAGCGGTCACGCGGTTCCAGACTGAAGCGCCTAGAACCGCAAGGCCACACCGGCCGGCTTCTGTAAAGGAACGCCAATCTTGGAGATTTAGCGTCCGTTTAAATTTGGCACGCTTATTTCGTTGTTTTTGCAACAGTGTTCTGACCCGTTTTGTGCACCAAGGTGAATCAGCTCCGTCGTTTGTTAATTCCTTTGCTATAAATCTCTCAATTGCTGCGGATACCATTTCTTTGATTTCAAGCCACATCTGGTCAGTTGTACATTGTTAATTTGGAAGGAATGGAGATCGTCTCTTAGCAAGGCGTGAAGAGAATTTTTATCTGCTTTTTTGAATAGGTGTATTTTTCGTTTACTTTTAGAGGATTTGAGGACTACTGTATTCAGTTTTGCTACGGCAACTCTGTGTTCACTTATCCCTGTATGCGTTTTGATACGCGTTATTGGCTCAGGGATATTTATTGCCAACAGGTCAAGCGTGTTTTCATAACCGTTTACTACACGGGTGGGCTCATGAACAAATTGCTCGAAATCATTTTTAGAGAATGCGTGGAGCACAAGTTCGGATGATGTTTTATGCGTACCTCCGGAATTAAACATGTATTTGAGCCAACACATCGAGGGTAAATCAGAGTCACCACCAACTATCATTGTATAAGTCGGGAACTCTGCAGTTGTATCATCTGAGTTGGGAGGTCGGTAAAAGGATCCAATTATTATTTTATTCCGGTTGCTTATAAGGACCTCTGCCTATACTAACTCACAGGAACTATCTACTTCAATTTCGTGATAAGATAAACTGCTTCCCACAGCAAGTACACGCCACCGCCAACCGTGTTTAGCCTTGCTTTCGGATCACCGTTAGGTTCATTGCAAAAATTTCGGCGGAGCTTATCTCCGATTGTAGCCACCTTTCAGTGCCTGTAACCATTTGAGCATCAGTGCTTTCTCTTGGCGCTTGGAGCTCTGGTACTTTCACAACACAGCTATGATTCTTCCTGCTTTCGGCCAGCAACGTTTGTGACTGAAGCCCTTTTTGGGTTTTTCCGAGACCCTCTAACTGAAAAACCGCCCAGTCCACGCCACACAGCCCCTGCTACCTGCGTAGCCACCTCTTACGTATAGTGGGCTCCTGACCTATTCAGTGGAACCCGAAACCCAACAACCTTGTGGTGTAAGTCGAGGAATCTGCAACCTACAAGGTTGTAGAATCGTCTAAACCTCTGATTTAGACCCTCCACTCGGATCTGTACCAGAGGTCCGCAAACGGTCCTCGACTATGCTGCAAATGGTGAACTCTAGGCACCAATGTGTGCCACCACCTGCAGTTGGCTGCACCCTGTGCTCTTCATGGCATCCGGAAGGACCCATTCCACGTCTTGAATGACTCCACCTGGTATGCACAAGGAGTGAACATTGGCGTTCTTCCCCTTTCTGGCAACAACAATGGTGTAATGTATTACAACAGTTATTATCTGTCACACAAATCGGTTGTCAGCTGTTACGCAATCATCAGGTACAAATTCCGTTGGATCAAAGAGTTTAAATTTATGAATGTACAAGCATCTCCATTTTTAGAGAGGGTTTATTTCACTGAAACAAGAGGGTTTATTTCACTGAAAATGCGATGTAAGATTATTTAACTAAGATAAGCTGGCATGGATAGATGTCAGGGATCGCTATAAATTGGGAATCTGATGTCGTGACTGGATTTTTCAAGCACTACAGGATTCATAATCTGGGTGTATCCACTGTATTTAGAAACAGGAGGAAGGCTCCACTGCGTGATAAGATAGAGACAACAGCAAATACCATTGCAAGACAGAGTCCACTGCTGTAACACGTCCAAGCACTCTACCATTACGTTTTGTACACAGCCAATCATTTTGTATTTTCTACCACGACGTTGAGGTATGTGTCAGGTTATGAACCGCTATTAACATGTTTCGATCCATTGGCTCTCATAGAAAACTGGACATCGCACGGTGTAAATCATCTTGATGCTGCACCCACAGCACACACACCGGATGATTAAACTAGAAGACAGTCACAACATAAAGAAACTGGAAGTGTCTTCCAGCATTGTGTATCGTTTTCAAATATCTGCCCGTAGGTGACTGATGATCGCTACATTTAAACTCATCTTTCACGGTGATGGGGTAGCTGATGGCTTGGTGTTCGGTTTCGACTGATTCCTCACGTACGCAATTACTGTTTCGGTGCTAGCCATCCCCGAAATGTGTTGCCCATCCACCAATCGCAAACAAGTGATGGCAATTAATCATTATGTGGTAATCAGCAGCGTACTAGTGGGCGAATGGGATGGAGAAGACACCATCGATGTACTGTAATAAGCATCATAGTTGATAACGTGATCGATTTTAGCGATTTTATCGGATTTTTAGCGCTCAAAAACGTTCAAATGCGTGTGAAATCTTATGGGACGTAACTGCTAACGTCATCTGTCCCTAAGCTTACACACTACTTAACCTAAATTATCCTAAGGACAAACACACACACCCATGCCCGAGGGACAAACACACACACCCATGCCCGAGGGAGGACTCGAACCTCCGCCGGGTGTGTGTGTGTGTGTGTGTGTGTGTGTGTGTGTGTGTGTGCGTACGTGTTCGAGAATTAACGTGATATATATTGCAAATTACGCTCTATGATCGAAGTGATAGAAATACGTAGAGCGTAATTTACAATTACGGTTGCCCATTTTTCCCTATGTGGATGGGAGCCAGAGGAATACAGCTAAATGTCATTACTCGTGAAGAAGCAGAGTGAGCTGAGTCTATAACCGCACCAATCTTACCAATCTTACTCACAGCACCCATTCAAGTGCACAAGATCTCCCCAGATGCGCGCATTTGAGGAGGTTAGCATCCCTTATCGGTGTACAGTAGATATAAAAGAATTGTGATGATATAACAAATTGTTATGAAGAAGAAAGGTGTGATTTATGCATGATGGAGTTCCTGGTGGACGTAGTTTGAAGCATTTTACGTAAATCTACTGCACTATCAATTCAGAAATATTGTTCTAGGGTCTGAGCTCAGTACCAAGAAGGTATTGGTAAGAGAGAACATAAACACATACATTCCGAAGACTACCCAGTTCTGCACTTAAACACCCTGTAACACTAGAGTTTGCGGCTTCCGGCCTAATAGTTATGCGGAATGCAACTCTGTTAATACCCCAATGTAAGAAACATACTCCCAGAGCATGACATACAATCTCCATCAAAGTTTCTCTACGATAAACTATGCCAAAAAAAATGCAAAGTGATGAAACTACTACCTTGCACACCAAAGAAAACATGCATTCTCTGTAACACAAACACTTCATAGATTTCCAAAGGTGGACGACTTTCCATCTCCCTGATGATCTAGTTGCATGCTTTTAGGATAAGAGGAACAAGAAAATCATACCAACAGTCGTTTCGTGCCTATGTGAAAGTGAAGACTCGATTTACATTCAAAATATGGCAGAGAAATGGACTTGGTCTAGAGGATGCTACCGAAACAGGTTTTCCATCAATGGACATGTTTCGTCACACGTGAGTTAGAAGTCCTCTGGTGACTATGGTGTGGAGAGGTTTGCAAATAATGATCGCAGGTAGATAGTGCTCTAAGTCGCACACAAAACGTACAATTGTATACAAGCTGATTGCAGCTTATACCAAACAGCTGATGCAGTCTGAGAGAACAATGGAAAAATGGCTGAATGCGTGATAAATGACCATCGAATCGCAGTCTTTGGTTTTCTCACCCACACATTAACTGTGTGATCATCCTTATTTAGGTTATTTGTAATTGTAGAGTATTCAGTTGAATGTACAGACTTCAGATTTGTGTTACTTATCGCGTAATCAAAATTTTGCAGATTTCTTTTAGTACTCATATGAAGAAATTTACACTTTTCTTTATTCAGGGTCAATTACCACTTTCCGCACCATACATATATCTTATCTAAATAATTTTCCAATTCATTTTGGTCACCTGACGAATTTACATGACGGTAAATGACAGGAACACCTGCAGACAATCTAAGACGGCTACTCAGATTGTCTCCTACGTCGTTAATATAGATCAGGAAGAACAGAGGGCCTATAACACTTCCTTGGGGAACGCCGGGTACTACTTCTGTTTTACTGGATGACTTTCCGTCTGTTACTATGAAATGTGTCCTTTATGACAGGAAATCACGTATCCAGTTGCATGACTGAGGTGATATTCCATAAGCACGCAGTTTCGTTAGAATGCACTTATGATTTGCGTAATGTTTGCGTGTGTTATTCAAACGTTGAAAATATATTTTTTTGATAAAGGAGGATAGTTGTAAGATGTAAGATGTAAGATGTTTCAAGCGTCTATTTAACTCCTGCAAATTGTTAAATAATTAATCTGACAGGGTAGTGAAAACGGATTATTTCAATCTATTTTTGCTATCGAAATTCCTTCAGCTTTCCCTCTGTCTCCAGTGTTAGCCAACAGGAATGCGGTATTCTGAGAAGAAATTAAAACCTTCGTGTTTGGAGATGCTGGTTCTCACAGACACGCAGGGAATGGCCTCTTAAGAGCGAGTCTGGAATTTGCAGATCGACAGATTACCGCCACTTGATGCTTCGTTTGGGGCCCGCGATGTCAATGCAAGCCACATGCGGTCTGTAGACAGCGGTTTTCACTAACATGATATATAATTAGGGCACTGGGCTGTTCAGTGGAGGCACCCTGACGACACACGCACACTCGGGAGGCCCCAAGCGGCGGCTACTATGCCGCACTTCATTCATTCCCTGGTGAATACAGTTGTTATGTCACGGGGAGCAAGGGCGGGGGACGGGGGCAGGTGCAGTCGTTATGTCAACCGAAGTGGGAGAAGCTCACCTCCCGCAAACTGATTAAATAAAGAATGTGAATCAACACATTATTGGCCTCGATTTGAATTTCGTGTCGTGAGACCCTTCCTCTCCAGCACAGAGTGAATGTTTTTCCTACCAGTTTTTTCTGGGATGGATGGCGAAGGGTGGGGGCGAGGGTACGAGGGTGAGACGTCGTCTGGTGGTGGCACTGTGCAATAGCTCAGTCGACCCCTGCATGTCGAGGTGAGTGCACACATGAAAAATTTCCAATCAGGTGACGCCTCCCATCTGCGGCAGTGTAACTACGTAATTAGGACATGTAGTTGCTCGATATTTCTCACCAAATGGAAGTGAGATCCTGCCCCTGGGAATTGAATTTTATAAATAAACAGCACAACGTATGTTATATAATTGAATTTCCTGTTGTGAGATGCTTAGTCTCCAGCACAGATGGCAGAATCCATTCTCAGTCAGGCATTTGCCTTGGAAGGAGTTCTCACATGCTCTGGTATTCCGCAGGGGTTTACCAGGTAAACGTTGCTTCCTTGCGGTTCAGTCCTATTGTGACTGATGGTGGGAGGAGGCCTGGCAGTGGCATATTACAGGAGTTCATATGTTTTGACAGGAATTTCTTGGGTGCTTTTGCTTGGGGATAGCGTGACATCCGCTATGTCAGTTGCGTGGCCAGCGCGGACGCATCTTGGACACTGGTGTGTGGCGTGGCCGTTGGAAGGTGCGTCACTTTGCGAGACCCCAAGCCATCTGCGCATACGGCTGTGTGAGCCGGCACTTTGTGCGGAACGATGGACGGTACGTGCTTTGTGATTGAATGATACACTCCTGGAAATGGAAAAAAGAACACATTGACACCGGTGTGTCAGACCCACCATACTTGCTCCGGACACTGCGAGAGGGCTGTACAAGCAATGATCACACGCACGGCACAGCGGACACACCAGGAACCGCGGTGTTGGCCGTCGAATGGCGCTAGCTGCGCAGCATTTGTGCACCGCCGCCGTCAGTGCCAGCCAGTTTGCCGTGGCATACGGAGCTCCATCGCAGTCTTTAACACTGGTAGCATGCCGCGACAGCGTGGACGTGAACCGTATGTGCAGTTGACGGACTTTGAGCGAGGGCGTATAGTGGGCATGCGGGAGGCCGGGTGGACGTACCGCCGAATTGCTCAACACGTGGGGCGTGAGGTCTCCACAGTACATCGATGTTGTCGCCAGTGGTCGGCGGAAGGTGCACGTGCCCGTCGACCTGGGACCGGACCGCAGCGACGCACGGATGCACGCCAAGACCGTAGGATCCTACGCAGTGCCGTAGGGGACCGCCCCGCCACTTCCCAGTAAATTAGGGACACTGTTGCTCCTGGGGTATCGGCGAGGACCATTCGCAACCGTCTCCATGAAGCTGGGCTACGGTCCCGCACACCGTTAGGCCGTCTTCCGCTCACGCCCCAACATCGTACAGCCCGCCTCCAGTGGTGTCGCGACAGGCGTGAATGGAGGGACGAATGGAGACGTGTCGTCTTCAGCGATGAGAGTCGCTTCTGCCTTGGTGCCAATGATGGTCGTATGCGTGTTTGGCGCCGTGCAGGTGAGCGCCACAATCAGGACTGCATACGACCGAGGCACACAGGGCCAACACCCGGCATCATGGTGTGGGGAGCGATCTCCTACACTGGCCGTACACCACTGGTGATCGTCGAGGGGACACTGAATAGTGCACGGTACATCCAAACCGTCATCGAACCCATTGTTCTACCATTCCTAGACCGGCAAGGGAACTTGCTGTTCCAACAGGACAATGCACGTCCGCATGTATCCCGTGCCACCCAACGTGCTCTAGAAGGTGTAAGTCCACTACCCTGGCCAGCAAGATCTCCGGATCTGTCCCCCATTGAGCATGTTTGGGACTGGATGAAGCGTCGTCTCACGCGGTCTGCACGTCCAGCACGAACGCTGGTCCAACTGAGGCGCCAGGTGGAAATGGCATGGCAAGCCGTTCCACAGGACTACATCCAGCATCTCTACGATCGTCTCCATGGGAGAATAGCAGCCTGCATTGCTGCGAAAGGTGGATATACACTGTACTAGTGCCGACATTGTGCATGCTCTGTTACCTGTGTCTATGTGCCTGTGGTTCTGTCAGTGTGATCATGTGATGTATCTGACCCCAGGAATGTGTCAATAAAGTTTCCCCTTCCTGGGACAATGAATTAACGGTGTTCTTATTTCAATTTCCAGGAGTGTATTTAGCAGTGTAATTACGTGTGATGGGTGTGGTGTCACCGCCAGACACCACACTTGCTAGGTAGTAGCCTTTAAATCGGCCGCGGTCCGGTAGTATACGTCGGACCCGCGTGTCGCCACTCTCAGTGATTGCAGACCGAGCGCCGCCACACGGCAGGTCTAGAGAGACGTCCTAGCACTCGCCCCAGTTGTACAGCCGACTTTGCTAGCGATGGTTCACTGACAAATTACGCTCTCATTTGCCGAGACGATAGTTAGAATAGCCTTCAGCTACGTCATTTGCTACGACCTAGCAAGGCGCCATTACGTCACTATTGATGCTGTAAAATATGTACCGTCACGAGCGATGTTCACCAATTATGAATTAAAGTGAAGTATTCCAGAAGCTACGTACTTTTTTTACTAGACTCAACTCCTTTAACTGTTCCAGACCTCACGCCAGCCTGCGTGAGCTTAAACGCGTGCCTTCCGGCTACCTCATAGTGGCTTCGCTGTCTTGCCAAGTCACAACAATGGGCATTTCATGACGGTATTCCTTGTGTAATCGGGATTTAAAAGAAGCGATCGATTTTATTATTTCTTTTCCATGTACGACCTGCACCTCCGCTAGCAGCAGAGAAAAATGAGCGAGAGATATCCAAACTCTGGAAACTGAATTTTTTATAAATAAACAATATACCCTCTGCTACGTAGCTGAATTTCCTGTCATGTGATCCTTGCTCTCCAGCACAGAGCAGTTAATTTCAAGGTAGGGAATCGAGAGAAGGGAGGGAAGGTGGGGGGCTTACCTTAGGGGGAAGTGTTAATTAGTTGATCAATTTGATTAAATACTCAAACAAATTGGTAGAGTGAAAGGGGGTATTCAAATAACTCAGGCCTGAAGTGTAACTGTATCATCGGTTGGAGCAGGAGGGTTAGAGGTTTTCCATTGGGCTGTGAGGAGGAGGGGAAGGGGTGGGGGAACAATACGTTAAGAAACAGTCAAAGAAAGAGAAGTATTATCGCAAGGGGTCATAATCCTCTTAGCAGAACAATAGGTTAAGAACCTGTTAATCAAAGGAGAACAATAGCTTTGCCCTTGAATATTGGGAGTCCGCGCTCACAAATTGTCCTGATGCCCACTTTGTCCCCTTAGTTAGAAACTTTTGAAAACGGATGTTGAAAATTATATGGTTCAATAGAATTACATAGCAGTACATTTAAGCATCTAACCAATGTGACGAGCTGCTGTGATTTACTGGTCACACAACAGAAGAGATTGCTTGTTTAATCTGAGCGCTTTTCTCTTTTCCATTCTTTTGGTTTCCTTTTGGTTCTTGGTCATATCTATTTTACTAAACCGCTAACCCAACTCTTGGTGCAGAATCCCAGATTCAGGCTGCCTATCTAACGGCTTCTAGAGGCAACAAAATTTCATAATCAATATTTCATATAGTTATTGATCATATTTATAAATTTAAATTGCTATCATGATTCACTCACAGATTGTTAAAGGTTGAAACACACCACAAAATAATGCAAGGGAGAAAACTTTATTGTTTATTAAATTAAATTGACATAGCAAACAAAATGTCTTAACATATACGAGGTGCGACAGTAAAGTAATGAAACTGACGTGAATAATAATTTACTTACCGTTTTAGTCAATTTTTGCGTTGTATCCTTCAGAGTAGTTCCCTTCTGATTGCACGAACTTTTTTTCCAGCGCTTCTGCCATTGATGGTAACATTTCTGGAATTCATCTTCTGTAATATTTCAAAAAATAGCTACATGTACACGTCTCCAGGTGGCAAATTTGTATGCATCTAGCGGCGTTAAAAGCAGTTAAGTTAAAAAAAAATAATATTAGAAAAAATGCCGATCACAAATATGATAAACGATAATCCAAATTTATAGTGAAATGAACGTTAATAAGTCACATTTTTCATTTGAACGCTGATTGAAAGGCTATGGAGGAAGGAAAGGGAGCTAGAACACTGGAACAGTTACTAACCAATTATAATTGATACAGGTGAGAGCCAATAACAAAGATCATTTCCGAATTTAATGTAACAGAAAAACGAATCACATAATGTCCTGTAAAAAATGCACATCGACCAGAACTGCGAAAAGGATGGTGAGGGAAGGCATGTGGTATCAGGAGAGTATGTGAATTGATTTACAGTGCCACTTTGCTAAAAAAAATTAGAAAACAATGAAATATATGATATTTTTTGTCAGTACACTGCCAGAAAAAAATTAGTATACCCTCCTGGAAGTTTCCAAATCACTCAAGACTTATTGTTGCGACAGTCCATGTGGAATGTATGAAATGATTACATTTACAGATTAATAGTACAAGCGGCTCTGAGGCATCAGGTATCTACCCATGTTCAAATAGCCATATTTATATGTGGTGTAACCTCAATAGGCGGCAAAACATGTGCTGACTCTGGCATCCAGTTGACCATCCAGATGGCCAATACTGTCCTGGGATACATTTTGCCACACTCTTTCAATTTGTTCCCGAAGTTCTGCACGAGTTGTTGGTTGACGAGTCACACCAGTCCATTTGTAACCCATCAAGTTGCATGCATGCTCAATTTTAGTCAAGCCCGGAGATTGTACTGATGAGGGAAGATGTTTGGCGTCGTGGAGATCACGTCGAGTTTCAAGGGCAATGTGTCGGCGATCACTGTCTTCTTGGAACAACACACCACCTCCGTGTTCAAAGAACTCCCAAAGAACGGGGATACGTTCTGAACGTACCAACTGGGGTTATCGTTCCCTCGAGAAACGTCAATGGTGAACGAGAGTTTTAGCGTATCGTACTCTAGACCATAAGGCCTGGGATTGGGGCAGCGTGTCTTGGACGAATGCACTCTACGAAATAAAGCTAACCAGGTCTACATCCTAAGCGTAAACGACCATATTCACGTGTATGCAGAACCTGCACTCAACGCTGTAAACCATGCCGCACCATTCCATGCTTCTCTAACAGCAACAGTCGAGCCGTGCACGTCGATGCTGTGGCGTCAAAGGAAGGCGGGCAAGAGCTGTGCGTGGCCAAACTCCCAATGGTAATAACCGGTTTTCTCAGTTCATGTTGACACATAGGGGCTCACGAGTCCTCATATCTGTGCTGCGGCAGGTATACCGTCTGCCACTGCTGCCCTTACAATACGACGATCCTGACAGGTGGTTGTGCTGTGTGAACATCCAGAACCTCGTGTACTGGTGAAAGGATGTTCACTGATACCAAGGGTCGTTGCATAACTGACACAGCACGTCTAAATTGTGTGACAGTTCTCCGAAAGAACGATCTCGTCACTGGGTAGGCCACAACTTGTCCTCTTTCAAACTCGTCCATTTGGCTGTAGGAAGCACGAGTGCGGTTCCGTGGCATGGTTGCCTGCTTGCTTGACAAGTTCGCATCAACTGAGGCTTCTAGCTGTTAGCATTCCCTGCTAAAGGATAGACACAGATGCCACTGTGGTATCTATGCCAATAAGCTATCTGTTGGCGCACAGCGTTGAAACCATCATCGGTACATCTGCTGTCCCCCAGGAGGAATATGGCACCTTCCGAACCAAATCGACGTCGTCTTTCTAGGTGTACTAATTTTTTTCTGGCAGTGTATGTGCATTTACTCATCATCATAACAAGTTGTTGTGCTCATTGCAGAGCGTCGTGACACTATTAACCAACCGTCATCTGTCAAAAAAACGCTGACAGTATTTGGCTTATAAAGGAAATGCACAAGAAACGGTCACTGTCCTTGTTTTACGTAAAACTCCAAATTTTTATGGGATAAAAGTGAATTTATAGTAGTTTAAGATAGTAGATAAGCTGAAACTGGAATCTCCGGTGGGGTGTTGGGGTGGGGGCATGGAGTCAGGCATCTTTATTGACTTAAATGCCTTTGCGCCAGGAAGGTTAATGTCTGGCATATAAACTTAAAATAGTTATAAACTTTTCTATCAAAATCAAAGGATCGAAAAATACACAAGGTTTAACAAGCATTATACAGTCTATTTGCCATCGGCCCCTCAAACAAATCACTTTGTTTATTGATATACTTTTGTTTATACACTTTCCACTAGTGTTTTTAGTTTTCATTGTAGATATTTGCTCTTATTATTTTTCGTTTTTCTCTTACTATTTATGTTATTCACTTTAGCACCCACATTTGGACCGGTGACATCGCTGTTTGGTCCACTCACACAAACCAACCAATCACCCACTTTTGAGATACGTCTTTAACGCCAGTAGAAACATAGAACTATGCCATACGGCGGCATGTATTTGTAGCTATATTTTGAAATATTTTCACTGATAATGTTTTGTGTACATAACGCTTGTTCTATGACAATTGCGTTTCATATGGCAGATGTTCTGATAGCGGGGTACGCCCGAAACACGTCAGCAAACATAACTTTCGACAGTAAGTGATCTGTTGATTTTAGCGACATAATGAAGTAATGATATTAGAAGTGGTCGGAGCTTACATACTCGTAGCATGCCTCCTGTATGGCTTATTGTCGTAACATAACCTTTTGGAAAGGTTGACTGCAGTTAAGTGTTTGAAATTTTGAAAATAGCAGGGACAAAATACAGGGAGCGAAAGGCTATTTACAAGTTGTGCAGAAACCAGGCCATAATTCTGAGAGTCGATGGACACGAAAGGGAAGCACCGGTTTACAGCTGAGGGATACAGTGTTGTAACCTATC
Source organism: Schistocerca americana (assembly GCF_021461395.2). Lineage (NCBI taxonomy): Eukaryota > Metazoa > Arthropoda > Insecta > Orthoptera > Acrididae > Schistocerca > Schistocerca americana. The sequence continues at coordinate 1,061,972,574 of NC_060120.1, read as the reverse complement.
CCCTTTACAATTTTATCTGTACATCGAGCAAGCAGTAAAGCAAACCAAGGATAAATATAGGAAGCAGATGAAATAAAATTTGGGGGTTTGTCTATGACGTTGTAATTCCGACAGAGACGACGAAGGACTTGGAATGGATAGTGTCTTGACAAGGTATCATAAGATGAACGTCAGCTAAACATAAACGAGAGTAACGTGTTGTAGTGAAGATCAATGAAGGCAGGTCAATTGAGTTTATAGTGTCTTGAAGTGGTTACATTAGAGAAACATCAACAAAATTAAAATGAAGGTTATGTGAAGTAGTCAAACAAAATCTGGTGATGTTGAAGGAATTAAATTAAGAAATGAGACACGAAAGGTAATAGATGGGTTTTAATATTTGGCCGAAGTACAGTTGATATAAAATGGATACTGGCAATACAAGAAAGCCGTATCTGAAAAACAGAAATTTGCTATCAACAAATATAAATTTAAATATTGGGAGGTATTTTCTGTACTTTGATGTCTAGAGTGTAATCATGTACGGTTGTAAAACTTGAAAGGTATACAACTCAGACAAGAAGAGGAGACAGGCTTCCAGTATGTGATACTGCAGAAGAATGCTGAAGATAACATGGACAGACAGAGTAGCTGAAAGGGGCCGCGTGGGGTAGCCGCGCTGTCTCGGGCGTCTTGTCACGGTCTGCGCTGCTCTCCCCGCCGGAGGTTCGAGTCCTCCCTCGGGCATGGGTGTGTGTTGTCCATAGCGGACGTTAGTTTAAGTAAGATTAAGGAATGTGTAAGCTTAGGGACCGATGACCTCGGCAGTTTCGTCCCATTAGATCTTTCCACAATTTTTTTACAGTAGCTAAATGGGAATGGTGAATATAATCGAGGAAAAAGAAATTTATGGCCCAACGTAACTAAATAAGGAAACGGTTGATAGGACACGTCATCAGGCTCACGAAGACGTGAATTTGGCAATGAATGGAAGTGTGGTGGTAAAAACTGATATCATAAGCGGATTCGTACGGATGTAGGCTGCAATAGCTACTGAGTGATGAAAGGAATTGCAGAGAGAAGACTACCAGAGAGAGAAATACTTAACCACTTTTAGAACTGAAGATCACGACAACAATTCTGATTTTCGGTACGAAACTTAGCATCCGATATTCCAAATTATAGGATACGTAATTATTAGTTCACAAAGAAGCACTTGCAGTCTCTTTTACTTTTTTGTAGTAGAGGAACAAAATTATTGTTAATCGAAAATCACCAACTCTCAACTTCTCAGACGCAACAGTTTAAAAACTTGGTGTGCAATCAATAGGGCCCCGTTTTCCGCCATATCCTCGCAAGAATTCTGCCTTAGCGACCTCCAAAGCCGCTAAACGAAATTAGTTAAAAATTCAGGATTATCGGCCAATCAGCCGCCAGAACAGAACGTACGCATTTCGATCGTCCTTTTCCTGGTAAATCTTATAGCACTTGGTGTTATTTGCTGATTCCTGCCGCAACTTGTAGGACTGTATTTCCGAGAGGGTGTTAGCAAACACGAGCCATCGTGGGGTAACAACTCGCTCTCGAAAACAGCGTAGTGGACTCCGACCGCCAACCATTTAGAGGAGTTAAAGGAAAAGAGGACAATTATCCCGTGTCTGGAAAATAGACGCCATCTCACGGAAATAAGGAAAGAGATGCTACAGTATTAGCTACGAGCACCAGCTGTCGGGCACAACCAGAAAATTATATTTGTCACAGTTACGAGTTCTGGTTGACAAACTGAGTAACTTCAGGAAAATCAGGGAATTCCTAACTTCCTATTGTTGCCATAACTTTACAGTTAAGTGTAATACTAAATAAAATTACATTTCGAGCCCTGACTGAGATTGAGCATCTTACGACACGCTGCATTCTTTTCATCTTTTCACAAATACAGCTTCGTCGTTAAATTGTACTATGTAACAACAAGGGAAAGAGGATGGATAACGGCCGTAAATATGAAATAACGACGGAGAAAGGCAAATTAAATACCCCTAAGAACGTCTGTTTGAGATAATGAGATGTTGACACAAGTAATACTCGGTCAGCAACTTCAGAGAAGTACCGACGAATGTGTTCTTTCGTGTCCGCGCGAGCATAACGATTTCTTTTAACCGCAACGTTTTGGAGAGGAACCTGTCTCCATTCCTTCCTTCGGATGGCTCCTCTCGCATTTTCCGCTCGTTATCTGTCCTTGCAGCAGCGGGGCTCATTATATTTCTGCTCGGCAGCGCGACACAAGCCTCTATCTCTTAATTCCCCGCCTCCGACTTTGTTCTTCCGCCACCTAAGTTACCTTCCGACGCTGGCTTCTGGCGGATGTTACTGCACCCTCCAGCATGCGGTATGTAGGTAGAGATACGATAGAAGTGAGCGATATGTTGGGGCTACAGCCGTGAGACCGAATTAGTAGCAATATGGGGACTAGAGGGAAAAAGAACTACGACTGAATACTGCTGAAGCAGTTACTGCAAGCCCTTTGTTAGGATAGACTTCGCCCAGCGTGATAGGGGATTCGATTGGAGAACATAATTATGAGAACGATAATGCAGGGAACCCTACTATCGAATCAGAATCTTAACTATATGCTACACACATCGGTTAATTCTAAAATTTGGCACGATCTCCCTATAATTCATGAAGGGAGAAGTGACTCTGGTGACAGAGTTACGACCAGTCGCGAATGATTTTGGTCATATCGTACTACACGCCTCAGCGTTTCGTCCCTAATCTTGAAGATTTGTTGGTCTGCATTTGGTCTATAATATCTGCGTTGTTTACCAGGCAGGTAATGTTCATGTGATGTTACGAAATGCAAATCTATCTGACGACTTGAGAATAAAAACTACGAAAATAGTAAGTCGGTCGGTTGCGACCACTAGAGGATCATTTTATAACCTAACCCATCCCACCCGCAAAAATAAACATAAAAATTAAATCAATAAACTTTAATCACATAATAAACTTCAGATCGTGAAATTGGTTATCATTATCTTTAGTTCTCTTTATTACTTTATATTTTAGCTTAATATTACCACCTTAAAAATGGGAAGTCCCAGGTAGTTATTATTTTATTCAACCTATGTGGAAAACTAATTTTTAATTTATTATCAAGCTCCATACAAATTTTCTCTCCATATGTAGTTTTTAAATATTGACAGCACATAATGTAATACAATCCATTAACTTTTAGCTCACTATGGTTTTTTTTTTAAATAGAACTGCTTGGATTATTAAGCTTCTTCAGCAAAGTATCCATTTATATATTGTTGTGGTCTTCAGTCCAGGGACTGGTTTGATGCTACTCCATCATGTGCAACCATCTTCATCACTGCGTAACTACTGCAACCTAAATCCTTCTGGATCTGCTTAGTGTATTCGTGTCTTGGTCTCCCTCTACGATGTTTACCCTCCACACTCCCCTCAAATACTGAACTGGTGATCCCTCGATGCCTCAAAACATGTTCTTTCAAACAACCCCTTCTTCTAGTCAAGTTGTGCCACCAATTCCTCTTCTCCCAAATTCTATTTAGTAGCTCCTCATCACTTACGTGACCTACCCATATAATCTTCAGCATTCTTCTGCAGCACCACATTTCGAGAGCTTCTGCTCTCTTCTTGTCTATACTGTTTATCGTCCATGTTTCACTTCCATACATGGATATACTCTGCACAAAAACTTTCAGAAAAGACTTCCTGACACCTAAATCTATACTCGATGTTAACGACCTTCTCTTCTTCAGAAACGCTTTCCTTGCCATAGCCAGTCTACATTTTATATCCTTTCTACTTACAAATCATTAGTTACTCTGCTCCCAAAATAGCAAAACACATTTACTACTTTAAGTGTCTCATTCCCTAAGGTAATTCCCTCAGCATCACCTGATTTAATTAGACTATGCTACATTATTCTCATTTTGCTTTTGTTGATGTTCATCTCATATCCTCCTCTCAAGGCATTGTTAATTCCATTCAGCTGCTCTTCCAGGTACTTTGCTCTCCTATCCATTTATATAGAATAAAAAATACTAATATTAAAATTTTTCAGACAAAATTTTATGCTGAGCATCATATGTTAAATTTTTCTTGTCATGACTATGTAGGCAATTGTCTCATTCAGAATTTTATCTTTAAAAGTGGCAACTAGTTTCATTGAAGTGGCCAACACATTCATTCCCCTACATATATTTGTGACATACACAAGATTATATTCAATAAAACTTAAGGGATTTACACTGACATCAAAACTTAATTGAGTGACTCTCTTAAAACCTAGGAAAGCATCACCTTCATTCACATAATTATTTTGGGGATTTAAATACCGTAAATTCCGTATCTCTTGAAGGAAAACTTCATTTTGCCAATTCTTCATACAGATGTTCTTTAATTTAACATGATCAAATAAAGAAACATCAATTAGCTGACTATTTTTTCTATTACTTCGAAACACTACCCAAATACGGTAAGGCATATCAAATTCTGAAGAATTATAACAGTTAGTAATATCTAATTCTAATTTTTTTCCATCTAAGCTGGCAATTTTAGTGTTTGTGACTCAGATAAGTACAAAAAGCACTGTGCTGAGTTTCAAATTCGTATTGAAAACGATAAATTTTATATCTTTTAATACGAAGTTGACATCTCTAATTCTAACTACTTTTACACAAATCTAATACATTTTTTCTCTATAAATGGAAGTTGAAAATAAAATGTCTACTATAAACAAAGGGAAACATTCTACACAGAACTACTTGGAAAGAAAACAAAGCCAACAAACAAGAGATTTGGACTATAGTAACTAAAAGAAAATTTGAATAATAGTGATCTTATTACAAATATTAGAGATATGAATAATTGAAATGAAGAATAAAAACTACACTAATTGCTGGTCCTTCTTGTGACAATATTATATTTGTTAAAAGAACAAATTTTATAGATAGTGAAGGGGGATTGAAAAACGCTAAATTTCTTGTAAGAAAATTAGTATGTGGAAGCTTTAACTGTTTTTTAATATCTTGATTTTCTAAATTTAATTTAGGAGTACATGGCCTTAAAAGCGGAAATTCGTTATTTATTAGATCCAAATGCACAAACAATTGATGAATTTAAAATGATTATTAACTAAGTTATCAAACATATTCAAAAATAGCTAACGATTGAGTCAGAGATAATCTAAATATTTTAAATATTTTCAGACAAGATGACACAAATTTAAACCATATTTATTATGGGTTTGGTGGATGCGATTTGAAGTTTGATGATTTTACAGATACATGTGGTAAATGGTAGAATAATTCATTTGGATTTTTTATGATAGATATGTCTAGGAAACCAGATGAAGGTATATTCAGAAATAGAATATTGAAATTTATGACACCAAAAACGTGTAATTATAGATTTTTAACCCCCTAGTACATGTTGGTGAAGTGTGACCCAGAAGTTGTCAAGAAAGCTAGACACAATAGAGGAGTAAAAGAATAATTAAAAGAAAGGTTTAAAAATAGAAGAACGACCACAAATACAATAAGAAAAATACAAAAAGGAAGAGCAACCAGTTATCAATGCAACTGAATGACTAAAACAACGAATGGTAGGAGTAGGTGATGTTAAAATCAATTGAAGATAATAGAAAAGTTGAAAAGCAAATGGTTATTTTCATTATCAGTTACACAAATTTAATGATATACCTCCAATTAAACAATGTAATAGTGATAAAAGAGATAATCAAGCAAATCAGAAATACAAGATTTTTAACGAAATATGAAGAAGAGAGGAACACTCATTGTTGTATAAAGGCGAGTGTTACTAGAAAAATAAACAAAAGAGGAAGAATGCCAGAAGATATTAACCATAATGAAGATAAAGTTTTTGGGTTGAGACCTGTTGGTGCATTTAAATTTGTTGGTAAAATACCAGTAGAATTGAACAGTGATGAATTAAAAATTGGTCACTGGACATATGAAAGTACAGATGCATTAATGAATCTGTTAACTAAGAAACAAAGAAACAATGGAAGATATGAATAAACTGTTTTCATGTTCTGATTTATCAAACAATGCAGATATACTATACCATTCAAGAGCATTATATTCTGAAAAAATCTAACTAAACTAAAATCAAGTAGAGGTATTAAATATAATGGTTAGATGAAAGAAATAGTTGGAGTCTATATCCCAAAATTAGTTACATATTTAAACTCAAGTACAGATGGAAAAACAGGAGAAGATTTCATTAAAAAATATTCAGAAAAACCAATAGAATATGTCTGGAAGAAAGATGTCTATGAATTAATTGATAGATAAGCAGTGATTCATGGACAAGAATTTGCTGGAAAGTAAAATTATCGCAATGAAGAAGTGTGAATAATGCAAAATTTGACAAATAAATTTTGTGATTTCATCACCAAAAATTCCAAAAGCAATTCTGTATTGGATCAGAATTTTGTATTGTCTTCTGCACAAATTTAGGAAAATTGAAAAACGTTTTAAAGGTTGAGTCAAATGAGTTTTAAGTAATATGCCTTGCCGTAGATGCACCTACCAGGATTCGTACTGACAGCCTTTCACTAAACTAGAAGAAAGATTAGTACATGGTGATCCATGAATTAATCCATTAAATGAAGAATGTAGAAAACAGAATTGCATACAGAGATAAGAAATATTTAGAAAAAAGAACTTCCGTTAGCTGCGAATGAAAGAATACATGCATGTGATGCTCCATTAGGAGAAAAACTAGCGGCAACTACTGCTAGAGAAATAATGTGTTGAAAGAGAAAATTACACATGGGATTAGGTGTGGATATTAGTGGTTAGGGAGTGTAAAAAACACCAATCCCTATAAATTTTTAATCTATATCAGGCTCGTCGAAACTGTGCCCCTGGGGCGCTAGTGCCCGCGATCGTCCGAGGCCGGCGCCCAGCGCGAATTCGTGTGTTGCTGCAGTGGCCGAGCCGTGTCGCCTAGCTGGCCGTGCGGCCCGCCTGCCGCGCCTCGTTATCTCGCTGTACGCGCGCTTTGTGCGGAAGACAGGCCGCCGCGCCAGCAGCCCTCAAGACCATTGACATGATACAAAGCCGTAAGTCAACAGACGTAACGCTACAGTGGATCCAGATGGATGGTCAACAGTAGCAGACTATAAAAGAGAGGAGTGGCGCGTCCGCACTATTTTAAACCCGAGAGGGAAATTCATTTCTTTTGTACTGTCTAAAATCGTGCCAAACGTTTAGTATGTCATCGCAATCTTACGTATTTAAAAAGTACTCGATTGAACGGCACCGTAATACCTGTCACAAAGATCGTCGCAAGAGGAACGGCAGTCCACGCATGAAGAAGTGACGCAAATTTCAAGCAGCATTATAGTGAAGAGTTTCCTGTCGTATGCCTCTTTATTATTTACAAAGATGATAAATAAAACTGTATTTTATAATCTTATATGTCACTTAGCAATGTTCCAGTTATCGAATTCCAGCTTGTCAACAACAAGAAACAATTCTTTTCGGTTAACTTTTTATCTGGGTTGTATTAAATCGCGTCGCACAGACATAAGAAAAAGTTTCAAGTGCGTTATTTTTCGCCACTTTCTGAAAATCCGTCTCAAACCTTCTCTCAGACAGCATTAAGAGTCATCCTTTGTTTTTTTTAAGTTGTGTTTTGGTGGATGGGGAAACATACACTTTAGTTTGTTCTAAGTTTTCAATGAATTAAAACGCAGTTATTCCAATAGATAAAAATTTATTTAGCGACCACATTTCGCTGTTCTTGCTAGCGTCCATAACCGCTTTTCAGAGGAACTGGGGTAAAATGCACCTAAAACCAATCTTTTTTTTGTAGGTTTTTTATTTGAGTTTCAATGAGTGAAATAATTAGTTATTAAAATGATAAAAGTGTTTTAAAAACAGTGTTGTGGACTGGTAAGACAGCCAATCCACAATGACGGGTAGCCGAAAGGCACGCGTTTAAGCTCACGCAGGCTGGCGTGAGGTCTGGAACAGGACAATGTAATTAATACAGCCAATAACGTACGTAGCTGCTGGAATACTTAACTTTAATCCATAATTGGTGAACATCGGTCTGACGGTGCAAGCATCACAAGATAAATAGCAAATGATAATGGCGCCTTGCTAGGTCGTAGCAAATGACGTAGCTGAAGGCTATGCTAACTATCGTCTCGGCAAATGAGAGCGCAGTTTGTCAGTGAACCATCGCTAGCAAAGTCGGCTGTATAACTGGGCTGAGTGTTGGAAGTCTCTCTAGACCTGCCGTGTGGCGGCGTTCGGTCTGCAATCACTATCAGTGGCGACACGCGGGTCCGACGTATACTAACGGCCCGCGGCCGATTTAAAGGCTGCCACCTAGCAAGTGTGGTGTCTGGCGGTGACACCACATTCCTCCCCCGCAAATCAGCGTGGGGAGCACCCCATGTTGACGTATGCGATGAGGTGTGGAGCCCAACAACAGGCGAGGCTGTGTCACCCGCACCCTGCCATTCGGTCTGAGGGGAGCTAGGAAACGCCTGAAAAACTAGTCCAGGGTGCACGCCAACATGTGGTGTATGCGCCCGTAAAGAGACAGGAGGGGCCCAAGGGTCGACCTCCATCGGGTCGGGGCACCCGACGGGCGAAGACGCCATGTGGTCCGGAGCGGGCAAGAGTTCCATGTCGGAGGACAGCTGGTCACGGGAAGCGATCGGCGGCGCGAGACCCAGGGAGTCGCTTGGCGGCTGCAGCGACACGTCCACTGCGGGCGGCGTCGCCGTGAGAACAGGCGGCGGCGGCGGCGGCGGCTGTGGCGCGTCGCCATGGGGCAAAATGGAAGGCAGCGTCGGTAACACCTGGGGATGAGGCGAGCCAGTAGATGGGTCCCCAGGGCGCTGACCGGACGGCACCGTCGCTGAAAGCAGACGGGGAGTGGCAGAATCCGTGCGACGACAGAGGCGCAGCTGATTGAGATGCCGACGCACCTCACCATAGGCCCCCAAAACCAGATACATAGCACGGCCGAGGCAGCGAAGAATGCGCCCTGCGAGCCAACGCCGTGAACCTCGATAGTGGCGATAGTATACAACGTCGCGTGGGACAAAAGCAGGTGTCTGCCGCTGCACAGGAACCTGAGGCGGCGGATGTAGAAAAGACATCAAGGTGCGATGAGGGCGACCGTGAAGCAACTCAGCCATAGAACGACCATCTCGGGGTTGAGAGCGATACGAGGACAAAAAAAGCAATAACGCGTCCTCCCGAGAATGCGACTCTTTCAACTTCAACATCTGTGACTTGAAAGTCCTGACCAATCGTTCAGTGGCACCGTTTGACTGCGGCGAAAACGGCGCGGACGGCAGATGTTGAATACCATTGGCCTTGCAGAATGACTGAAATTCTGCGGACATGAATTGCGGGCCATTGTCGGGAACAATAGTCTGTGGAAGACCTTCAACGCAAAAGATAGCGGATAACGCTTGGATGGTGGCAGAAGACGTCGTGGAAGACATCCGGACAACAAAAGGAAAATTACTGAATGAATCTACCACAACCAACCATCGAGCATTCCAGAATGGACCAGCAAAATCGATGTGTAAGCGTTGCCAAGGGGCCATGCAAAGAATTTCCGCGGTGGTGCGGATTGTTGTTCGGCACACGCCATGCAAGAAGAGCACATATTCGTAATTGCAGCATCGATTCCGAACCAAGTACAGTGCTGACGAGCAAGTTGTTTCGTTCGCACTATACCCCAATGTCCTTGGTTCAAATGGCTCTGAGCACTATGGGACTTAACATCTATGGTCATCAGTCCCCTAGAACTTAGAACTACTTAAACCTAACTAACCTAAGGACATCACACAACACCCAACCATCACGAGGCAGAGAAAATCCCTGACCCCGCCGGGAATCGAACCCGGGAACCCGGACGTGGGAAGCGAGAACGCTACCGCACGACCACGAGATGCGGGCAATGTCCTTGTTGGAGAAGCCGTAAGACAGAGGACTGTAACGAACGTGGTACCACGACCCTGGACTGATCGTTATCAGAACGCAACAGCAAAACACCACGTCGAACAAAAAGTCTCTCCGTGTGAGCAAAAAATCGGCGAACCAACGGATCCCCGATCCGTGACTTTGACAAGGCCATTACGTAGCAACAAAATGCAGAACGGTAGCAAGGACAGGGTCAGCAGCTGTGGCTGTAGCTACACGACGAAAATCAATCGGAAACGATTCGACCACGTCATCGGTTTCCGAATCAATGAACATGCAAGCAAGTTCGGAAGAATCGAATGCTCTATCCTCAGCAACGGGCAAACGGGACAACGCATCGGCGTTTCCGTGCTTAGCAGTGGACCGATACAGGATATCGTAGCAGTACGGCGAGAGGAAAATAGACCAGCGAATGAATTTCTGCGCTGTACGTGGAGGTACAGGCTTGTTCGGATGAAAAAGCGATGTCAAAGGTTTGTGGTCTGTGATGATGGTAAAGTGACGACCATACAAGAAATCATGAAACTTTGTAACACCAAATACGAGAGCCAATGCTTCTTTCTCGATCTGTGAATAATTTCTTTGCGCAGACGAGAGAAATTTGGACGCAAAGGCAATAGCGCGATCATGCGATCTATCTTTGTGCGCAAGCACAGCAACGATCCCGAAATCTGAGGCATCCAACAAAAGGGGTTTCTGGGGATCGAATGGCGTAAGGCAAGTATTGGAAAGCAACGCCGATTTCAACTGGCGAAAGGCGCGTTCGCATTCCGTCGTCCAGACGAATGGAACACCTTTACGGCGTAAGCGATGAAGCGGAGCTGAAATGGAAGAGGCGTGGCGCACATAGCGATGATAATAATTTATTTTTCCCAGCACACTCTGTAGCTGCTTCAAATTCTGCGGCGAAGGCAAGTCTTGTATGGCACTAAGGTGCTCTGGACTGGGATGTATGCCTTGGGCATTGAGTACATGGCCCAGATAGGGTAAGACCCGAGCAAAAAACACACATTTGTCCTTCCGCACGCGAAGACCATTTTGTCGCAAGACCTGAAATAATGTTCTGAGGTTGGCTAAATGTTCTTCTTCTGTCCCTCCAGAGATCACAATATCATCCAGATAGTTTGCTGCAGTAGGCACTAACTCACAAACAGTTTGTAAATATTGCTGAAACAATGCAGGGGCGGATGCACACCCGAATGACAGTCGTTTTAATCGATACAAACCAAGATGCGCGTTGACCACCAAAACGCGCTGGGATTCTTCGTCCATCGGTATTTGCAAGTTCGCATCTGCTAGGTCCAGCTTCGAAAAATATTTACCCGGGCACAGTTTGTCAAAGAGATCTTCCGGGCGGGGTAAAGGATAAGTTGCAATCACTAGTTGTGGATTCACTGTTGCCTTGAAGTCCACACAAAGTCTCAATTTTCCGGAAGGTTTTTGCAATATTACTAAGGGTGATGCCCAGAGAGAAACCTGCACGCGTTCAATCTCACCTTGTGTTTCCAAATCGTGTAATGTTCTTGCGACCTCATCACGCAATGCATGGAGAACATTGCGCGCTCTGAAAAATTTCGGTTGCTCGTTTACTTTCAGTTGCAAACGTGCTTTATAGTTCTTAGCGCAACCAAGGCCCGGTGCAAAAATGTCTGCAAACTCTTCACATAGACGAGAAACACTGGCTGTCGGCACAGTCTGGTTCACTGATAGGACCTGGGTTACTATAGACAAGTTAAACAACTGAGAAAAATCTAAACCAAACAAGTTCACTGCAGCAGAAGAACGAAGTACGTAAAATGACACAAGTTTTGTTTGTCCCTTGTATGTTGCAAGAAGGCTGCGCTGTCCGAACACAGGGATCGCTTGTCCTGAATAACTACTGAGCTTAACATTTGCGGCATGCAACGGAGGGGTACCCAGCTGTTTGTACGTGTCTTGATTGATCAAGGAAACTGCAGCTCCGGTATCGAGCTGGAATGGTAACACGTTGCCATGAATGTCCAAGTCTAGAAAAATGGTTCAAATGGCTCTGAGCACTATGGGACTCAACTGCTGAGGTCATTAGTCCCCTAGAACTTAGAACTAGTTAAACCTAACTAACCTAAGGACATCACAAACATCCATGCCCGAGGCAGGATTCGAACCTGCGACCGTAGTGGTCTTGCGGTTCCAGACTGCAGCGCCCTTAACCGCCCGGCCACTTCGGCCGGCCCAAGTCTAGAAAAAGTGTATTGTCCTGCTGACAACAAGAAGGACTGTCTCGTGCAACGTGAACTGACACTGGTACAGAATCACTTGCGACTTGACGGGATTTCCGGCGATGCCGACGCACACTATTTGTGGGACGAACTCAGTCAATGTTAGAGAGAGTGAAACTGGGTGGAGTGGAATGAACTACATGAATTTCCATGGACCACGCCTGAGTATTCTGGGTTCGATTCCGATTCCGGCGCGAAGCAAAGGGCCTGGATTGGTTGTGAGTGTCCGTTCTGAACTTTTTCTGGCAAACACTTTGAACATGTCCTTTTTTATTACAGAAAAAGCAAATAGCTTGGCGTGATGGGCAATTCTCACGCGAATGTCTAGTAGCACACCGTGGGCATGATTTTATCACTGCATTTGCTTGCTTGCGCGGCACACGTAGCTGAGAGCTTGGCGGCAGCTACACGGACGGGCGCAGGGCTGTTTACTGTTCCGTGCAGCGCGCCCGGCGGGCCGGTGAATGTGACACACGGGTGGCGAAGTTTCAAACGATTCCTGAGCAAAGTCAAGTGTGTCCTGCCGATCCAATATGTCCATCACTTGTTGAAGGGAGGGATTGACTAGTTTCAAAATCTGTTCCCATATACGAACATCAGCAACATTCTGTGCAATAGCATCACATACCATAGTATCTGAATAAGGGAGTCCACATTCACACTCAAAAGCGCAATCCCTAGTAAGGCCTTGCAAGGTTGCAACCCACTCCTGATTAGTTTGACCGGCCGTACGTTTTGTACGAAAGGTATACCTTTTTGCAACTACATTGACTGATTGTTTGAAATATGCGTCTAACGCAGACAAAATTTCGTCGTAGGACAGAGTTGCTACGTCGCGTCAGGGAAATAACTTCACTATCACACGGTACGTCTGGACGCCTACGGCAGAAAGGAGAAAAGGCTGCCGCTCATACCTTGAATTCTGTAGGCGGCGAGATGGAATCCAAATTGGCGTGACCACTCTGTCCCGCTTTCCAGTGCCGCATCAAAAGGACGAAAGCGTGCAACTGCGTGTTGTCGTTGCGGTAGCGGTGGAGCTGCGGCTGCCGCCTCGTTTTGCATTGCACGTTGACCCTGGACGAGCTGTCTAAGGGCATCCAGTAAGGCCTGCGTCTGCTGATTCTGCAAGCGATAAAATTCGGACAGTACATCTGGAGATTGTGGCGAAGCCATGACACAAGCAAATTAGGTCAGAATTTGTACAAACGCGATTTAGCTCGTCGCCAAACTGTTGTGGAATGGCAAGACAGCCAATCCACAATGACGGGTAGCCGAAAGCACGCATTTAAGCTCACGCAGGCTGGCGTGAAGTCTGGAACAGGACAAGGTAATTAATATAGCCAATAACGTACGTAGCTGCTGCAATACTTAACTTTAATCCATAATTGGTGAACATCGGTCTTACGGTACATGCATCACAAGATAAATAGCAAATGATAATGGCGCCTTGCTAGGTCGTAGCAAATGACGTAGCTTAAGGCTATGCTAACTATCGTCTCGGCAAATGAGAGCGTAATTTGTCAGTGAACCATCGCTAGCAAAGTCGGCTGTACAACTGGGCTGAGTGCTAGGAAGTTTCTCTAGACCTGCCGTGTGGCGGTGCTCGGTCTGCAATCACTGACAGTGGCGACACGCGGGTCCGACGTATACTAACGGACCGCGGCCGATTTATAGGCTACCACCTAGCAAGTGTGGTGTCTGGCGGTGACACCACAAACAGGATTGTACAAAATCGATTCTAAGTTGTTTTTTTTTTCTTTTTGCCGTGTTAGGAGCAGGAAACAAGTGGTCGAAGTCTTCGCCTAAGTTACAAATGCTCGTTGAGGATTGAGAAAGCAGCCTTTGGGGCTGGGAATCTCACCTCGGATTGCCTGGTCGACTTGGCGGCTTGTATTTGTACAGCAGACGCCACGGAAAAATTTGAAAAAATAGGTCTTTCGCCTGAAACTGTTGCTCGCGGAGTCGAAAGTATGGCCCCAGATGTGGAGCAGCAATTAACGGAGAGAACGGCAAACTTCGTTTCATTTTCTATCGCTCATGACGAGTCCACGGACGTTGCGGAAGTATCTCGGCTCGTCATATTCATTCTGGTTGTCGACGACAGTCTACTTGTAACCGAAGAATTTCTCGACCTTATACCATTAAAAGACATGAAAAAATGGCTCTGAGCACTATGGGACTTAACCTCTGAGGTCATCAGTCCCCTAGACTTAGAACTACTTAAACCCAACTAACCTAAGGACATCACACACTTCCATGCCCTAGGCAGGATTCTAACCTGCGACCGTAGCGGTCGCGCGGCTCCAGACTGTAGCGCCTAGAACCGCTCGGCCACTCCGGCCGGCTTAAAAGACACAACCACGGGTTTGGATATTCTTCTAGCCGTGGAAAACGTGTTCGAATCAAAAGCTTTAAATGGGAACGCCTGCCCAGTGTAACAACGGATGAGGCCCCTGTAATACGAGGGATACACACTGGATTCCTGGGTTATGTCAGGTCAAAAATCGCTGATGTCAGCTGTTCCTTATTCGCGGCAGTCCATTGTCTGATACAGCAGGAGACACTTTGTGAGAAGATTGTCAACATAAAAAATTGTTATGGACTCAGTTATTCGAACGGTTAATTATCTTCACTCGCATTGACTCACACATCACCAGTTTAAAGAATTTCTGACTGATATCGAAGCGGATTACCCGACTGTCCTCTACCACGCAGAAGTAAGATGGCTGAGTGGAGGGGAGGTGCTTCATCCGTTTTTCTCCTTGAGGGACGAAATCAATACCTTTTCGGAAATGAAACGACCTCTAGAAGAATTACTTCATGATCCTAAGTGGGTGACAAATTTGGCTGATTTGAGTGACCTACCCGGTCATTTAATTACTTTGAACATTCACTCCGAGCGAAAATCACTGTGTTGTTGGTTTAGTGCAGACGATTCAAGCATTAAAAAAAAAAAAAAAAAAAGAACCTTATTTTGTGGGGAAAGCTGTCGCGCGGGGAGATTTCTGGACACTTCCCTGCATTAGAAAGCGTTAAAGAAAATGTGGATTTTTGACATTATGTTCAAATCATTTGCGAATCGCCAGAAGAGTTTGAAAACAGATTTTTGGAGAAGAGTGAGCTTCGACCGGCCTCAGATACATTTGTTCGCCCGTTTTCCCTCCGGCTAGACGACGTCTCACTAGTGTTTCAACTAGAGATGATTGATCTGCAGTGCGATATCCACCTGAAGGACCGCTCACTAATATGTGAAACTTTGGATGACTCTTACAGCTGTTTTCCATGAGAGAAGTATCCTCTTTGGCACAAGCATGTAGCCAAACTACTCTCAACGTTTGGCTCTACGTATATTTGAAAGAGCTTATTCCCCCTTTTAAAGCTTGTAAAACTAAGAACCATTCACAACTTAGCGATAAAAATTTGACTAATTCTTTGAGGTTAGCAGTGTCCCGGAATATTGTACAAAACCTAGACAAAATCATTTCTTCGAAAAGTAAAAACGTCTAAAATGTTGTCTTCTTTAACAACGTTGACTGCAAAGTTAAAGGTCTTTATAACCTTAATTCTATTTTTTAGTAAGTTTTCAAACTTGGTCTATTAAAATTATTGTGTACAAAACAGCAAACAAAGGATCCGATGTCTAAATTCTGAAAAGCCTCTAGCACGAAGGACAACAAAAATATTAACTTGCAACAACTAACAGTACGAATGAGTCTCTTAATGCTTACGTAAAATTATTTCTAAAATGGGATATTTATGACACCAGTTCCTTTAATAAATTGGTACATCTTTCAGAAACGCATACCATACATACGATGAATGTGCATGTTCAATACTAATAGAATCAATATGTTGGTTAGAAACCTACTAAGTTGTTCTTCGACTCTATGCGGACACTAGCAACACACGGGGGAGCTGAACTAAACTGACTTGCACCCGCAGAGCGTGGACGCGCCCGCCGATCGCAGTTCCTGGATGCGCCTGATCTACATAAATGAATAATTTTACAGTTGATTATACTTTGCTATCTAGTGTTGAAATTAAAGCAAAAGGAATTAAAAGTAAATCCAACAATGATCAACTACATAGCATTGATGAATTTTTAACTGGTGCTAAAAAAAGAGAGATGAGAAGACTGTTGGAAATTTCCCATAACATTAGCTACACCAACTGTGAAAAAAATTATTGACTGTCTTATGTAAAAGAAAGAAACAAAACATGAAGGTGGATTTTTACCATTACTGTTGGAAGCTTTACCATACTTATCTGCTATTAGTTCACTTGCTGGTGGATCTGCAACAATTGCAAATGCAGTTATAAAAAGGAAAAAAATCTGATAAAAATTAGGAGAACAAAAAAGACATATGTAACAATATAAAAGAAAGGTGCTGAAATAAAAGAAATTTCAAAACAGACGATGACTATCCTAATGCAGTAAGTAATTTCGACATGGAAAAATTAGTTACAAATTAAAAATTAACCATTTTAATGTCATTTTTGTGATTAACAAATTACCAAGTCATCTTAGATAATACGAATCTTTATTATTTAATGCAGATACATCTAATCATATTGGTAGTCATAGAATCTGTTATTATAAAAGTAATGATATAAAATTTGTTTGTCATCCATTTGGTGGTAATAGTTCAACAAGTTGACTGTTTGGGAAAAATGATCTACTCTACAATGCTCAGAGGATACGAAGTTTAATGAAGTAATTTGTGGTCATTTACATCTATGTCTTAAAACTGTC